>NC_056736.1:81225247-81242747 GCF_019279795.1 Protopterus annectens | reverse complement strand
ATTCTTTTTTTTTTTTTTTGTAGAAATATAATTTAGTAAGGTTATGTTTCAGGCACATGTGCAGAAAACCTGAAGACAAACTGGTGAGGGAGATTTCAGACAGACAGGTAATATGCAAGAGGAAACAAAGGCATCCAGCAAAGAGGATGATGGATTTATTTATTTATTTACATTTATTTTACATTTTGTTTACCGGGATAGTCCAACTGGGCTAGTAGCACATTTTCAGCGAATGCCTGGGGAGAAAGGCTCCAAAGATAGTTACATAGTAGTAGGTAGATTATACAACCATGGCAAAATTAGATAATAAAAATAACAATATAGCTAAACATTATTATCAATTATATACCCATATAACATAATACTAGGAAAAAATCCTTTACTATATGGCAATCTGGTAGTACAGTGCAAAGTGAAATCAGAAAGAGGAATTTAGCCAGATGTTAGGTGCAGAGCCTGTTATTAAGGAGGTATTGCCTGAGTCGTTGTTTAAATGTGAAGTTGGTGGGGGTAGTGAGTATGTATTGTGGGATTGAGTTCCAGGTTTTTGCAATGTGATTAGCAAATAGAGAGTCACCAAACAAGTTGTAAGATTTGTGTGTTTGTAGAAGTAGTTTGTTGGATGTTCGGAGTGTACGGGATGTATGGTAGTGTTGAATAAGATTTATTAGTGATGGACAGGCATCTGGTTGAAAAATTATGTTATGAGCAATTGTCAGTTGATTAAGTGTTAGAAGATGTGGCAGCTCTAGCCAATGAAGACTTCTAAGGGCAGTGCAGTGGTGGACTCTATGAGGGAGGTTAGCAGCAAAATGAGCAATTTTGTGGTAGCAAGTCTCTAGTTTGGAAAGGTCAGATTTTCTAAGGTTGGTGAAAATGGGTGAGGCGTAAAGAAGTGCAGGCAGAAGGTGAGCTCTGACAAGGGCCATTTTTAAGTAAGGGGTGGGGAATGATCTGGATCTATATAGGCAGCCAAGTTTTATATGTATTTTCTTGACTAAGGCAATGTAATTGTCAAATCTTAATGAGCTATCTATTGTGACTCCTAGAAGTTTAGTGTTATCTGTTGGTTCTATTTTGGTGCCATTGGAGGAGAGGATATATAGTGGGGAAGAGGGATCAGTGGATTTATTATGTGTGAATAACATAAGCTTTGTTTTGTTGGGGTTTAGTATGAGTTGGTTCTCCTTGAGAAATAGTTCTATATCTGAGAGGGCTTGCTGTGTTCATCGGAATCATCAGAATATTGTACTGTGGTAGCATGAGGGGAAGTGAAGTTAAGTTTAATAGTAAAGATGGAGAAGAGTAAGTGACCAAGTATTGAGCCTTGTGGGACAGGAACAGTAACAGGCAGAGGAGGAGACAAGTCATCAGCCCATTTAACAGCTTGCTGCTGATTAGATAGGTAGCTGTGGAACCAAGACAGTACTGAAGAAGACTTGTAAAGAGGCAAGTACTTGTTGTGGTATTTGGTGTGAAACAGTGTCAAAGGCTTTAGACATGTCTAAGAATAAAGAAGAAACAGAGGTAAGTTTAAGATACCAAGAAATGAGTTATTAAAGTATACAATGGCTTCATATAGAGGAAGGTGCCATAAGGGGGTCCAGTTGTTGTGTTTAAGGAGGGATTTGTTTAAGGAGAGAATTAAAGATATCATCAGAAAATGTTTTTTTTTTGTATGAATTTGTTTATAAATTGCACTTTTGATTGAGTTAGTTTTTTGCCTGATTAGGATAGTGTGAGAAAAGACATGTGACAGTCATTCATGAGTGTCATAGAAGGCTGGAGAGTGGCATGGAATACAAAGAAATGGTGACAGTTGATACCACACCCTGTCCCATGTAGAAAATAGGGAAAAAGGGAGTTACTGATGATGATGATGATGATGATGTTTTGGGATACAAAATGAAATGGCGTGTACTTTGTTGAAAATAACTTGCAGAACATTAAGTTTCCTATAATAATCTGAGACATTTAGATGAATATCAAAGTCAAATTATGCTCAGAACCCTCCCTTGCCTGTGGCACATCTTGGTGGATGTGAAGAAGGTAGAGATTCCTGTATCCCAGAAACTCACATAGTTAATTCTGTTCTTATTTTTTTTAAATGAGAAGTGTAAATCTGAAATTTGTGTCAATACAAATTTTAAGATATTTAAAAGAAGTATTTGACTTTAGAGGATTACCATACATTTTTGTAATAAGGTAGTTTTGAGGGACATGTAAAAAGTTTTTATAGTACCAAATAGCACAACTTTTATTTTTGTTGAATTTAGAATTAGAATTATCCATTCAAGATAGGCGATGAATTATGGACATCATTTTCCAGTTAAGTTTTTATATCAGAGAGGGTTCTCATATGTGTTTACTCCTATGCCTGTTGACCATCAAACCTCTCCACAGTTAGGCACGGTCCCTTCATTCCTCAACATTTCACCGGTGTCAGAATGAGAGCTACATGAAGGGGTTATCATTCAGTCTGCTATGATGGTTCTTTGTACTCTTGCAAGCATCCTGGCAATAAACTTGCTTATAGAGGATGTAATTGTACTGCGGGGTTGGGAGAATATGTAATCCATGTCACCATATAGGTCCAAAATGTCTTACTCATGAGAATGAAAACTTGGGCACACAGCCCTTGAAGGGTCCCATTAAATGATGGTTTGGTAAGCCTATCACTTGTCCCCAGGCTACATATTTTCATCACCACCCCTCTTCTGAGAGATCATGACCACGCACAGATGGTTTTACCCCACACCCCCTTCAGGATAGGCATGCCCATCCTCCTCCTCCACCTCTAGCAGTAAACCAAGCCACTAGCAGAAGTTGTTTGTTTGGGTTACAGTCATGGTTTTATCCCTGTACATTACCAGAGATGGATAACGAGCTGGGGTTGATCTGTAGAAAACGATGTTGTTACCATAAAGAAGACATTGTAAGTTAGGTAAGGCCAGGGACATTTTATTAACATGAAGTAGAGGGGCAAGGGCTGATCTGTGAGGAACTCCTTTCTTGATAGGGACAACTGCTGAAATAGAATAACCACATTTTAATCTAATGCTTCTACCTGAAATGTAATCTATGAACCAGTAGGAGGCAAAAAAGACTAGTAAGTAGCCATAAAAGATGATTGTAAAAGAAAATTGAACAACTAAATTACATTTTTAGCTATGTCTAAAGCAATAATAGCTCTAAGGTTTCTTTTATCTCAGTGGAGTGGGTTTTCATCTATTACGGTCAAAAAGGTAGTCATAATTCTTTTAAAAGCCCAAAAGCCATGTCACTCAGAAGAAAGTAAAGTTTACTTATTAACAAAGTCAAACAGATGGGCATAAGTGACCATTTCCAGGATTTTACCTAAAGTAAGATAAATAGATATCAGTTGATAATCTCATCCACATTAGGGTTTGACATGGTTGTCTAGAATTCAACTAAAGCCACTTTCAAAACTGCTGGCATAATGCTTGGCACATACATAAACTGTATATGTTACAAAGTTCCTTGCAGTATTTTGTAATCTAAGATGGAGTAAAAGATGTTTTTAGTGATATGCAGTAGTAATAATTTTGTTTAGTTGTTGCTGAAAGTTTAATATGGAGGAAGATGGTGTAAGATATGTTACTGAAATCTGAATTATAGTTTTATGAGCTCTTATAATGGTGGCTAAAACACAAATTACTTCTATATTTGAAGTCAAAATTAGTGAGATCAATTGTTTTCTTATTGAGAATACTAGTATATCTCCAAAAATTGTTTTACCTGATCTGTCATCAAATGTGTAACTGTATCCCATGAAGAAATAGTTGATGCTGAAACTATAATTCTTAAGCCCAGATTCTATGATTGTAAGCATACTGGATGTCAGAGAAGTAGGTGTTTAGAGCAAAAGAATGTTGGCAGCACTAAATAGACAAAGAGACTTAGAACTGCAGTTGAGGAAGAATCAGAGATGGGTTCAATGTTTTTGTTGAGTTAATATAATAACAATAACTGGGGATAGTTAGAAAACTTTATTGTGTTTTTAAAAAGTGGAAATAGTGATGTATAGATAAGGTAATATTTATGGGGTGTGTACTTGAAAGTGAGGTAGTTGAGTCAGTATGTATTAGAAGTAAAAATATAGTTTAGTAGGGAATGTGTTCAGCCATGGTGGTGCAGCGGTAGCATTGTTGCCTCACAAGCTGGAGCATCTTCTGTGTGGAGTCGGCATGTCCTCCTTGCTGTTGAGTGGCATTTGAAAGACATGCGTGAATGAGCGTGCCTTTGTTGAAGGTTGGGTGTTGAGCTGGCACCTCGGCACCGTAAACATCTATTGCCAATCATTAGCGGACCGAAGTTCCAATGTGGCGACCCTTAACTGGGAAAAGCCGAAAGAAAAAGAAAGTAGGGAATGTGTTGAGTGTGAAATGAAATGCAAACATATTAAGGTAATCATCCAGCTACCTACTTAAGTGAATAAACTACTTGAAACTGCAACAAGATGTCTCCATTCCTCTCACAGAGAGAGTATCAGAGAGACAGTCTTGTAGATCTGCTAGCTAAAGTGATTATTTTTCTGGACTGATACAGAATAGATGGGTCAATATAGTTTCTGCTCCTGTACATAAGCTAGAGGCAAACTGAATGCTGAAAACAATAATAACCAGGGCCAACCAGAGCAGGAAGCAAGGCAAACGTTAAATAAGTTAAAGGGCACCACCAGGAGATCTGGACCACAAAGACCCCAATGAAAGTGTAGTAAGAAATATAAACAAGTAACAATGCCTCCATGCTGTCATCGGGTTCATATTACATGATCAAAAACTAGAAATAGCGAACGATCTGTTATCGAACCCAAATGCATGAAACCACAAAATGTCGAAGGAGCGGATCAGCAAATGTTTTCCCAGGGAAAAGATTCGCTGATCAAAAAAAAAACCATGTACAGGCAATATAAAGTGGGGGGTTTTGTCCCACACATCCTCCCTTCAATATATTGCACCACAGTGAAGAAAACAGCAAAATCTGGAGAATGGCCCAGCACATTTTTTTCCTTGGGGAAAAAATTTCTCTGATCCGTTCCTTCGATATTTTGTGGTTTTGTGCATTTGGGTTCGACAAATGAGTGTTCACTATTTCTAGCATTTGATCATGTAATAGGAACCTGCTGTCAACTACAGATTAAAACTTATGCAAATTTAAACAGTTGTAGAAAGTACCTTGCTCTTGTGATATGGAGCAAGGCTGCTTCTGGTGGCAAGGGCTACATCTGTAAATACCCTTTAGGGGCTGTTTCTTTACTGAAAAGTTGAACTGGTCACATTCTCACTCCTATGATATAGACTGCAGTACATCAATGTTGTATTTGTGAGGTAGGGCTACACCTATAGTGTCCCTGGAATAACACTTTCCTTATCCAGAAGACATACTGATCAGACACTAGCTACCAAAATGTAGTCCGGAAAGTTTGTTTTTGTTGAAGATGGATGCATTTGTAACAATTGTAGATACCCTGAAGTTATAATAATAAGTTTCCTTACTGGGAAAGTGAACTGGTGAGACACAGTAAAATACTATCATAGCAGTTATATGGAGCAGTGGAGATTATCAGGAGAAATTATAGTGCTTTAACTCAAACACTTTACATATGATAACATTGAAATAACACATTTTGATAGATGATGAGCTAACCACATCATGACTCAGATAACATGACTATCAGTTATCTTGGACATGACTCTAAAAAGTACTTAATTTATATTAGTTCAAATGTATAACACAGCAAAACAATCAGTGTATGACTGAGTTAGTGCAAATCAAAAACATCCCTACATATAAAAAATCCACACATCAATATAAAATAATAAGAATTAATGAGGTGTATTAAAGAGTATTTTACCTCTGATTTTCATCATCAGCTAGTAAGATCTGTGTATATAAGTCAAGATTTAGTCCACTCCATTATGACTGCTTACCTTGACTTGGCCAAGGCATTTGCCACAATACCCCACTTGGGCATTGTTGACAAATTCAAGAGGTTAGGCACAAACCTGTATGTCACCCGGTGGATAACCAACTGGCTCACAGACAAGACCCAGTAAGTTTAAATTGGGGAATCTATCACTATAAAGAGGCCAGTCACATATGAAGTCCCTCAGGGATCAGTCCTTGGACCACTCCTTTTTAGCATTTACTTCTCTGAAGTCAAGGCCAATGTGAGTGGTCTATGGCTGACTAAATTTGCAGATGATTGCAAATTAGGAGCTGTCATTGAATCCCACATCAGCACAAATGTTCTCTTGCAAAGGCTGACACAAACAACTGGTGTCAGAGCTATAGACTAAAAGTAAATGCCTAGAAATGCATAATAGTGTCCTTTGGGAAGTCATCCACCCCTGGTAACTATCATATTGATAACACACCTCTTAGGGTTGATCCAGCAGTCAGGGACTTGGGGATGCAAATAGACAGTAATCTAACCATCATGTGCCTACAGTAGCAAGGACATCATTCTATGTTGTGCAACTTACAAAGGTATGGCATCTAGGTCCAAGGAAGCCATTGTTCCACTGTACTCACCATTCATCAGACCTATCTATACCTGAGTACAATGCCCCCTTTGGTATGTACCTAACCAGGCATATCCAACAAATGGAATATCCACAGCATACAGTGGGTAAGTAAAATGTCCTATGCAGAATGCCTCAAGGCCCTGTCTCTGTATTCTATCTCCTACAGGCTGTTGAGGTGAGATCTATGCCTGGCATGCAGGGCATTGTCAGACAACACTCTCATGGACCTCCTGTGTATCAGCAAAACAAACAGCACTAGAATCACCAGTTATAAAGACTTAATCCTTGTCTGTGATATAAATAGGACCTGCTGGAGAGACAGGTATATATTCCAGAGACAATCACTCCATGAAAGAACCAGACAGGCAAACAGAATCCACAGGGAGTATGGCACCAACACCACAATAAGGCACTCAATCCAACGATAAAAACATTCAGGAACCAAACTGCTTCAGAACAACAGATTTTATTAACGCCACAATTTTTCCATGTTTTCGTCGCCTAAGCAACTTCCTCAGATAAAGTTAAAAAAGGTACATCCACCTTTTATATGCACTAGTTGATTAGTTAATTGAATAAATACTGTTGTATTGTAAGAACATTCTTAAAGCTGTACCTCCACTAAACTGTTATATTCAGTAAAAACATGTGACAATAAATTCTTTAGTAAACGTACAAGACTTGAACTAGTTTAAAATATACATATATATTTATAAATTTCAATTTAAATCATAAAATTCCTACACATGTTAAAACTTTAATAAAAACAATTACCACACTTCAACTAAATAACTATGCAATGAATAAACATATAATTTTACAGTTTTGCAATGAATTGCATGTGATTCTTTCCATAATGTTTATTAATTACATTATAAAAATGACCTATTCTATACAAATAACAGTTTAATTACAATTCTTCTGCCTTGAGCTTTAAGTAAGGCATAACAGAAATTAGGTCATTGAGACCCGGATATTTGTTTGAAGCCAATAAAATCTGCCAACATGTCTCCCTATGGGACAATCTGGCTTCCCAGTGCCCGCCCCTAATACATTTAGGGACTGCTTCCAGCACAAAAAACATGAAAAAAGCATTGTCACACACAGTTGTGTGTCTGTAAAGGGCATTGGTATTACATTGTCTTTGGATTTCGTAATAATGTTCGTATATGCGTCTCCTTAACTGCCTTTCGGTCTTGCCGACATAAAATGCTTGGCAAGACCGGCAGACAGCCAGGTAGACAATCCCTGTGGAATTGCAGTTGTGAAATCTCTGAGCAGTAATCTTCCTGTTCCTACTTTCCAGGAAGACATTTTCCTGGTTAATAATATACTTGCACTGCCTACAATGCCCACAGTGAAAGGTGCCCTTTCTAGATTGATTATGGGTACTGGAACTAGTGTTGTGTTCTAAGACCCTCTTGATGTTAAATCCTCTTTTATAAACAAATTTACATGTCAAATTCTTTAAATTTTTGAGGTCTGTGAAGTCTTTAAACGTATTCAGTTCTCCTTGAATAATGTGCCTAATATACCCAACATCTTCACTGTGTTCTGTGGCAAATACCAGGTTAGAGCCTGTTGCTGTGAAGGTGGAGTGAGAGCTTTCTACAGTTAAATCATTGTGTCCCTTTCCGAGGATAGGGGAAAATCTAGTGTTCCTGGCTGAACAAACCTCCTTATGAACTGATTTAATCAAGGAAATAGGATATCCCCTGTCCAAAAATAAAGAACACAATTTCTCCCCTTCTTGATGAAAAGTATAGTCGTCTGATGTCATTCGTGAAACCCTCACAAATTGTCCCTTGATTATGGACTTTTTTTGAAATTTGGGGTGTGAGCTAAGGTAGTGCAGGTAGCTGTTAGAAAATGAGGGCTTCCTGTATATACAAGAACTGAAACCGTCAATGTTTTTATAAAGGGTAACATCCAAATAATTGACTTGATTTACCGAAATGTCATGTGTAAACTTCAAAAATTCAGTTGTTGAATGCAAGTAGGTTACAAATTCTTCTATACAATTCCTTGGTCCTGTCCAAAAAATGCAAATGTCATCCAGAAACCGGGTATAATGAATCCAATGTTTAGAAAATTCACTGGGGAATACATATTTTTTCTCCCATACTGACAAAACAATGTCAGCATAGGTCGGGGCACAATTGGCTCCCATGGAGACTCCCGATGTTTGCTGAAAGTATTCCCCACCAAAATAAACAAAGTTGTTACTAAGGACCAGCTCTAATAAATGTAAGACTAATGTTACATCATTGCTAGTAACCCCTACACATTCCCAAAGTGCCTCTTCCATCCAAACCAACCCAATGGCGTGTGGGATTACTGAAAATAAATCTACCACGTCTATGGTTACAAACAATAGATTGGGCTTGTGAAGCTCTTCGGTAATCCCACGTAGAAACTCCCAGGAGTCCTTGAGTAAATGTTGTTGTTTACCCCACAACTGTTTTAACTTCCAATCCAAAAATTTGGAGAAGTTGTGGGTTTTGGACCCCTGTGCTGCCACTATGGGTCTGAGGGGAGGATCTACAACGTTTTTGTGGATTTTAGGCACTCCGAAAATGGTTGGAACTTTGGGGTGTGAATTATACAAAAAGGTGTATAAATCCATTTCAATAACTTCCTGGTCCAAAAGATCTTGAATAGCCAAATCTATTTTTTTATATGACCTATGGACTTCGTTAATAGAAGCAATGGTGTATTTTTCCATGTCTTGTAATATATTGTACATTTTAGCCTCATACATTAATTGGTCCATAATGACCGTACCACCCCCCTTGTCAGGTTCCATAACCCTGACAGAGGGGTCGATGCTAAGTTCAGTCAACAAAATACTCTCAGCCTGGTTGAGATTAGAATTGCATTTGGACTTCCCTACTTTACTCCGAATCAATTGCACAATCCGATTTTCCAAATTACTGATTTGCGGATGCAAAGGAGGATTGTAGGTACTGGACTTTTTGAGCATCAAACATGGGCCCATCATGGTGGATCCCAAAATATGCTGAAGATTAAGTTTGCGCATGAAAAGTTTAACATCAAGAATAGTGTTAACAATGCTACTACCTTTACTAGGCACAAACTTAAAGCCTTTTGTAAACAAAGAAAACCATGTATCGGTAATAACCGCGTCACTATAATTATAGATGTGATACCCATTCATGGTATGTCTAGAATAGTTACCTATAGCAATAACTTCAATAGTTTCAGTTGCTACCTTTCCTGTAATTAATCCCTTCTCCACCCCCTGTTTTTGCCCCCCCCACCTGCCGTGGGGAACGGGCTCCCAGATGATGTTGCTGCACAGGTTGGTTGTGAGGTTGTTGACGAAGGCATTCCGACCTCCTGGGTAAAAAATCAGTGTCAGAACTAACCTCGTCCTCGACATACGGATGCTGTGGTAAAGGAGAGGCATACTCATTTACAGGGGACTGTAAACCTTGTGGGTTAAAGGCATCCCTAGTACCTTGCTGGAACAGGTTACCGTTCCTATAGTTTGGTGGATTAGGGTACTGCCTACCCTCCTGATATTCCCTGATGTCCCTACTGAGTTTCCTATATTTTCGGTTTAATACTGTGTTACATTGTTGATCTATTTGTTTTCTCAAATCATAATATTTTTGCTTTTCACAGTCAATGGTAAACCTTAAATCAGTAGTAACAGTTTCATTCAGCTTAAAAATTTCTTGTTGTAAAGTTTTAATTTCACCTTCATTTCTTTTGATAATAGCCCTAACAATGCCAAATCCACACTCATCAAATATTTTAACCAATTCAGTGTGGAAATCACTCCCACTAATGACATTGTTCGGGTATTTATGTACCTGCAACCCTTTAGGCACAATTTGCTTTTTAAGACATTCATGCAAATAAAGGTTATCAAGTTCCAAAGTCTTGTACCTATAAAGCTTTTGTTCAAATAACCTCATGTTATCGGCAAAAGAAAAAGTGGCACGTACATTACCATCATAGTTTTCATTAAACTGGAATGCAGGCTTGTGTTGTACCCATTCAGAAAAGGTAGAACCCACATAAGCCCCAGCCCCATGTTCATTGTTCCCAGAAACAATACCGGCATTGTCAACGTTCTCCCTGAGAGCAGCGGGAGTTTTCAAAAAGTTAAATGTTTCCGTATCTTGTAAAACCTCCGGTTTCCGTCCCGTGCTTTTAGAAAGTCCTTGCTGAAGGGAACCCGTAGTTTGAGAATGAAAAATTTGTAATAGTTCCCGTTGCTCAGCAGAACCGACTGTAATCCTTGTCCCAAAGGTGTAAGCAATTGCACTAGCAAGGTGAGTTGACCCGTGAGTTGTCATGTGTCAGCTGAAGGCAACTGAACACCCTCCTCCATACCGGCGCTGAAAGCGCCAGAAGCCGTGGACCCCGAACCTGCTTCCATGACTAACCAGGCGAAAAAAGAACCACAAATGACAATCACTCCACGAAAGAACCAAACAGGCAAACAGAATCCACAGGGAGTATGGCACCAACACCACAATAAGGCACTCAATCCAACGATAAAAACGTTCAGGAACCAAACTGCTTCAGAACAACAGATTTTATTAATGCCACAATTTTTCCACGTTTTCGTCGCCTAAGCAACTTCCTCAGATAAAATTCAAAAAAGTACATCCACCTTTTATATGCACTAATTGATTAATTAATTGAATGAATACTGTTGTGTTGTAAAGACATTCTTAAAGCTGTACCTCCGCTAAACTGTTGTGTATACCATCTCTGGAACAGGCTTCCCATCCATGTGAGGCAGAGTTCCTACCTAACCCAGTTCAAGTGTAAATTGGAAAAATTGGATGGAGAACAGGAAATTCATTCCTGGCTTGGTACCTATGTTTCCAATTGACAGAGACAACCTGTAACTGGTTCATCTACCAGGATCCTGCTTGTAAATGTTTCATCTCCCAAGCTCTTGCTTACACTTATCAAGGGTGCCAGAACTTGTCAGAGATTTGAGATGCATGGCTAGGCTTAAAAAGGCCCTTGCGATTGTTAGCCTAGTAAACACCGATGACCCTATGAACCTATGAATGTGTATCACAGTATTACATATATTTAGCTAAATAATTGATGACTTGTGTAAAATGCTATTGCATTTAATTATATCATGGGAAAAAGCCAAAAGAAGAAGAAGAAGAAGAAGATGAACAAAAATGCCATCATCAAGGTTCCCTTAGTCATCTGCACATTCCATTGTAAATGATCGTATCACTCAGATTTGCAATGCATGTGCAAAAGAAACAGCAGCATCCATGTAAACACAGACTACAAATCATTTAGATCCTCACTTCTCTAGCAGCATATCTCATACACAAACATCGCATCTTTTATTCTCAAGGAAAAAAAAGAAACCATTGGACAGTGGTATCTATAACCACTTTTTAGTAATGTGAGTCACAATAACTGAAACTCTTGTTTTACAGTTTCCTAATTAAAATTAAAAATTAAAAGTAAAACTAAGAAAAGTGCACCTTTTCCTACAGGACAGTATCTATAAAGCATTCTGAACTTTTATTAAATTAGGCAGCCAGCCATGATGCACTTAAAACCTGGAAAGATACTCTCCGTCATACAGCTGAAGCCCCATCCAACATGCTCTGAACACAATCACATCTGCAGTTAATAGTTACGGAAGGTGTAAGGCTGGAAAAACAGTATCAGAACTAATAGATGCATCCCGGCAGAGATTTCAAGCCACAGACCAAACATTCAATTTATAAGAGCCAATATTTGATGTGACAGCACATCACAACCTCACTACTTACTGACAGTACATCAAAACACACTACTTACTATGCTCACAAACTTCTAAATACAATTATAGTCATGATCAATTTGTTTACTTAAAATCTAATAAAAACTTTTTCAAAAAAAAAAAAAGCATGCTACTTACTGTGCTGCACCCAAGCATCTGCTAGTCACCATAGAAGCTAGTCAGAGGCTCCTCCCACAGGTCCTGCCTGGGTGAGATGCAACCCTCACCCCTATACAGAATATGCAGGAGTTCAACAGTGTTCAATCCTTATGTATAAAATACAGAAATCAACCTCATTTCTATAAAGAAAAGAATTACATCCTAAAATAGAGTAATACACTAATGTTAGCAGCCCTCCCACACATGCTTCACTCAGGCAGGACCTGCGGGAGGAGCCTGTGACTAATGTTAAACTATGTAATGAAAAGGGAAAAGTAAATCAGACTGAGTATCATACAGTTGATATATAAACACAGACAAATAAAAGATCACTCATATGAATTAATCTGTAATTCATTTCTTCTTGTCTGGTAGAAGACGTCAACCTTATAAAGTGGAAGGTAACTGGCAGGTCACACTCCTGATGTGAAAAATAAGTCTCTATAAAGGCAAAATGTCTGATGAGCTAGTAGGACTTACTAAAGGGTGAAAGTTAACTTTTATGATGTAAAGTCATACAAGCCAAACTCCATCAAAAACAAATTCATATTGACCATCAGTATTTTTACAAACACTCACATATTCTTATTAATACTTCATTATAATGGGTTATGTTCTGGAAATATGATGTTAGGGTAAAATGGTTCCTGGAAAATAAAGTAGGATCTTCTTTGGACCCTAATGGTTACAGATCTCTCTACCTCATCTGCAGTATCTATAGACTTATACTTTGAGTAATAATTGAACTTAAGCTAACAGAAGGGTGCAATATGGTTTGAAAGGAAAACCTTCCATACTAAATATAGTGAAGTATTTTAATAAGGTAAACTGGCACTAAGCAAGGGAAAAGTCACACATGCCACACACTTTGATCTTGCAATGATATTTGGCACTTCTGTCAATAAGGCCATTATAGATAAAAATGGTCAAGTAATTATTAACATTTCTGAATTTAAATTGATATAAAAATGAGTGTTGGGGGCCAAGGAAAGCAAGAATAGAACGTGCTGGAGGGACAGATTCATCACCCAGAGACTCCCTATGCTGTGGAACAAAATCCCGGTACATGTGAGGCAGAGCACCTCGCTGGCCTTGTTCAAGAGGAATCTTGACCAATGGATGGGAGATCGCAGATATACCCCAGGGATTACTTCAGTGTCACTGCTTGACAGAGGCACAGAAAAATGATAGGCATAGTTTTTATTCAAACTAAAGGGGTGGCGAAAGCCACATAACTATGGGCTAGGCTTATAAATGCCCTTGGGCAGATAGCCTAGTATGAACCTATGAACCTATGAACCTATGAACCTAATAGCAGGTCACCTACTTAAGCCTACTAAAGTAACCAGATGAAAGGCTCAATTTGAAACCAGTCTAGTTTGGTCTTTTGATCATAAAAACAGATAGAAAATATGCTTAGTGAAACCCATTGATGACTGTGTAAGGGAAATATAGTCCTATCCATTAATAATGGTAAGTATTTGTGGTTTGAGCAAAAACAATAGTTTGCAGAATATCAAGTTCACTGTCACTAAATATAATATTGTCAAATTTGACCAAAAACATGCACAAATTACTGGAAAACCGTTACAAGTATTTAAATAAAATATCTAGGCATGATTATAGACAATACATTTAGTCCTGATGTGCATGCCAAAGTCAAACTGAAAATGACCTGCACACTTCATACTTAGTGGCATAAGCGGCAGATTATGTGAATTTGTTGTAATTCAATACATATTACTGATCAGGCTAGTTATAGAATATAATCTTACATCTGACACCCTATACGCAGTCTACCTGGCAACTTGAGAAAGTTCCGAATTTTTTAAGAAAGAAAATAGGGAGTGTGAAACATACATACTGCTCTGAGGTTCTTTTTAGATATTGCCTGTACTTGACATATGAAGTCATAACTTGGCATATGAAGTCATATGCGACCTAATTAATTCTTGTAGCTAATCTTCCATTGAGTGGAGACAGTACTAGGTTCAGTAACACATGTCATAAAATTAGGACAAACAACATAAGTACATATGACATAGTCATTATTTGGTTACTAAAACCTTGGAATAGATTACATTTCACAATAAAGTTGTGCACTTCATGAACAGTATTCCAAAACAACACTGATAGTAACAAGGGCATCAGAAAATTCCAATGTGAAATTAATGCACTCAAGCTTCTTGATGTCCAGCAAGTCCAGGGATTGAACCAAGACCCTATGAACTTAAGACTTGAGAGGGGTAATTCTTCCAAAAAGTATTCCTCCGGTTCTATTTGATTAAGTCTTTCCTGTCCTATATCTTTTACAATTTAAGTCATTCCTCATAAGACTGACCTGAATACATCTAACATACTGTGAGACATATACAGTTTAACATATGGTATGGTGTTATATTTAAAGTTTAGGATTAATGCATTCTCAAAATGACTGTGGAATATATTGACCACAGAGTTCCTGTATAATGAAGAACTGGAAAAGCAGAGATAGTGAAACATAAAACTGTGTGGTTTCTTGAAATCTGTAGGTTACTACACCAAAGGAGCTTAGTCGACCTCCTAGCTGAGATATGTGTTAGTACTGCTGTACGGCATACCATGACATAAGGTTATCTGGTATTCTCTTAATAATCTGGAAAACACAAAGGTTAGTCTTCAGTGTAAATTAGTTCTGGCAAGTTATATTTCAGGTTTATAAAGTTAGACTCTGGTATAAATTTTGCAAAATTAAATGGTAATATTCCAGTATTGTGGTCATAGTTATCAGTGCTAGAATATAATGCAGGCTGGCAATGTGCATGCTTCAATTAAACAGCATCAGGCAGGCCCCATATTTAAAATTAAAGTTAACTCATGTGATCCATTTAATTTGACTTAGTATCCACATTTATGAATGAATGTCTGGGTTGAAGGCTGGTAAGGACAGACACATATAAAGATGTAGCTGATTATTGTCTCAAAATATCTTTCTTGCCAAGATTTTTTTACTCGGTTACTCAATGTACCAAAGCACACTCTAAATGGGGGTACATAAATTCGATGAGAACCTACAATAGGTTAAGAAGATGATTACACAAAGCTATGTGGGTTTTATTAGTAATATGTGAGAGTAAGGTTGGCGCCTATGACTGTAGGTGGTACTGGGGCCCAACCATTTTCACATGGGAGCAATCAACTCATTTGATGTATTAATGTGATGGCTATGAGGCAGCAGATATGCTACTTTTACTCTTTATTTAATAACAGGGTACGCAGCAACTGAAGCTTGGCCACCCCAGAGATAATGGGGGGAGAGGCGATAAATGCAGGTATGCTACTGGCAGTAGCAAAGAGACAGACAGGTGTACAATGAAAAGAATCATAAAATACAGCATTATCATCACAATTTACAATATGTTGTGCACTGCACAGGTCTGTTGCACAATAATTACACAGCATAAAAAGTACAGATCATCATGTCACAACTTAAAAATAATAATTTTCTTTGAAATGGAAAATTCACCCCAGGGATCACTCCAGTGGCTTTACTCAACAGATGCACTGGGAACTAAGGTCAAGTGGCACAATGCCAGGGTAGTCCTAGGGGCTGGGCTTGTAAAGGCTCCAGGGCCATTAGCTTAGTACACAATTATGAACCTATGAACTTAAGAGAAGTAAATTAACTTTTTAAATGCATGGACAGATTTGGGTTGGCAAGTCAAAAAATAAAAGTCAGACCAAAAACATTTGGTTGCTCAAGTGAATTCAACTGACATTCTAATCCTGTCATTGGTTTTGATTAAACTCTGCAAATTGTATTTTTTAACTAAAATTTACAACAGTCATTTGAATCAGATGTTTATGAATTATGCTTCATTTCTGATACTTTTCTGTTACCAAGATGCATTTAAAATACCAGTCAGGAAAAAAAATACACAAAAAAGTATTTTCTATTGAGAATTGACACCCTGCAGTAAATATGACATTGTCTATGAACTGCAGTCACTTCAGATATGGTATACTATCTTAGTGGAGGTTCTCTTGTATGCTTACTTTAACGTGTAGGACAACATTTTGGAGGCTGCACCCACCAAACCTCCTTAGTTAATTATAATCACCTGTAGGGTCATGTCAGCTATAGTGAAGGGGGCCATACTGATTAGTGGGACTTTTATTAACATATTTCTTTCATTGAAACACTGTGTTTTAGCAACAGTGTTAGTTTTTTTTTCTTTTTCCTTTTGTTTTTAAGCCCCTTTTAGTGAAAGCACCAATTAATTGAAACTGTTAATTTTCTTTAAATGTTAGCCTTGGGGCACACATATCTCCTCCTGCATGCCAAAAGATCACCTATGCCTTTTTTTATCATTCCATTATGTTTAAATATGGGTGCCCTATATAGGCTTCTTATATTGTTTCTATGGTTGGTTGTTAAAAATTGTATCTATACCCCTTAATATTAAATATGAATTTAATAAGGGTTGGGATCATATTTGAATTTGCACTAACAACATTAGTGGATATGCCAATAACCATACAATGGGGTGTTGTAGATTATAGGGTTCAGAACTATTTTGGATCTTATTTATTACTATACAATAAGAGATCATTTACATTCAAAAATGTGCATGCTGATTGATCAGCCTAACCAGTGTGCCCATTGTAAATCGAGCATATACCAATAGAAAAAAGTCCGATCACCTGGACTTTCTTCTATTAATACATGCTATGGACATTTCCTGTTTTCTTGATTTAAAAAAAATAATAATAAACTTTGAAATCTGGACAATTCGGTGGTATGAGAAAGACAGGACAGAGAAAATACAAGGAAAATCTGGTACGCTATGCAAAACTAAAGAAAAGTACCTGATTATCCTTGTATTTCTGTCTCCAATTTTTCATACCTCTGAACTGTCCGGATTTCAAACTTTATTATTTTATTAAAAAAAAAAAAAACAATGGTGATCTTCTTCTCTTTGTTGCTTCCTTTCTAAAGCACCGATGTGTTGCATAGGCGTGGGAACAT
>NC_056736.1:81205247-81220247 GCF_019279795.1 Protopterus annectens | reverse complement strand
AACTATACTGTCATGGTCATGGAGAAAGACATTTCTCGTGTTTATCTGACTAACTTTATCATCAACTGGTACAATATTCTTGTCAGGCTGATCACTCTGCAGTTAATATCCTGTAGAAGAGCTTACCTTGTGGATTGTGAGCCCTTCCTCCTTCTTCCAGACATCAAGGACATAACCAGTTTTAGTCCTCTGTTAATAACATGAAGTATGAATTGACATGGGCTCAACCAGAGTGTGATACATAAAATTTCTTCCACTCTAAGATGAAGGAACAAGTTTTGTGATGAATGACAAAACCACAAGTCATGAAATCAAGATTCCTAATTGTATAGTACAAGGCATTTCTTAAACATTGAACTTTTATAGTTTTCATTTATTAATTTTTAACTATACCCTAATTAAAACTGCTGTTTCCCATTTATTTAAATGAGATGTGGTAATTACACTTTTTGCTTATGTTAATTATTAAATAGGTTTGAGGTAGTTTCTGTTGGTTATTATCAATAGGCTGTGCTGTGGATGCTTTTTCATTTTATTTCTGAAGTGATTTTAAACATATTTTACAATTTCAGGAGTGATTTTCCTATTATTTTAACTTTTTTTGTTGTTTTTAATTTCTCCAAGTCTTTTGGGTTTCTAATACCATGATGGGAATGGACCCCATTCCTAAGTCAAAGTACAATTAAAGTTCATGAAATTAGTATTGTTTCACTCTCTGATGTCAGCCAAAAGTGGTCTTCGCAGCACCCGCAATGTGCCCAGTAATGACTCCTTCTGCAATTCGTATGGTGTTACATGAATTGGCAACATATCTAAATATGATTATAAATTCTTTTTTATTAGACCAGTTGCTCCTACTACTATTGGAACTGTCTTAGTATCTTTCTTCCACATGGCTCTTGTTTCTGTCTGCAGATCCAAATATTTTATGACTTTGTGTCTCTCTGTACGCAAGACACTGTAGTCACTGGGTGTGGTGATTTCAATGATCAATGCTACTTTTGTCTTCTTTTCTTGGACAACTATATCCAGTTTTCTAGCATCTATCTTTTGAACTGTTGGTATTGGGTGATCCCATCTGATATAAACTTCATCATTTTCTATGATTCTTTGTGGCTCATGTTTCCAGTGTTTTTCAGCAACTTCAATACCATTATGTTTGCATAATCTCCAGTATAACAGTCTCGCCACATTATTATGCCTTTCAGTATACAGTCCCTCTGCCATTAGTGCATTACAACCAGCAAAAAGGTGTATGACTGTTTCCAATTCGGTTTTGCAAAACCTACATGTGTCGGTTTATCCCACATGTTCAATGGACTTTGTAAACCAGCGTGTACACAGCCCACTATCTTGGGCTGCCAATATTAACCTTTCATTTCTTGATGTGAATTCACCTCTCCTTAACCATTCCTGCGCTCGTTATTGAGCAACATGAGGCTCTTCCAGAAGTTTTCTATACTTGCAACTATATTTATGTTTTTTCCACATTTGTTGCCATTTTCATCTGATCCTTCACCTTATATTCTTTCTTTTGTTTTTTAGCACATTCAGTTGCTGCCTGGTTTTTATCTACTTTTGGTTTGATTTCCATTCCTGCTTGACATCAATATGCTTCTGCTAAATTAAGCAGAGACGTCATCTTAGATTTATTCTCATCATGTTTCAAAACTTTCACTACATTTGGATCTTGTGAGATCAGTAGATTTGTGTGGAGTCCCATGATTGCAAATCTATACATGTAATTAATTTCAAGGAGGCCCATCCCGTCTTCAGAATGGGGACTATATAATCTTGGTATACACTGAATTTTATAAATCATTTGGTGAGCATGAAGCATCCTTCTTGTTTTAATATCCAATCTATCCAACACTTTTTGGGGCCAGTCAATCACTCCAAAACTATAAGTTAGGACAGGAAAAGCAAATTGATTCATGTCTTGGGTCTTGTTCCTAGATGTCAATGCTGTTTTCAGGATTAATTTAAGTCTTCTAAAGTACTCCTTACTGAGCTTTATTCACATTTGTTCATGTTTTATTGATGATCCTTCATCAATTCCCAAGTATTTATATACTCCCTCTTGCCCAAGTTCTTTTATATCACATTCTTGCCCCAAACTGATGTTTTCCTGGTGCTGCAGTTTTCCTTTTTTAAAGGTTGCTTTTGCACATTTATCAAGACCAAATGACATTCCAATATCATCTAAAAAAGTTTTGACAACCTGCAGCTGTGCTTTCAGTTCCTCATCCAATGAGCTATACAGTTTTAAATCATCAACAAAGAGAAGATGAGAAGTCATTAGACTTTGTTGTTTTCTAGAAGCCAAATTGTAGTCATGGTCTAAGCTATTAAGTAAACTGCTTAATGGATTAATGGCAAAATAGAATAGCAACGGTGACAGAGAGTCACCCTGGAAAATCCCCCTTTGAATTTTTATCCCTGGGATAATAATCTGTCCTTTATCTTGGCTTAATAGAAAAGTGGTCTGCAATTGTTTCATGGTTACTGTAATGTAGTCAATTAGTGTAGGGTGTATCTTATACATTTTTAAGCACTCTTTTATCCATGGATGTGTGATGCTATCAAATTCTTTTTTGTAGTCAATCCATGCCATACTTAGATTCTTCCCCTTCTTACAGTTCTCCACTATAACTTTGTTTAACGACATATGATCCTTTGTTCCATATGACTTTCTTTTATTGCCCTTTTGTTCTACTGCCATAATTGAGTTTTTTTCTAAATTACTATAAACTCTGTGTATAGTTTATACGCCATTGGAAGACAAGTTACTGGTCGATAATTTTTAGGGTAGCTTGCAGGTTCACTCTTAAGCAAGATTATTTTTCCTGTTGTTAACCAGAGAGGTGTGTGTTTGGGGTGCACATATAAATAGTTATTACTCATGGCTAAATCCTCATGCAAAGAAGTTAATATTTTAAGCCAAAAGTTAGGTACTGCATCGGGGCCTGGGGTTTTCCAGTTAGAGGCTTTCCTCAACTTTGTTTTAATCTCTCTGGCTGTTATTTCATCCCATTTCATATCTTGTACCTTTAAACTTCTTATTCTTTCTTTTACTTCTTCTATCCATTTAGCATCTTTATTATGTTTCACAGGATCTTCATAGATACTTCTCCAAAATGTATCTACTTCCTCTTTTTTGGCGGTCTTTCAATTCCTTTTACCTTATTTCTCAGTTCTCTATAAAACTTTTTGGGTCATCAATAATTTGCTTATTTTGTGCTTTTCCCTTATATTTATCTTCATATCTTCTAAGTCTTTCCACCTGTTTTTAAGTTTTTAGTTTATCTCCAATAGGACATAATAGATCCTGGTCTGCTCTAATACTGCACATTGCTTTTATTGCATCTATCTTTCTCAGTATTTTTGTTGATCTATTCCCTCTTCTATAATCTTCTAACAATGACACTTCTTGTCTTAGCTGCTTTATAGTTTTCTCTATTCGATATTTCCATGATGGTATTTGCTTTTGCCCCCTCTTTTCCCTCGCTACCCTGTGTTCCTGTGGTAGAACTATATCAGTTATTAATTTAGCAGCACAGTAATATATTCTGTTTACTTCTGTTATATCGCATGGATCTCTATGGACAGTCCTAATTAATGTGTTCATTTGTTTTATCAAGCTTCTGACTTTTGGGGTTTTATTAATCTTCTGCAGTCTATTTCTCTCATTGATTTTCTATATCTGTCTTTGTCTATTAAATCAAGCAACTCTTGTCTTAACTCATTTTCTTCCATACTGAGGGCACATCCCTTGTTTTCCGTTTCCTATGGGCATTCTATAGAAAGTTCTATAGCATCTTTCTGTGGCACATTGTCTTCAATTTCATCCTGTGTCATCTGTTGTTCTGTCATATGGGAACTCACTGACCTATCACTCCTCAACATTGACTGCATCAGAGTTTCCATAGTTTCCAGTTCCTTTCCTTGCTGTCTAGCTTCAAATGAACATGTATACTGGTTTCTTGCGGAAGGCTCCAAAATATCTTGCTATGACACCTGACCAATTGCTTCCTGTTCCACTGTTTTCCCCTTTGCTCCATCGTTTTGTGGTGCTTTCTGTATTTGATTTACTACACTGAATCATTCTCTTTGCAGCTGTTCCATAACCTCAGTTTTTATTTCTTTGACCTCTCCATTACTAATCTCTTTTTCTACTTTTCCTCTTTGTCTTCTTATTTTTTGTATTGTAAAGTTTTCCATATCCGGATTTCTTTCCCTATATTTTTCTTCAAATATCTTTGGTACTGCTCTTTTTGTATTGGTTAGTTTTGCTTCCTCCTTTTCATAAATATTACACCATATTAAATCTCTTTTCCTTATCCCTGTCCATATTTCTTCTTCACATGTCTCCTGATCTTCTTGCTTTTCCTTATTCTGGGGACTCACTCCACCATGCTGTGATGTAGTCTGTTTTAGACTATTCTACATTAAATCCTTCACTTCGCAGGCACTCCATAACTTCAACTTCTATTTCTTTAACTTCTGCTTTACTAATCATCTTTTTTACATTACATCTTTCTGCTATTAATCTTTTTATTGTGAAAGTTTCCATATCCGAATGCCTTTGGCTGTATTTCTCTTCGAATATCTTTGAGACTCCATTTTCTATATTAATTAACTTGTCTTTTTCCTTTGCATAAATATTGTACCATATCAAATCTCTCTTTCTTTCCCATGTCCATATTTCATTTTTATACTTTTCAAATATCTCTAGGTTTTGTTGTTTATATTTTCTCACTTCCTCAGATGCTTCTTTTTCCAAACAGTTCAAAATTTATTGATCTGTATACTGTTTTTCAAAAATCTGTTGTATTAATGAACGCATATTTTTGTTTGAAGCTTCTGACAGTTTTTCCTGCCAAAGTATTTTTCTTTCCTCTAATTTCTCTCTTAATCATTTTGTATATCTTGTGTCTGGAAATTCTGGGCTTTTTACATAATAGTACCCATACATAATTTCTTTCTTATCCTCAATAGTTCACTCAGTCATCTTTATGGCTCTTCTTTGGCCAATCAATTTTTGTCATTTTTGTGGACTGCTACTTCCTTCTAAAACAGGGGGGCCATTCTCCCCCTGGGCCTTGCCTGGCCCCATTGTAGGAATGTTTCCATATTTTGAGGATTCTACACTGTCATTTTTTCCAGTCCTGGCACCACTGCACTTACCAGGATTGGGCACGTTTTTATCCTGGGTCTTGTGCACCCAGCTATCTTTTTTATTTTTGATTTACTTCTGTAATGGTTTCTAATGATTTGCTGAGTGTTATGTTATGATTTCTTAGTATAATATGTAACTATATTTTATGCACTTTTTATCATATTTAGTTTGGTACTGTCTGAACAAGTTGTTTCCCTATTGTAATGGCAAGACTCATAATTACAAGTGTCAGAATTATAGAAAAAAAAACAATGAAAATGGATGTTGCAAATCTCCTTTAAATTACCCCCACTATTGGGGTCTGTACCCTCATATCCGTGCTAATTATATATAACTCTGAAATCCTCATACTTCAGAGAAAAGAGAATACAATGAGACCCAGCAGTCTTGGATTAGTATATATACTAAGTCCAAAATATACTAAAGCCACATTTTTACTCATTTAGTCTTGTTATTTTGGGATACACATACTGAGTCTCAAAATTAAAAAAAATGGTTAGTGATCAAATCATTCTGTTGGTGATACTATTTTCTGATTGTCTGGTTGCAGTCTGTTATTTTGTTTATTATTATTTATTTGTTTATTGTTATATATAACTAATTCATATATGATCCTGGTATTAGATTTGGATTCTAGGGTTCAGGTTTATTTAATGTTAGTTGCTCCAAACAGTTTTAGTGTTAATGTTTGGTGCATGCAGTATGTATAATTTCATTTTGATCTTCAGCTTAACTGTGGCTGAGGCAAGGATTAACTGAAGATGTCATGTTGCTTCTTCAGTGACATTAGTACTTTTTTCCGGTTTGCTCCCTATATCCCACAGCTTTACCAACATGGACTTGGAGTATCATAACAGTTGTTTCCTATACAAGTCACATGATTTATGATTCATTTGCCAAGTTTATTACAGGCAGATAATGTTGATAAAGATATTCAGAATGTACATACAATGCATATTAAGTATGGAATATATGACACTGTAAGTATGATCAAGTATCTTTACTTTTAAATTACGGAATGCATCCATGATGAGTGACAAACCATAATTCATGAAACATATCACATGATTTATACCCCTGTGTAATCCATTTAACTCTTTTCTCTTTCATTCTCTCTTTCTGTCGCTTTCTCCCTGTCTCTTTCATTTTGGGTCACTGTTTCCCATCCATTTCAGTATAATATGTCAAATTACTCTGCTTAAGTAGTCTGTTGAACGGGGATTAGATAACTGTCTCCACATGTGTTTTGTACTTTAATATATTTGTTAGTAGTGCTGTGATTGTTATATTAGGGTTTCTTAGATTTATAGCTTTGTTAAGTTTTAGGCAATGTATCATTCTTTATTTTAGTTGTGGGAGCATGGGGCTACTTTGCTAGTAATCTAATTTTCCAGTTGGCTACTTTTATTTTTGATTTATTTTATTTAACTTTTATTAATACAAAATTTAAGAACTTATTTAGGGATTCATTTTAAGATGCAATCCCTTCTGGAGGTTTATTTTTATTCTATTTATTCTACTGTTTGCAGTGTGTGTGTGGGATTTCATTTTTTTTTCTTTAACTTAATCACCACTGAGAGAAGGGTTTTTGCTGAGAGTTCTGTTTTATTAATGACTTTGATAGCACTCACAACATGTAGCAAATTTTTTATTTTGTATAGGGTATAGACAAGTAAAATGCATACATTCTGTAGTGAACACATTGCTTTATGCAATTATTTAATGTGCGTATGTCATAGTTTCATTCCAGAAAGAACTGATGACATGCATGTGAAGCAAGTGATGATAATAGCAAAAGTGGAAAGATGAAACAATTGTGACAGATTATTATTGCTTCTTGTGACCACGACAGGTTTCTTTCTGGTCTTCTTAGTCCTACAAAGTGAGACACTATTTGCCCCAAGACTCATTCAAATAAACACACCAAATATGCATTGCGACCATTTATTCAGATACACATCAAACATTGTGCTTCAAGCCAGGTCAACCATGACCTTCTCATTATCTCTCTCAAATCTATTTTCTTCAATAAGCACCCAATCCAGTGGTTCCAGTCCTACCTGACTGGTAGACAATGGGCAGTATTATGGCAGGGCAAACTCTCCAGCCAGCTACCTCTCACACTTGGTGTCCCTCAAGGTGCCATACTAGGTACACTACTCTTCCATGTTTTTATCAACAACCTTCATGCTGCTATCCCTAAAGCTACCTGCATTCAATATGCAGATGATTCCATTCTGATCTGCTCAGCCATCTCCCTATCCGAACTGCAAACCCTAACCCAAAATACATTCAACACTATTGAGAACTGGCTCAACAACCAATGCCTACTGCTGAACCCCAATAAAAATAAACTTGTACTCTTCACCCCCACTAGCAGATCTGCCACACTTTCATTCTCTGTCACGTCTAACAATGGTACCACTATCTCCCCAGATCAACACACTAAGCTCCTAGGGGTTATCATAGACAATAATCTTAAATTTGAGCTACAGGTCAACAAAACCATACAGGCCATGAATAAGAAGCTTGGATCACTGTATAGAAATAAAAATTTTTAACCCCACTGGCTAGGATTGCAATCGCCCAGTCACACCTAGTCTCTACTCTTCTATACTCCTCACCGGTACTCTCAAACCTCAACAAATCTGAACTAGATAAGCTTCCCCATAGCTACAACTATATTGCTAGATTCGCCACTGGCTCCACTTACAGAACCCACAACTGCCAGAACCTAAAACAACTAGAGTGGCTAGACCTGCCCAGTCTAATTCAATTCAATCAACTCCTAATAGCACACAAAATTTTGTACCATGCTGAGGATACCCCCACAATTATAAATATCATTAAGCCGTATAGAAACTTGAGATTGCTGTGATCATCCAACAAACTACTCATCCAAACCCACAAAGCTAACAATGCTGCTGGTGAATCCCTGTTTGCCAACCTGGAATTCATTGCCAAACCATATAACCCTACAATCCTCCATAGGTCTATTCAAAAATACCCTCAAACAGTATCTAAAAATGAACTGGCTTTGCCCATGTACCAACCCTGATTAAGTTAAATACTGAAAGGATAATCTCTAAATATCGTACAGGTAACTATTTCATCAAGCTCTGTATGCTATCTAATGTCTCCTGCCTTTAATTGTGTCTGACCACGTGAATTGTATGTCCCTGTTAGGGAACACCATGAACCATTGTACATAATCACTTTGTTTTTATTCTTTGTTGTAAACATTGTTTTATACTTTGTTTTATACTTTTAAATGTTATCTATGTAATTTTGTCTATTTGGAGCTTTTCTCCCCGGGCCTCCACTGAAAATGGACATATATTCAGTCGGACTATCCTAGAAAACAAATGTAAAATAAAATAAAATAAATAAATAAATGTCAAAAAAGGCCAGACCAAGACCACCCTCCACATGTAAACCCTAGCTCCCTCCCCTCCTTGAAGCAACCTCACTTCCTTTAAACAAACCCCATCACTTCTCTTAGTTGATTAACCTTTTCCTCCCCTATACCAACCTATTAACCTCACAAATTCAACCATTCCACACCACCACCCTTCATCTCCAAATTCAATGCCTGCATTGGGATCTTGGGACAAATATGTCTGTAAGCAAATAAAGCACAGCCAGTCCACAAGGAGCAAGCACAACTAAACAGGAAAATAAAAAATAAACAGTCCACCATGGTCAATTGCTCCACTTTATTCAGACACACAAACCAAATGAACTAAGCGCTTTCGCCAGATGCCAAGTCCAGCTTCATCAGAGTCATTTGGTTAAACATCAAATAAGTTTTTAAATAAATACTTAGTCATCTTAAGAACCAATCTGGTAATGTGTTTGTGACCTCATACAATTGTCATTTCACATTTAAAGAAACAGTTCATAAGACCTGTCATACAATTGTTACAAACTTTATTTCCAGTTTGTACAATAATTAAAACATTGTCAACTCACACTATCAATTAGCATATGGGAGAAAATGCAAAAAAAAATTATAGTAAACATTAAAAAACTTTTAAACCATTATATAAATATATATAAACTTATATTATCAACAAAGTAATAGGTGTGTATAAAGCACAACCTGTGCTAGATCATGCCAGTGATAGATCTCTGCCTAACATACAAAGCTATGTCAAACCCAGAGCTGTTGGACATGCTCCACTTAAAGAAATCCCAATCCCTCCAAGCTACATGCTCTAGAAACCTAAACCCTGTCACCACAATAAACAGAACATGCTGGAGGGATAGATTCCTGTCCCAGAGACTTCCCATACTCTGGAACAGACTACCTATCTATGTCAAACAGAGCTCCTCATTAGCACTCTTCAAGAAAAATCTTGATGATTGGATGGGAAATGGGAAATTCACCCCAGGGATCACTTCTGTGGCTCTGCTTGACAGGGGCACAGGAAAATAATTTTCTTGGGTGGCGAAAGCCAGGGTACATTTTTTGGCTAGGCTTATATAGGCCCTAGGGCTAATAGCCTAGTACCAACCTATGAACCTACCTATGTTAGTCCTGTTTTAAAATGGGCAGCAGGGTTGTGCCATCATTTAACCCTGGTGAAGTCAAGGCATTTAACCTAAGCTGCCATTGTACTTCCATAGTTTCCACTTCAAGATTAATGCCCCCCCATTTCACTCATACACACTCTACAACAAAGAATAAAAACTTTTTGAAATTCATACAATGTTGAATATGTACATAAAGTTCATTGTGCTCATCTCTACCTTTAATACTTCTCAAATGTTCTGAAATTTTATCACGCAGCCTGCGTATAGTCTTTCCAACATAGAAAGCTTCGCAGGCTGTGCAAGTTGCCACATAAACCAGTTTAGTACTATTACAATTACATTTACCAGGGCATGAAATAGAAAATGTATAGTCTTTTATATATAAATAAGGACCATCATTAATAAATCGACAATCTGCACATACCACACTTAGTCATTAATGAAGTACTATATTTCTTCTTGGTAGGGTTACTTTCAAGTATATTTTTCATATTCCTACCCCTATCATAAACTATTTGTGGTTCTATACCTAAAATGTATTTAGTAGTTTTGTTTAAACAAAATCTCCATGCATTTTTTAAACTAGAAACAAGTTGTGGAACTACTGGGTTATATTTTACCACAACTACCTCACCAGACTTGTTGTTGTCATTCACTTTGTGGATCACCAATAAATCACTTCTTAGTACTGGGGTGTATACTTTTTCCCTTTTTCTCATAACTTCTTTTTTAACACTTAATAATAACTTAAGTGGATATCCCCTCTCTAAGAACATACCAACCAATTTAAAAATTTCTTGCTTAAACACCACATTATCACTAACTAATCTTGATGTTCTTACCATCTGCCCCTTAATTATTCCTTTGGTGGTAACAATAACAACTATCAAAATGTAGTAGTGAATTTGAATAAGTATCATTTCTATAAATATTACTATATAACCCTTGTGGTGTTTTTTTCAGGGTAATATCCAAAAAAGTAATCTCTTCTTTATGCCATGAATAAGTAAACTTAAAAAAAATCAGTCGTACGATTCAGGTATTCAATAAATTCACCAATATTAGTACCGTCACCACTCCACAAGATGAGTATATCATCCAAAAATCTATTATAAAGCAGAATATTTTGCTTATATTTGGATGAAAAAATATAAGAATTCTCCCAAGCAAGTAAAACTAACTTGAATACCAGCGCACTCCTTGTACCCATTGCCACACCAGTTTTTTGCTGATATATTTCCCCTTCAAATCTCAAAAAAATGTTTTTTAATACCAGTTCCATAAGTTCAACTAACAGGTTTAATTTAGATTTGTCAACCCCTTTACTAACAAGTAGACTCTCATGGAACATATTCAAACCTTCATCTTGGGGAATCATTGTAAACAAATTAACAACATCCACTGTTAAAAACACATAATTGGTTTCATTTTTAACTATTTTTAATCTTTCCAAGCAATGCCAGGAATCTTTTAAAATGTGTACAGCTTCCTCAACTGCCACTTTAGACCATATGTCCACATAGGATGCTAATGGTTCTGTTTTGGAACCACCTGCGGCAACAATTTGGCCTAAAGGGTGGATTGTAAATATCCTTGTGGACTTTAGGTATACCAAAGATGACAGGAAGGGTTGGATGTTTAACTGTTAAATAGTTAAATTCAATCTTGTCTATCATCCCTTGGAATAGTGCATCTTGTAAGTACAAATCAGTCTTCTGGTAGGGTCTGTTCACCTCATTTCTAGATGCCCTATAGTACATCCCTTTCTCATTCAGTATATTATTCATCTTAAAACTATAGTCCATAGTGGTCATAACCACCATCCCACCACCCTTGTCAGGTTTCATAAACCTGTACCCTTTGTTGTTAACCATTTCCCTTAAAACCACCCTTTCATCATGGGTAAGATTGTCAATGTGTTGTCTAGTGTGATTCAAAATACTTCTAAAATCACTTTCAACACTTCTTTCAAGGGACAGTACCTCAGGGTGTGATGGAGGGATAAAAGTACTTCTCTTCAATGTAATTGTATTGTTAGCCACCTGCTTATTTTGGCCCATAGAAGAGAAGTACATTTTTAAATTTAATTGCCTCATATACAATTTAAGATTAATGAGCACATTAGCAATATCTAACTGAAAATTCAGTACAAAGGTTGTACCTTTACTGAGTAGGTCAAAATGTACATCACAAATATTCATTTCTTATAATTGTAATTAGTAAAACCTTGCTTTTTCACCACTTTACAAATCATTTGTTCATTCATAGTATTAATGATATTAAACCCCATGTCCCCAGATGAAGCAGAGCTTGCTTCCATTGTTTGAGTATCTTCCTCAAACATATCCAATTGACTTACAGCATCCTGGTCAAACACAGCATCACTGTTAGTAGTAGTAGATCCAAAAACAACCTCAGGACACAGCACATAAGACATATTTAATGATAACCACTTCTGTTCCCCCTCCCACCTCTTCCATTCCTGTTGTGGTAAAAGTTCTGTTGCATGTACCTGCCTCCACTGTTTCCCTCTGTACAGAAGTCTTTCCAACCTCCTCAGTTCCATCGGTTTGTCCAAAAAAAGTCATGATTATCAAACACATCACCATAATTAGTATCAACTACATTGTCACTTGGACCAACATTAATGTCAGTGTTATTATCCACATGTAAAACACCAGACTGTTTTTGTTTAGACCCCATCGGGTAAGCACAATTTTCCTTATAATCACTGGTATCTTTCAGTAACTTCTTTTGTTTTACACTGACATTCTTTATAACAAATGACTCCACATTATTAAGCACTTTACTGTAATTATCCTTCTGTTGAGAAAAAAGTAAAAAAATTGTAATACTATTATGGAGTACAGAAATGTCTTCTTGTAATTTAGTCAAGTTAATCTCATTGTTACGAATAATGATGTTCATCATTTCCATACCTGTTTTATCAAACAATGCAACCAGTTCACGGTATGCTGTTGTCCCTAATTCCACGCCCATGAGTTACTTCCATATTCGCAACCCTTTTGGCAATTGCTTCAGTGTCATTGATTTAGTGAGAAACATGTTGTCATGTTGTAAGGCTCGGAATTTGATACACAACCTCTCAAAGTTGGCCATTTGTTGTTTTAACGTCAGCATCTCCTTACTCGCCTCTTGCAGGCCTGTGAATTCCATATCTGATATACAGAACCAGTTGGTAAAGTCACGTTGCTCTACATCCCTTTCGGGGGTTGGATTAACCCTTGTTCTCACTCTACTGTTCATTTGTTATATGGAACTCGTGGCATTGTTCAAATTAGCCGCAGCACTCACCACTCCATCAGAAATTGGTGAGTGAAGTGTAAAAAGTTCAGCTTGTGCGCTGGTAAGCGTACTTGTACCAACACCACCTGTAACCATGTTGTCACCCATATATAACGATTTCAGTCTCTCCACAGCACAAGCTAATTCCTTAATGGCCATTTCCATGTTAGTGACCTGGATACCGACCAAAGCAAGTGGGTAGCAATAAACCACAGGGCCGAAATAGAACCAAATAAAGCACAGCCAGTCCACAAGGACCAAGCACAACTAAACAGGAAAATAAAAAATAAAAAAGACCACCAAGGTCAATTGCTCCACTTTATTCAGACACACAAACCAAACGAACTAAGCGCTTTCATCAGATGCCAGGTCCAGCTTCATTAGAGTCATTTGGTTAAACATCAAATAAGTTTTTAAATAAATACTTGGTCATCTTAAGAACCAATCACTGCTGTTGTGTTTGACCATGATGCCTTGACTTCACCAGGGCTATATGATGGCATTACCCTGATGCCCATCTTAAAACCTAGGCTTAACATGATCTAGCACAGGTTGTGCTTTATACACACCTATTACTTTGTTGATATATAAGTTTATATATATTTATATAATGGTTTTAAAGTTTTTTTTAATGTTTATTATAATTTACTTTGCATTTTCACCCATATGCTAATTGATAGTGTGAGTTGACCATGTTTTAATTATTGTACAAACTGGAAATAGATTTTGTAGCAATTGTATGGACAGGTCTTATGAACTGTTTCTTTAAATGTGAAATGACAATTGTTCGAGGTCACAAACACATTACCAGTGATTGGTTCTAAAGATGACTAAGTATTTATTTAAAAACTTATTTGATGTTTAACCAAATGACTCTGATGAAGCTGGACTTGGCATCCGGTGAAAGCGGTTTGTGTGTCTGAATAAAGTTGAGCAATTGACCTTGGTGGGCCGTTTATTTTTTATTTTTCTGTTTATGTCTGTAAGCAAACTGTATATTCATAGACTTGGAAAATATAGTTTTCGGCTTGCCTTACTTGTCGGTTTTGCCCTAACAACTGATAAATTTTACACTGCAGTCCAATTCTTCTGGTGAGCTTGTATATTATAACAAAACAGTCAATAGTTCTGTCTTTCTCTCTCTCTCTATCCCTCTCAGGTCTTGTACTACTAAAGCAGGTAACATCTCTCTCTTTCTCTTTCTTAGGTTTTACACTAGTAAGTAGTTGCAACAAATTAAGACAGGTAACATTTTTTTTTCTTTTTCTTAGTTCTTGCAGTAGTAAGTAGTTCCAACAAAACAAACAAATCTTTTTTTTTTTTTGTACCAGTTTCTAAGTGGACAGTACAAGGAATAACAGTAATAGAAATAAACTGAAGTCTATTTCGTCATGTTTCCTGCAGAAGTATAGGAATGGGTTTATACTTGGCCAGAACAAAAAACAAAAGGGAGTATTTCACTGGACATCCATAACGCAGCTACTGTAGACGTATGCCTCAAAACTCAAAGGAAACTACTCAGCATATGTATATAACAGGATAAAAGTGAGGCAAACAAAAAATATCAGCCTTTTAGGCACAAAACCTGATGGAAATGGAAATACCTCTTGCAACAAGTTGTGCAGATGTAGTAGTATTTTTTTCTGGTGACACACGTGCAGAGCATCTGAAGGCTGCTGACAAAAATCTTACCACATGAGCTGAATGTTCCTCTCTGGAATACCACTCTAACAGGTCATGTGGCTTCCAGACTCCAAAACACTCAAGGTACAGAACCTCCGATGACTGATCCTTCTCTATCTGTGGATCTTTCAGAATCCACTGGAGCTAACTCGATGAGGTTCTTGACTACATGACTATTGGCATTTTTTTTTCTATGGCTTCAGTTAATATAAGTAGCTGCTTCCCTCAATGCTTAATTACGTTATGTAGCAGGTAAAGACTTAATGGGACAGCCACTTAAACCACCTGTTACAGCC
>NC_056736.1:81192747-81200247 GCF_019279795.1 Protopterus annectens | reverse complement strand
AGGGCTTTACTTACTATTAGTCTATTCATTTGCCCACAGTTTGTGGACTAGTGACACTGGAAAAGGAAGATGAGAGCTGATTGTCATGACCATCATACAGCAGGTGTTAAAAGAGATATTTGGATCCTCTGAACACCCTCCATCTACTAGTCAGCCAGCATAATGCAATGCGTGCCATGCAGAGCCTTTGTGGATGAATGCTTCCTCATTTGACGTGGCATGTACTCTTTTGCGGGCTTGCCCTCTAATGGAGCATTTGCTCTTGCAGACCTTGCCACAGCTGGCAATCCTTGGAAAGCTGTAGCAGTGGAGTTTGGCACCCTATGCAGCATACCCATTGTGCACCTTCCTCAACTGTCTATAAGTTGTCACAATGCTGACCACTTAATGACAGCTTGAAAACTGTCAAACATTTTTGAAAAACAGCTTAACAGCTTACAGACTTTCATTAATTGATCAGCATTATGATTACTTTTGGACATTCTGCAAACTAACTGTTATAAAAGGTAGTTCATCTATCTTTGAAATTATGACAGTTTGACACGCAGTTTAGAAACAACCTATTAAGTAAGTTAGGTCAGTTGATTGATAGCTTGTAAACTCATTTTTTTAATACTCAATGCCCCATGCATGTTGGCATCTGAGACAGGTTCCCCATTTCCCCATCCATGTTACAGCACTATTTCTGTGTTAGAAATCTGTGGGCACCTTCTCACTGGGATGGGTGAGAGATGATCAGCCACTCATTCACATTCCTCTCCAGAATGTTCATGTTCTTGAGCCATTATTCAAACTCAAGGCATCTATGACATACTCAGATCCAAAGTTTCCTGCCTATAGAGTTAGTCCATTCTATTCCTAAGCTGTACCCTTTTAAAGATAATGCCTAGTATTAGCCCCCTAACTATAAAAAGGTTGTACAGTGATCAAGAATTCTTTCTCTGATGATGCTATGCAGCTTGTCTTAGCTTTTATTCTTCATAGTTATATATCCAGATACCTAATTTTATATCACATTTATGTCTGAATTAATTCTGTCTCTTCTGTATTTTATTATGCCCCAAAATGTCATATAATGTTCTCATCAACATGTTCACACTTTTACCTCGCCAAATATGTTTTAACATTAAATTATTGTATTATTTTTTAATAAAATTTGCAATATGGCTTTTGCTCGATTTCAAAAAAAAAAAAAAAACACAGTCCCCGGGATTCATGAAGCTTGCACCAGGCGCAGGCATAGCGTAGGTGGAATAACACCAAATATGGCCGTTGAGTGATTCAGGTACGATCCAATACCACGTGCACTACTGGCGTACGCCAGAACTGCGCAGCCCTCGGCATAGGTATGCTAATCACCCCATGTGCACATAGTGATTCATGAAGTGGTGCAGGTGTAGCGTAAGCCCACGGAAATGTAAACCAAAAAACACGGTTTACATTTTCCCAAACAGAATATCGGAGCTATGGAAGCAGACCAGAATCATGTATTACAAAGTTAACATATGCCAATGGTGAAATACACAGCCAATGGCATAAGAAAAGATGCATAACACCTAAAAAACAACATTTAATGTCATGTCCACAGTAACGCAAAGTACAACCGCAGGGCATGTGTGCGCAAACTGGAACATAGAGAAATTATATAAAAATGTCATAAAATCACAATGTAATACAAATCAGGTTTACACCATAATACACAATGGTAGGCATGGAACACCACAACCAAGGTGCAAGGGTTGCTAAGGGCCTGCGACAGTGTTCGGCGCGATAACTATCAATTAGTAGTCAATGCCATGCAATTGAGGCAGATAATACTGAATCACAAATGTCCCGCCTTATGAAGGTTGTACCATACGGTGCAGTGCTATAACACCGAGGAGTGGCTCAGAGGAGATACATGACATCAGCAGAGGGGTGTGCCACCATAGCAGTAAGCACATTGGAGCAATGCAAATCTGGCCTGGCTGTTGCTAAGCAAAGTTGCAGGACAGGGGTGGGGAGGAAGGTATAGAATCGTTTAGCTGAGAGCACACATGGTGCCCAAAAGCGCATGTGTACGGGGATGAAAATGTGCCCGAAATTCAGTAAGCGGATGCATGTGCAGCAAACAATAGCACAAATAGGAAGGTCAGGGGAAGAAAAGAAGGAAATGCCGAAGTAGGGTAATTGGAGTACTAATGAGCAATCAACACCAAACAACTCACGGTGGCCAATCGATGGCAGCTGACAAGTCTGTTCGCAGAAACCTGCAAAACAGGATGGGGAGGCATTGGAATGCAAAGAAAGGAGGGTAGGCATTGGATTGCAAAGATAGGAGATCCATCATAGCAGAGCAAATCAAACCAACAGTAGACCGGCAATAGCACACATTACGCAAGATACACCAGGTCTAGGAAAGTACAAATGAAAGCAGGCTGCTGGATGCATGCCAGAAAATGGTAGGTGGAATGTGCAGAAATGTAAAGGGAAGATCAAGAGGTAATCCACGGCAGCCATATGTAATTCAACACCAAATGCACCACAATAGTAGTCCTGATAGTAAAACACATAAGATACCCTGTAGCTACGATCGTACATACACACCCTATGACATCATCGGTGTTCACAGCACAATACTATAAAGTGTGAAAGCACCCTACACACACCTGTGAATTCCCAAACACTGCACCATAGGTGTAAACACACAGGGATCTTTTAAAATTTACATGTTGGGAGCTGCCATAGCTGTGATTCATCAGCATGTGTTACAGACTGACGGTGTTGTGGAGGATGATGCTGACAACCACCGCATGCCCCGGAGGAGGAGAAGAGTGTTCAGACTAAGGGTAACCTACCAGGGGCTACATGATCTGGAGATAGTAGAGTGTTACAGGGTGGACAGGGACATCTTACAGCAAATAGTGGAGCTGTGCCAGCCATGCCTGAAAACCAGAAATAACAGAGGGGAACACATCCCAGTGGACACGAAGGTATGTGTAAGCATGCGGATACTAGCCACAGGTACCTTTCATAGGCCAACTGGAGATATAATGGGGATATCACAGGCATCAGCATCCAGGGTACTACACCAGTTCCTGGATGCCATGTTACCACATGCCAGTGAGCTTATATACTTCCCCTGAACTCAGGAGGAGTTGGCCAGCAATATGCATCACTTCCACTGTGTGGCACACTACCCGGAGGTACTGGATGCGATAGACTGCACGCACATACAAATCAAGTCACCACCTGGTGAGCATGGTAGGCTCTACATAAACCACAAGGGATTCTACTCCATCAACTGCCAGGTCGTGTGCAATTCCCAGGGCATTATAATGGATGTGTGTGCTGGCAGCCCTGGACGCTACCATGACTCCCATATCTGGCATGCCTCACAGCTGTATCAGGTATTTGTCAGGGGGGACATCCCACATGGCCACCTTGTGGGGGATGCTCGCTATGCACTGGAGCCATGGATGATGACTCCCATCAGAAATGCACACATACCCATGCAAGAACGCCATAATGAGGCACACACACAAACCAGAATCATCATAGAGCATGTGTTCGGGATGCTGAAATCACTGTTCTGGTGCTTGGACACATCTGATGGAGCCTTGCAGTACTCTCCAGGCACGTGTGCCCACATCGTCATAGTATGTGCCATGCTACATAATATGATCCTGCGGAAACAGCTGCAGCAGGGACAAAATGGTGAAGGTCCTCACAGCCCACCGCAATTGCCAAGGCCATCACAGGCACAGAGGGATTCAGACCATGAACACACTGTGCCAGCCCAGTAGGCAGACAGAGGCATGCCCAATATGCCTACGCCTTGGCAAAGAGGGAACGTATAGCACGTACACTGACAGTGTAGGCCCCTATGGACTGACACACCTCTCCACCTGTGCACACAGTAAAATGGATGGCACACAAGCACTACCACCTGTAAATTGTAATGTATAGGTGGCCCACTGTGTGAATCCTACATAGGCAGCCCTCAAACATTGTACACACAACAGCTATTGGAACAAGGAATGTCAACACCTGAACAGTACATGTGCCTATCAGCATATGGTGGTGCTGTGTGTATAGGTTCCCAGGTACATCGGTAGGTACTTGGCCGATTGTCAGAGGCCATACACCAAATGGGGCAAACAGTGTCCGCTGTCGCCACAACATTGAGTAACCAACTGTTGCGTAGAGGAGCAGAGGCAATCGTGGGAGCACATGTGTGTAAGCACTGTTCTGCACACACTCAGCACAGAGTCCCTGCTGCGTTAATGAGGGGCTCCACATAAAACAATCATGGATGTTGTGTCAAGGCATGGGGTGTACCCATGACAGGTATTCGTCACCCCAGCATGCTCCACCCACGGTTATTTGAAGGTGTAGCACAGTATCTTGTGTGGCTCTCTGACATATACATACCCAATGCCAGAGCACATCCAGTAAACATCACATGGACATACCATTAACTGGACTCATCAATATGTAAACTAACTGAGTTACCCATGTGAGTGCAGTATGGAGTAACAGCCATAGTATGCTCCACGTACAAAATGACATAAGACGTGTACAAATCCCAGATGGCCATATGTTAAATGCAGTGACCGTTGTGCATGTTCCTGGTCCCACGTCCTGCAAGGGATGTAAAGTAATCCCGAAGGCACGAGTAATGCATGTCGGATGCAGGTCAGCAGATCATGTTTAGCACACATTAACGGGAATATGCATTGTCCACTGCTGGTAAGCGACGTTTAAATATGACTATATGGATATGCGCGAAACAGGGATAAGCTACTCCGAATATCGCGCAGATCACGGTCAATGATGTCCAGAACAGGTGAAACCAGCATTATTCACCCCTGTACTAATAGCGCCTGCTCTGAAGGGTAAAACGACCACTGCCAGGTGTAGAACACACAATCATGTATCGAATCACCTAACACTATTGCTAGGCAAGATGCACCTATGGTAGGGTTGTCACCTCTTCAAATGACTAATGTGGGACATACGTCAGATGTCTGCAGGCCGACACATACACCCGGCCAGTACGAAAAGCAGAACTGCACTGTTTTGCCTAGATAAAAGCTCATTCTTGTAATGTTGACTTACTTATTCTGTTTGTTGGTTCAGATACAGAATAAATGTTTTATGCGATTATTACATCAACTATATGAAATAAGAATGTTCTAAAATCACAGGACATTTTCCATGTTTACAAATAGTTTGCAGGACACAACTGCCCAAAGAGGGATTGTCCCTTGCAGAGTGGGACAGCTGGCAACCCTAACCTACAACAGGTGTGTAATGTGACAGGTACAGACACAAACGTGCGGAGTCCAGGAAACAGTATACACCAACAAGTACACAATGAAAGGTGTAGCTTGCCTGTCACTTTCCCCATCAGATATATATATATATATATATATATATATATATATATATATATATATATATATATATGTACACATATATACATATATATAATACAGATAGAAAGGGCGATAGAGTGATATATGTTGATATATACGGATTCAGCGATATCTGAAAATATATATGGATAGGTCAATGACATTCATAACACCTTGGAGGTACAAATAATTAGGATACCGCCAACTATGGAATGTGTAACATACCGACATGCATAACCACGAGGCTGAAAGACCGAAAGAACACAATACCAGAACAGTACAACCACGAGTAATAGTATGATGATATGAATGGATAATTAGTCACCACTGCCGGTGTTGCGGTCCATGTAGGTACTGTGTTCAACTGTGTTTGTGAGTGCCGTAGTCTGTGTATGTGTGTGTTGAGGGTGCCATGTGCATCCCCGTGTGACTGTAATGTGTGTGTGTGTGTCCGCATCATGTGTCTGTTAGTTCCAACTCGGAGGTAGATCATTACGGTAGGTGTGGGTATAGCTAGCCATAGGCATACGGTTACCACCTGTCCCACATTAGAAGGGACCGCCCCTCCCTGGGCAGGTGTGTCCTGACATAAAACATTACAAAGGGCAAATGTCCGTGATCGTAGGACATTAATATGTCCCATATATAATGTAATAGTAGCATTAAATAGTTATGCCTGTATGTAAGAAAGGTTAATGTTACATGCAATATGATAAGTAGCCAAAGTCCCACAACAATAGGTATGTATTGAGGATAAAAGTATGTGCTTTCCTGTGTACTGACCATGGCTATGTGTTGGCCTGTAACACCGCTGTGTATCCCGGAAGTGTCCAACAATGGCCATATGAAAAGGTGGCAACCCATGGCAAAGAGGTTCTGTTACCAACACAACCGCAATGACTGCAAATATCTGGGACAGAAATACATGGGATAGCTGTCATGAAGACATATCCCTTTACATATTGCTGCAATTCCAGAGGTATGGAAGTATCAACCTCACCTGCATACTATATAGAAACCAATTAACAACGGCCCAATGTACAATCCCGTAACATAAGTCTACTAACTGATAGCTCTTTAATTAGGGATGGAGCCCACACACATATATATGGAATATGTAGAAATGCAAGCCCCACAAACCTGTATATGCTACGTACACCCACCGACATTCCCCACACTAGAAACTATAGCAATACAGACTGTAATAACAGCACAAACATCCAGTCAGTCAATTACACCTGCAGAACTGTCAACATACCTTGTGAGAGACACAATTAAAAGCGCCATGCAAAATTGCAGCTGTTGTATAATGGAACAAATGGCGATGTTACAGGTTTTGTTTGCAATAGTCCGTTAACAGACGTTGGAATGACAGGTACACCCACATGTTGAACCACATACTCTAGCTGTCACACACAATCCACGGGGGACATGAATCCAAAGTATACTTGTCTCTATGCATAGCAGTTGCAATTACACATAACAAAACACAATACAGGCTGTCTCTCCAAAGGTAGGGCAAATGGGCAACGCCCAAGTGCAGAAGTCAATTATACCCCACTGTTGCCACGTAATTGGCGAATGGAGTAGCTGCACAGCTGATATGCAAGTAATTAGTCACTCAAACACCAATAGGTGGCAGGAAACCACATGTTACAGGTATCGACGTATATAAGGAAGACTTGCCAGACATTCAAACCGTATGCTCATACAAAATACCCATGTAAGCAGTGTGAGAGAGATAGAGATGAAAGTCCATAATGATAACAAGGTATGTAGAACACTCGGTATGTAAGTTTATGTATAGCATGTTTTGTATTAATTATCTACTGTATGTATAGCCTGGTTTACATTAATTAAAAGTGTCTGCAATGCATAACGTGGGAAAAGGTATTTATGTAGTGATGTCTTGCTGAGCATACTTAAGATTGTAGAAACTGTGCATCCAGCAGTGGGCCACAAGATACACATCACAGACACCACAAGGGATGCTACATGAGGGCTTTAAACAGAACAATTACATACAACCCGCCGTCAGTGGTAGGGTATGTCCAACAAGTGTGCCATAGCGGGGATAGTATATGTTGATATACTGTCACAG
>NC_056736.1:81003241-81169649 GCF_019279795.1 Protopterus annectens | reverse complement strand
TCTTGGTATGTCCATCATGATAATACATGCACTGTACCCATTAGGTTTACATTATTAATGGTGATGGCTATTCACATAGGTATATTGATCACTCCCATGGGGTGTACCTAATAGATCTGTGCCAACCAACACCTTGACCCAATTCTGCATACCCATGATTCCCATACCTGACACACCTGCACAGTACCCATTAGACATGTTTAATGTGAGTGATAATAAAGTGTGAGGACACTTCTGAGCACTCCCCACTCTGCGGATATCAGCTCATACGTCATACATTCAATTGACCCATGTGTTAATACCCTTGCACCTGCTACTGTTGCATGTACAGCTATATCGTAGTTGCAGCTGTGACGTCTTTTGCATCAATGACGGTTCGCACTTCATACAGATCAATTTTTGGGGTCCTGCAAAGGACACCTATATTCATGTTTAACGTGTAGAACTTGCAGGCCCTGTCACACTGGTACTTTCCGGGAAATGGTTTGGAAACCATCGGTGTATTCTCCTTTCATGCATGTCTGTCTGTCTATCCATTTTAGCTATACCGTGACTTCTTTATGTACATGTGTTATATGTACAAGGACATATGTTTGTTGTGTATATATCTATTCATGTATCATGTGTGTATATATATATATATATATATATATATATATATATATATATATATATATATCTGTACATATATACATATGTCTGTACATTCCTCATCTCGTAATTTGCTTTGGATTATGTCTGTGGATATATGTGTATATATATATATCTCCATATCATACCTTTCAACTGTACAGATTTCCGCTGTATGTACAGCTGTTTGCCTCTTATCTTTGCTCCGTTTTTCATAACCTTGTGTCTATCTGGCAAGTTAGTGGCATATCATTAAAGACTGACGTTGGTAAATAATGACAAACATTTCAGGTTACGACTTCATACCCTTCAGAGAATCCATGCTAGTGACACACCTGTTATTCTATCCACTTTCTGTGTTTGTTAGGGAAATATCTGGGGATTGTCTCTATTTGTACCAGTTGTCATGGCTTTGTCCGGTTTCGTACTTTACGGGCTTAACAGGTATGAGCCATGTACATAGAACGTGGGGAAAACACCATTCATTTTCTATTCTGAGAGCGGATTACACACGCGCAGGCACACTTGCATATCCTTATTGTGGGTTACATATGTTTCATAGATAATTGTGCTTCTGTGAACTTTCATAATTCTGACCGTAGCAGTTACATATCTGTATTCCAGTTTACGGACTACTGCGAAACACACGTTCACCTTTACATATTTAAATGTGTGTACTGCATGAACGCTTTCATTACACTTTCAAGTTATGTGTGCAGTGGTCGTAGGTCAACTGGGACTGGATTCACATTGGCCGGATACCGGAACCACTATTCTATTGGTGTTCTCCCTCATTGATATGCATACCCATAGTACTTAGCTACATCAACATATGCCTCACCACTTCACCTATGACACAGGCATCCATTCTTCTGTTGGGAAAAAGGCGGTACTACATATTACACATTCCCTATTGCCTACTGCTGTGGACTCCGGCTGCATTGTTAATCACTCCGAGGATATGCAGAACACCAAGGCATATAGTCCAGCCACATAAAGGTCTTTGATTGTCAGGGTGTTCATGTAGTGATCTGGATTTAGGCTTGTCCACCTGGTGAACGGAACTTCCCTGGCCGAGGTCAAATGTCAGACGAAGCATATGGACAGGAATATCTCTCTATTTTGAAGTTTTACCTGTGTTTATAGACACAGGTGTTTGGGCACCTGTAAGCAGCTTATTCTGTTGGCATTACATATTATGGGTGGGGTTGTTACAGTCCATACTCCACGGTGAGGGGTGTTCCCATTCATATTTGACTATTACCTGTATGCAGTCATACAGGGATTATTATTTTTGGACATGAAGTGACTACAGGTATGCGGTTGTACATTACACAAGTGTGGAGGGCTGTTCTTGTAAATATGTATGGACCATACCTCTCAACCTCTTAGAGCACCGAACCTGTGCAAAACCTACATGATGGGGGGACAATTTAATGATTGCTCTTACAAGCTTACAACGCTGATAGACTGCTAGGTTTTGCATTAGCATGACTTTTCTGCAGGTTGTGAAGTCTTATACTCAGGATATTTCTCATTATTTAGTGACATCAATCCTCAGCTATTTACCACACTGGTGCAGATTGTCGGAGGCACACACCAGAACCTGTGGTCATTCTTAGTGTTGCCACCTTTTCAACTGCCCAAAGTGGGACATGTTCTGTAGAGATGTCAGATTTTCCAGGACAAAACATACCTACAGCCGTGCATAGTACTGAACTTTAACCTTTTTTGTACTTATAATAGCTTATTCTAGCAACATTTGAATTGTTTATGCTACTTCACATAACATATTGAGGATTCATATATAAAATAACCATTTTATATGACTATTAAAGTAAATTAGGAAATAAATTCTCAGGACATTTGCTATGTCTTGATTTTTTTCACAGGACACAACTGCCTACAGAGGGATTGTTACTCGCAAAGTGGGACAGGTGGTGACCCTAGTCATTCTGCGAATATCCGGACAGTTGAGTGGTGTGGCACGGACCTCTGTAATATTCTGTTGTGTTCTGGTACAGCAGTAGCTCAGCATTAAAGACTGCAGTCAGAACGTGCGGACAGACAGTTGGGTTTCAGACTTCATACTCCAGACATTAATGCCAATGTGCAAACTGTTATTCTATCAAATTCTATATTTCTAAGAGATATGTTTACAGATTGTCCCTGATTTTGGACCTTTGTCTCACTTATATTCACGGCTCTGTCCAGATATCTTGCTCACACAGGTTGATCATGACTGCACACAGTCAGTGTCCCTCACACTTGATCAGGGTTGACCTGTTTATGTAGTGTCTTCCTTGCACTCATGCCGTTTTCCACTTTGCAAATGTGTGCATTATATTCTCCCTCCTATTCGTGTCTGGACACGTGCGTCATGGGAAGGCATTTTATCTTGGGTGGTAGGTTATGCATGCCCACTTAGGGCTGGACAGTGTCATGGACCTCCACTGCACGTTCTGACTTGTGTCTAGATATCTACTGGATTGGACATCATGTCGTCATACCCATTCTACTATTTACACAAGTTGGTCATCCCGTGAGGGATATCCCAAAAATTGGTCAAGACCAAAACAAGTTAGATAATGAAGATTTTTGTGGCTTCACGAAAGCATGCAGGGGGTTTTACCTGCAGGGGATACATGGTTTGCAATCCTGACACTGCCTAGGGTGAAAATACCTACTACATATGCGTAGGGGTCACTATGTGTAGCTGTTTCTGCAACAAACCAGTGGACCAAGTATGGCTGGATTTGGTGGATGTTCTGGTATGGTGGCAGGTTGTGTGTTGTGGAGGGTATGCTGGGTAGGCTATTATGCATCCAGGTGTGTTGCATTTGTTATGGCCAGTTCCATCAGGACCCATCCGTGGGTATGTGATGGTGCCGTATCTATACATTTGTCTGACATATTTTCATATTCAAACGTTTGTGGGATTGTGTTCTACACTATGGCCTGTCTGCTTGTCTTGCAGCTGTTTCTACATGAGGTTGTGTTTCTTTCCACTTCACCCGCTGCCCCCTCATACACCTCTGGTTCACCTTTTCTGCATATGACACAAGTATCGCCTTTGAGGAATTTACCATTAAACACACACCCATCACACGCGAATTACTCACACCCCATAGAGCACTACTTTGGTCGTTGGCCCATGACACGGCCAGAGTTACACATTGACTACCCTACATGTGTCGGGTACCTTTATGGTTGTGTGGACTACCCTGCCATGTTTGCTTTCCACATGCTATACCTCATGCACATAGGTACACGCACTTACTTCACTTTCATTACTTGGTTGGTGTATCCGGGTACTACCTGTTCGACTGTGTCACATACACGTTCGGATTATACAGCTGCCTTCTGGATTTTGCCAGCCTGTTCTACTCATTGGTAGGATGGCACCTTCTTCTATGTCCAAGCTATTCCTTACACATATCTGACTGTTGTGGACATTGCCTCCCCACAGTCAACGGTTGTGTTTCCACCTTTTCAATTGGCCACAGTGTGACATAGGGTTACCACCTATCCCACTTTGCGAGGGACAGTCCCTCTTTGGGCAGTTGTGTCCTGACATGTAATTGTCAACATGGCAAATGTCCTGAGATTTTAGGACAAACATATTTCTTATATTTTATGTGATAGTTACATTAAACAGTTAATTCTGTATCTAAAATACCTGACTGTAATGAGAAACAGAATAAGCAACTAAAATGCTACAGGAATATGCTTTTCTGTAGGCAAAACAGTTATGTTCTGTCCTTTATACTGGCCATGGGTATGTGTAGGCCTATACAGTCTGATGTCTGTACCAAACATGTCTCACTTTGGCCATTTGTAAGGGTGGCAACCCTACTGTGACAGTTGCGGTGAACACAGCATATTTTACAGGCTGACACATACCCACGGTCAGTTCGGCAGATAGAACTTACAATTCTTGCCTATATCTAAGCTTATTCTTGTAGCATTTCGGTATCTTATTCTGTTTATGACATTTATGTATTATACGTCCAGTGAAATATGTTTAATGCAACTATTGTATGACGCCTACGGAGGAATTATGTCCTATATTCTCTGGACATTTGCCAGTTTTACATGTTTGTGTCAGGACACATCTGCCCACAGATGGTCTGTCACTCGCAAAGTGGGACAGGTGGTAATCTTGGTTGATGGTGCGGATCATACTGTTCCTTTCGGCCTACATGTGTCCGTGTTGTTATGACTCGTTTATATGCTCCTTCTGTTTCGTTTACATGCGTATGCTATTTCCTATCACATTTGGTATGTGAAATACGGACATACCTTTTGTATGTGACTATTAAATGGCTTGTGGGATATGATTCAGACATATGGTCACTACCTATATCTACATTTCTCCTTGTTTATTTCGTTATGAACACATCTGCACAGCTATGTTCCCTCCCTCAAATTATGGGTCGGCTGGTGACCCTCTGCGTTGGACTGGACGTACCTACTGGCGGCGCGCTAACATCTGATATGTTTCACTTCCACATGGAATAGCTATCAACACTATGTTGGACTACAGGCACACGGTTTTCCTGTCATTTGTTCATGGGTAGGGACCCGTTATTCCCTACCGTGCATTTGTGTTTGAGTCTTCATTTTCTGTTCGCAGGGACTCTGCTTTGCATACATTTCAGTCTCCATGGACACTGATAGGTACGATTACTATTGCTGGCGGAATATAATATTCAGCAGTTTAGGTTGCTCCTCGAAAGCCGACATTGACATGCCTCCCTGCACAACTTCGATACGCCCCTTGCACTCGCTCACATTTCCTATGGCGCGACTACTTTACATCTACGCCGCACGGCTGGCGCAAGCCTTACGCCGGACTTGCGCCGAGCTTCATGAATCCGGGGGAGCATCTTTTTTTATTCCAATACTTTTTCACATCTGCTTACTGTTCTGTATCAACTCCTCATTTCCCTTCCACCCTGTACTGTTAGTCCTCTGGTTGATTGAATAGTTTGACTAAACGTTTCAATCATTCCACTCAAGGTATTCACATGATCGATTTCAGCTTGCGGCGGTCACAATGCCTTCCATACCATCAGAATTGGTTATTTTTAAGAAGAGGCACAACATTTCTAATAAAGACAGTCTATCACCCAGATTATCATCACCCCATTCGCTGTTCTTGATGGCAGTCTTTGAACACTGCAGCATGGAGTTACGATGGCAATTAAGTCTTCCCCATTCTTGAACAAAACATAGAAGAAACAAAGTTGGATAGTACCAGTCTCTCAAGTGATGCAGTTTAATACAGCTGAAATGTGTCCACTGAAATGTGTTTGAAACTTTATTTTTTGTAATGTTATGGATATGGACTAGCATTATGAAATTCAGTATTAGCTCTCAAAGTAGTAACGTTTTATTTTTTATTCTTGGCTGGAGGAGTAGCTCTAATTTCATGACAAGAAATATATTTTTGATTCCCTTGTCCTGCCAACAACCATATCACTGGAAATTGATACTTTGTGACACAAAATATAGTCATTTCTTTAATTCTGCCTGCACCGTCCCATTGTATACTGATACATTATTGGTGTTGTGATACTTGTCAGACAGGGAACTATTGTAGAACAGGCAAATAAAAATGTCAACTGTCAGAAATCAGTATTTATCTGACAACACTGACACAGAGTAAAGTTAAAAGTCATAGTTTTATACTGACCAAGTGATGCTTAAATACTCAAATGAGAAAAATCAGATTAAATATTATGCACGTATAATGCGACAACACAGAATTTTTGGTTACATGAATGCTCTTTGCAAAATATAGTTTAAGACAACAGTAGGAAATTTCAACAGTCATTTTTGTGCTGGCAAGGATATTGCATCATTAAAGCTGGGTAGGCCTTGTGTGCAAAAGCTTTTACAAAGGAATTTGCCATAATAACTGCCTGATGTAGTTTTTTTTTTTAAAGACAACACAGACACATGATATCTCTAGTGTCCTGTCTTTTTCTTAAGTCAGAAAACTGTAATGTTCACGATTATGTTTCTCGTGGAACATTTGTTTAGAATTAGTGACAAATTATTTGCATAGAGCTTTGACCCTCATGTTTCCTTACATAATTCAACATGACCACAGCAGATGCTACCTGGACAGGATAACATTAACTTTGTGCATGAGTTTATACAGCAGTTTATTATTACATTCTTATTGAATTGCACTTGATTTATCACAAGGCACAAGTCTACATAATCTTCCCTTTCAGTGAAAGTTAACATTTCTTCTTCTTCCATCGCTAACTTCTGAGTCAGCCTTTCTCCACTATTGTCATGCTGTGTTAAATGTTTGTGCAGATTCTCTTTCCAATACTTTTTTGATAGTACGTTCCATGAGTCCATAACCTTTGACATGATCTGCTGCTTGTTCTCACTCCTTCTCTCATCTTTTCAGTTCCAGTGACCATTTTATATTTCACAGCTCCTTAACATGTCTTGTGCTCCCCCCCAACGTCTATTCTGATCCTTAGGGAGATAAGTTCCATCTGTTTTTTGTCTCTGCTCAGCCATTGGTAGGAGCTGCATTAAACTTGGTCATGTTACTTTGAACTTATAAGACAGATAGTAGAACTGCAATGATGTCAATTACCCTCCGCTTCTACAGCGCCTGGCAAATGAGGCTTGTGAAGTATATATATTTTTTCTGTGGTTATTTTTGTTTCAAGCTCTTATACCACTTTTTTGTCATTCAGCATGAGGTAATTCTGGCTGCTACCTCCACAGAGATGTTTTGCCAAATATTTGTGACAGAATGAAGTGGAAGCATTATTACAGTTGCATGTTTTGTTGTACTGTCCAGTCTCAAACATCTCAACAGAAGGTCAGACGTGTCACACAATGTCCTAAAAACTGATCAGTCCTCTGCATGCTTTAACACCTTGTAAAGCACCAACAAAGAGATGAAAACAACATTTCTTTGTCTGGGCTGGACCTCAGCCTAATGTCCATTTCATAAATGTTTCTGTATTGGTATTGTCTGCATCGTATAGTACACCATTATTTAATGAAATCTAGAACATTATGCAGAGTTGATTTTGTCTTGTCCATTCTAGCTTGTCTTGCTCTCAAGGCTAGAGGGGGCATTTGAATATAGGGTTTTGGCTAGGCTTGTAATGGTCTACTGACTGATTGCACAGTACTTACCTATAAACCTAAGAACCTATCACATACTTGTCTGGCAGTTTAGCACAAAGAATTAAGGATCAAAGCAGTTACCACACTGCTTCCTGTAGTCAGCGGTGTACAGTTTGAGTTATTTCATTTACTTTTGCTTCCTGTGTGACTATAAGCAAGTCACTTAAACAATGAGTGTCCTTGGACCACATCTGAAAAGGGATACTTGTCTGGTGAGCTTATCCGGTTAATAAATATATATAAAAAATACTTGTGGAATGAAAAGGCACATAGACACAAAGCAATATTCCTGGATGAAGCAAAATCTGTACAATATGCAGACTTTCATGTATTAACATAACATGTTAACTTGCATGCAATAAAAGCAGTGTTACTGAATGTCCTGCAAGTGTTCACAGTATCACCCAGATCTGTTGGCAATTCCTTGTTTGCTGCAGTATGCCTCTTATTAGTTCTGTGCAGAACTACTTTAGTACCATGTGGAGTACCATATGGTGCTTACCAGCATACCTCTCAACCTCTTACAGCAAGAAATCTGGACAAAGCCATGAATAAAAGTGGGATTAAGGCCCCAAAAAAGGGACAATTTTTAAATATTGCTCTTACAAACGTAGACGATAGAATAACAGGTTTTGCATTAGCATGAATTTTCTGAAGGGTATGGAGTCTGAAACTCAAATGTCTGTCATTATTTTCTAACTTTAATCTTTAATGATTTGCCATTAATTTGCCAGATATCTGCAATTTTATGGACCAAAAATATGAGACAAAAATCTGGACATTCTGTGAAAATCAGTACAGTTGAGAGGTAGGCTTACCAGTGAGATATACATGCCTGTATCTAATAGATTTTCTCCACCAGGTCCAGTACAAAGAAATGAGTGATACTAAAACTGATCCTTGTCAACAGAGAGTGGTATGGATATATAATTATATGTGTAACATAGGTTCATAGGTTCATAGGTAAGTACTAGGCTATCTGCCCAAGGGCATTTATAAGCCTAGCCAGAATGTGTTGACTTTCGCCACCCCTTTAGATTAGTTCCCTGTGCCTCTGTCCAGCAGAGCCATTAGCTCCCTGCACCACTGTCCAGCAGAGCCACTGCAGTGATCCCCGGGGTAAATTTTTTATTTCCCATCCACCCGTCAAGGTTTCTCTTGAAGAGTGTTAGTGAGGGGCTCTGCCTGATGTATATTGGAATCCTGTTCCAAAGCATGGGGAGTCTCTGGGGTAGGAATCTATCCCTCCAGCATGTCCTATTTATCGTTGTGGTGAGGTTTATATCTCTAGAGCGTGTGGCTCTCCGGGATTTGTTTTTTTTTAGGTGGAGCATGTCCATCAATACCTTGTATGTCAGGCAGAGATCACATCTGAGTAAGCGGTATGTAACCGAGTACAGCTGGAGTTTCTTGAGTCGGGCTGCATAGGGCATCTGATTGAGGCCAGTAATCCTTTTGTTGAGGTACTTTTGTGGTCTTTCCAGCTGTTGCAGGTGTTTTGTAAGGTACATCCCAAATGGGGCATTGTATTCTATGATGGATCTAATGAGTGATGAGTAGAGAGGCACAATAACCTCTTTTGTTCTAGATGCGAACCCTTTTGTGATTAGGTGGGCCAAATAGAAGGATTTTCTAACCACCTTGGCAATATGATTATCAAAGGAGAGATTACTATCTAATTGGGTCCGCAGATCCCTTATTACATTTTCTGTATTTAGGGGACAACCACCTATGTGGTAGTTCACAGGTACTCTGTTTTTTTCAAAGGGGATGACTATGCACTTTTTGGCATTTAGCTTGAGGCCATGATTTTGACACCATGTATCCGTCTCAGTGAGACCCATCTGGAGGGTGTCTGTATCAGCTGGAGAATCAATTATGGCCCTTAGTTTGCAGTCGTCTGTGAACTTGGTCAGCAATAGTCCTCCTATGCTTGCCTGTACCTTTGAGAAGTATATGCCAAACAGGAGGGGTCCTAGGGCTGAGCCCTGGGGGATGCCACTTGTAACCGGTTTAGAGTCGGACATAGAGCCTGCAACTCTTACCATGTGGGTTCTATCCATGAGCCAGTTGGCAAACCATCTCGTAATGTAGGGGTTTATGTTCAAGCTGGTGAGCTTGTCTATAATACTAGAATGGGGAATGGTGTCAAAAGCCTTTGCGAGGTCTAGGTAGGCTGTGTGGACCTCCTTTCCCTCGTCTAATGCCTTGGTAACCATCTCAAAGAAGTCCACCAGGTTTAGGAGGCATGATCTGCCCTTAACAAAGTCAAACAGGGTAGGGTCCAAGGTTTGGAGGTTCCCAATGTCTCTGTTAATTAGTTCCATGATGATGCGTTCCATAGCCTTGCAGACCAGGCTAGTCAGGCTTATAGGGCGATAGTTCCCGCGGTCCATTGTGGCTTCACCTTTGTGGAGTGGGGTAACTGTTGCTGTGTGCCACTCTGTGGGTATGTAGCCTGTAGATAGGCTGAGTTTGAACAGTGTGTTTAGGTGAGGGGTTAGTTCATTATTGTAAGACACAGCCTGGGACACCGTCCGGTCCCATTAAAGCTGTGTTTTTGGCTTTGGATAGGGCTGTTTTAACCTGTGTGTCGGTGATTGATGGGGCCCTACATTCTTCATGTATGGTTGTGGGCCCTTTAGGGGGTGAGAGGGGAGGGTGAAGTTTGCACTAAACCTGTCTGCCAGAATGTTGGCAATATCAGTCAGACATGACAGTTAAATCCCACATCCCTGTTCTGTATGTCACACCATTTTCACAAAATTGTCAGCAATTATTGCGCTACAAAATAGAACAGTTTAATAAACATGGGAATTGACTGTGCATTTGAGAAGAACATTAGCAAGACATTTTGTTTGAAAGTAAAGTGGGATCATGCATGATATCTGTACAAACAGGGAATTGTGTCAAATGCAGATAAAACTCTGGCCTTGAGTGGAATCATACTTTCATCCAGCGTGATGCCTAAATGCAAAGAAAAGAAAATTGACTTCAGCATTTCATAGCTTATAGGCACTACAAAGCAAATGAGCCATGATGCCATTTCTATCTTGTCAGTATCCTCTCTTAAGACTTGCCTCTCACTTCATGGAGTGCCAGGCCTGACATACCAGGAGTGAATTTATGAGCACACATTCAGTAGTCAAACTACTTTTGAAAGGAAGACAGTGAGTCACACTGTAACTTGGAAAGAAAGCTGGTTCTAGAGATGTGGAAGGCAAAGGCAAAGACAAATCTATCTCTCCTCTTTGCTTTATTTATTTGTTGGTATAAATTTAGGTCTCTAGTCATAACTATCAACCTCTTTGAGCAAGAAATCTGGACAAAGCCATAAATAGAAGTGAGACAAATGCCCAAAAATAGAGAACATTTTTAAATATTGGGTTTACAAACTTAGAGAGTTGATAGAATAACATATTTTACATTAGAATGGATTTCTGAATGGTATAAAGTCTGAAACGTGAATGTCTGTCATTAGCTTTTAATTTCAATCTTTAATGATTTGCCACTAATTTGCCAGAAAAACACAATTTTATGAAAAATAGACCAAAAATATCAGGCAAAAATCTGGACATTCTGCGAAAATCTGTAGAGTTTAGAGGTATGTCTCTGGCCCTCATGTTAGCTGACTGATTTATTGAGGTAAAAGAGTTCTTAGACAACTGGATCCCTTATATCCCTATAGGCAAGGGATAGGTCACTTCTAAAAGGCGTGCCTTAGTCTGCCTTGAACCTATGATCTTGCATAGTGAAGCCCAACTCCTTGTTCATTGAGTACCACATCTTACCTTGGCTATGTAATTGGTGTCATTCTAGTGGGATCCAATACCTTGGGATGACATAGATGCCAGACCAACTTGCTTCATAAAGGACACCTGACATCTCTCATGCCACATTTCCCACTTGCTGTCCAAAGACCTTGCTGACCCTCCCCATGCTTTTTTTAAGCATTGTCCAGCTATTGGACATCTCAACATAGTAGATAAAAATTACACCAAATTCCAATTCTGACTATGTCATGACTGCTCTTCATAGTACCAGAAGTCTTAATAACAAATGTCTTAATCTTGAGGCTTTACTGCAACATGAACACATCCATGTCTGTTTGTAACAGACTTGGTTTCATTGTAAAGATAGTACTCCCTTCTTATATGGGATTAGCGCTTACCATGCATTCAGACCCGAAGGAAAAGGAATTCAATTCATAATTATCCAGTCATTGCATTTCCATTACACTGGATATGATCTCTTTAATGTGCATCATGAGCTATGATCTTGGTAATGAAGAATCTCAGCATTGTTAAACATTTCTCCCAACATTTATTTATTTGTTTGCTTGTTGTTTGTTTATTTATTTTTTGCTTATTTGTTTGGACGAGCATAATGTCAGGACTTCGTAAGTAAACTGGACCAAGAAGCCTTTTCAGTCATGATACAATCCAAAATGAAGAGAAAGCTAGAAGTAACATTTTATAACCAATTCTTCTCAGACATTAATGGCATTCAGGACATAATGATCAAACAGTATTGTATATATAAATTATTGTAATCCATTTGTTCAATACATAAATCAGAGAACAGTGTTACTTAACAGAGTTCCGATTCTGTATTTTCTGTTTAGTTTCAGTCTTAAATGTGAATTTTCCTGAATCTACAGTGATGTCTCTTGGGGGGGATAGGGGGAGGCTAAATAAGGTAGTCCATGTTTAACATGGAGAAACATTTTTAATCTGGTATAACATTTCAAGCAGCATTTAACATCTATAAAAGCAACTGTATATTCAATGCGGTTTCACACTTTACATGCTTTGACATATACTAGAAGCAATGACCACATGTTTATTTTCACAACTTATTTTTATAAAATGCAATTACATTTATCTCAGTTAATAAAACTTTCTGTATGTTTTATTGAATTGCAAACCTTACTCAGCCTGCCACATTTCTCCTTTGAAAATAATTATATTTTCCTGAGCATAGTACTTCTCACCACCCCTCAGTTCTTTTATAATCTATTCAAGCATTTCTTTATATGACACATTTATTAATGTCTCACTCATTAATATGATGCACCATCCTCTTTCATTATAGCCACAGCAATATAGCATATCTGCACAATTTTTATTCAGGTCATATACCTCTCAACGATCACTGATTTTCAGGGGTGTCCCTGATTTTCACTCAAACTTCATCTTTGTCCCTCTTAATCCCTCCTAAAACTGGTGACTTTTGGAGGAAAGGTCAATTACACTCAATAAATTATGACAATAATTAAGAGTTATAAATTTCTTTTCCTTCACAATACATATATTAATTAATATTCTTTTATTCTGCCAATGTCTCAATTTAATAGTACTAATATTTAAAAAAAAATGTCCCTGATTGTCCTTGATTTTATTCTGGGTTTGTCCCTGATTCTGTTGAAATTTGTCCCTGGTTGGTTGAGAGCTATGAAATTTCAGGATATAAAATTTCCTGCCACTGAATAATAAGATCCATGACAATTTTTAATATCACCTATGAGATTATCACATGATCTTGCAATTACACTTCTTAATATTTATTCATGCTTTAATAGTTTAACAAAATATTTTATTCAGTCTGCTGCAATCATGTTATAATACTATATAGATCATACATTTTAATTGTGCCATTAAATTTAATATATTGGTTTCTTCAAACTGCTTTGCTACATACAGCTCTACATAAGTAGAGTTTATTGACCCTGTTAAACAGAACACCAAACTATTTATTCCATTTCTTTTTTTCCATACCTAATTTTCCATAAGCAAAGAGTTAACTTACATGTGTAACATCTTACAACTTCAGCAACTGCCCTTACTACCACATATCTCTAAAACTGCTTCAAAAGTTTTAATATTTAAAAAATAAAGTAACAAGAAATAATTTGCATATAAATTTCACATTTAATGCATATTGTAGAAATACACGATTTAATCATTAACAGATGCCCCTGCCCCCATTTCATTTTTTTGGGATCAGTGTGCAAAAATAATTTTTGAGCTGTGTAATGAGAATGGCATGGTTCATTGCGTGTATGTCAGAAATCACACAAGTGCAAAAACTGAATGAAATTCTATCTCTCCGGACTCAATGTGTAGACAACATACAGACTATTTTCACAGACATTTACACATATAACACCTAGCTATTATATCACGGACATGCAGGTAGACGGACTAATACTGCACATAAACACATTTTAACACTTTTCACAGTGAACACTTACTTGTAAGAGATATTGCACAGGTACTTGGTTAAGACATTGCATTGATCCTTGCATCGAAAGAAACATTTAAGTATTGCACTGTGAACATTAGAGTATTGCACTATAGACCTTAAAGTATTGTACTATGGTTAATTTACGAATTTGTAACGTATTGTACTGAAAGAAGAGATATTTTACTGCATTGCTACTGCTTTAATGGCCTGTAAGTTAACAGTCATGGTGAATATTGTACTAAGTATTACATGAGACGGGTAACCAGGTAAATGCATAATATAAGATAAGCTACTACAGTTTCTACTGACCCAGATGGTCATCATGGAGCATAGTTGTTACTAGAGTTCAGCAGCCTCATGACATTAGGGAAGCAGCTGTTCCTGAATCTCGTACTTCTGCAATGTATGCTTTAGAAGTGCTTTCTGTAAGATAGATACAGGAACAGTCTGTAAGCAGGCTGTAAGCAGGGTGAGTGCAGTCTTTGATTATTCCTCTAGCCCTGCCAAGATATATAGATAAGTACAAGTCGTGGATAGATGGTAAGGTGGTCTTGATGATCCTCTTGGCTGTCTTCACCACTCTCTGAAGGTATTTGTGCTAAGAGGTAGAGCAACTTCCATACCATACTGCACGGTTGTTCATCAGGTTGCTTTGTATAGTACCTCTGTAGAAGGTAGTGAGAAGTGTCAATGGGAGATTTGCTCTCCTTGTCCTTCTCAAAATGTGCAATCTCTGGTGCGCTTTCTTGACTATGGCATTTGTATTGGTGTTCCAATACAAGTCCACATCAATGTGCACTCACAGAAACTTTGCGCTTCTCGCTCTTTCCACTCTTTCCCCATTCATGGTAAGGGGAGAATGTTCCTTGCATTTTTTCCTGTAGTGCACAATTATCTCTTTTGTCTTGCTTACGTTTAGTGCTAAGTTGTTATTTCCACACCTGGTAGTCAGTTGTTCCACTTCATCTTTATATGCTGTTTCATACTGAATACATAGTGAAACTAATTCTAAATGTAATAAAAAAAAAATCAGTGGAAATCTCTTGATACTGATAACTTTGTGGAAAATTTGTTTACCTCAAAAATGATACTTTGAAGTCAGAGAAGAATATAATGCTGAAGATGAGATTGGGAACTCTGTTGGATGAAGAAAGAATGAAGTGATAGATCCCAAGTAGAAGTATAATGTTTTAGTACAGAAGATGATTAGGCAGGTAGGATTTACTGATTATTATTTTACCTTTTAGGAAAGAGAAGGATGATTTTTCTTATGTTGTATGTTAAACACCAGCAGGTTGGACTCATGTCACTGCCCCACCATTATGACTATTTTATTTATATTTGTTGTCAGGTTTAGAGCACTGATCTCCATGGACCTTTCTCAGATTAAGCCCAGGAACAGTGTCTGGTTAAGTAACTTGGTCAGAGTCACATGGTTAGATAATGAAAGCTGAGGGAATCAAACTATGGACCACTGGACCACAAGAAACAGCTCATTAACAGCTCCCTAATCCTTTGCTCCAATTGTGAGACAATCATTGTCACTATCATTGTAGTCAATGACTATCATTGTACATTACGCCTGAAGTATATTACCCTTTGACTCAGTTGAAAATTGGACTTACCAGCTGAACATCCCTGGTTAATAAGTAAATACATAAATGCATAATAAATAAATAAATACATAGATAACAGTGATCTATTTCTGTATGAGACTGTAAGTGGTGTTGCTTGAGAGCTAAAATGTAAAGGTGGGACAGTACCATATATAAGTAGGTCTAATATATATTATCAGTAGTAGACATGCCATTTCACTGGTGCACAAGCCATTGATGCTGGCACATTGACTACATAGGCTAATGAAAGGAAATATTAAGAAAATGTATCTGATTAAAAAAGGAACAAGTATAGTGATCATTAAAACAAACTAAATAAAATGTGTTGTTGTTGTTGTTGTCTTTTGGCTTTTCCTGGTTAGGGGTCACCACAGCGGAACTCCGGTCCACTAATGATTGGCAGTAGATTTTCATGAACGCCGAGGTGCCAGCTCGACGTCCAACCTTCAACAAAGGCATGCCCATATACGCATGTCTTTCAAACGCCCACCCAACCGCAGGGAAGACATGCAGACTCCACACAGAAGGCACTACCCGCACACCTGCCGAGAATCGAATGGGAGAACCTCTTACTATGAGGCAACAACGCTACCGCTGCACTACAGCAGATTTTAAATAAAATGTTGTGTAGCGATCATAAATACAAAACAATCCACATAAAAATGTCAATTGCATACTTTATGAGAGCTTTACCCCTCCTGCAACATGGGAGCTTCATTCATACACCCTCTAAATTATTATATAGTAACTCCATGGTTGCACAACAATAACCGCAAGGAAAATGTCACTAATGACATAGCAGTCAACATTCAATCTCTCAACACATCATGTATTTCACTAACTGTGTATTCAACAGTTTCTGACAGAGGAAGAAGCTGTCAACAAGCCACATAATAAATGGAATGTTCCACACCCATGTATATGCAACTGTGTGTGTGCATTTCTCACATTAGTAAAAATATTTCCTCTGCTCAAAAACACACTACTAGATTCATGACATCTGGCATTGTCACATTCAAAGGAGATAACAGATATATAATGGAGAAAAATGCAATATTAGAAACTGAAATAGAAGTGGATGAAATTCCTGCATTCATACATAGCACTGATGACTTGTGGCATTGTGATATACTGGATCGAGATGATGCCTCTCATTTTTGTGGTTCAAACTTAGTCCTGACTTCTCAATATGGATTGGATGGCGTCTCCATATTTTCCCATGTCACATACATTTTCTTTCTGTACTCCAGTTTCATCTCAGTTTCCATAGGTTCATAGGTAGGTACTAGGTACCACTGCAATTAGAACAGTTCTTAAGTTTCCCTCTGGAGTTTTTATCTCTGAGCCTCTGCGGTAAAGAGAATTTGTTTCACTGGGATTGATCTGGTTAATAAAAATAAAATAAATGCTACATAAAACTGATGAAATAAAAGTTTTCATTACATGTACAGCAAGTAAAAGTCAGAATTTGGACTAACAGCCCAGGTAGTGTCATTGGGAGGGCAATGCTTGATTTTACAGAATTTTTTCACCATCAGGCTTGTTCCTTTGAGGTTGTCTGATCATTGCAGAGCATATGAGCTCTCTCTGCAACTCGTTTCTCCCTGGTGCTTGTAAAGATATAAACAAGAGTTCACATATGAGAACAGCATGTTGGTTTATGTGTAAACAAAAGCTGCTACATTAAATACAGTCTGCCAAAGCTAAAACATCAATAAAGGGACCTGTGAACGAAAAGCATTTTTCTGGATTTAGAACTGTCATTCTTCTAATATGTGTACCAGCTGCATTATCAGAGCAATTCAGTTTAAAACAACTTACAAGACAGATGTTGTGTAGAAAGAAAAATGAGAAATGTATAAACACATAAAGGTGAAAAAAATAGGTAAATGAAGACATTAACAATGAGGAAAAAAACATAGTCCAAAAATAAGCTTTCAGATTGCAGTGGCAGGAAAAAGAAAATTATAGTGTGATAAAATAAATTTGTTCAGGATGTGCTTTGTATTACAAAAATTATAAATGATTGAGTAATATCTGAAATAGTGAATATTTCTTTCAATAGAACTTGTTTGTTGTATGCATGCTACTGAAGGAGGCATGGGAATTAACGTTATGGAAGTCATTAGAGCAGTAAGGCATATACAGTGAATGATGCATTTACCCAGTCAGCAAGCACCTGTCAAATTTTAGGAAGTGAAAAGTATTTAACATGTTTGTTATGGAATGTAGAGCTTGCTGAAAGTGAAAACAGCCATTGTTTATACAGCAAATATTCCTACACATTAAACTAGCTTTTGCAGCAAGTGTGAACATGACCTCATTGCTGGTAAGCTAAGTGTCTTTCTCTGCTAATTCTGTTTGTGTTATCTTTTTCAGTGATGAAGAAAGACAATAACAGAGGCAACTGCCAAGGCAGAGAAGTAAACTTTCTGCTGTAAAGCCACAGGCCTAATTTCAGGAATTTAGTTGCCAGAGATTCAACCAGAGTAGGACAGCACTGTTCACCCAGTGAAAGCTGTTCGTCTACAGAGGTAGGATGGAATTAGTCTTTGGTAGAATTCAGTACCATAAGTGCCCTAACAAAACTAGTCCTGTCCAGACAACTTTCTCTGGGAGTGATGCTACAATGTGGGGTTACCTTCCAGTCCTGTCGTTATGCTCATCCAAAGCACTAACAGACACATGAGGCATTTGTTGAACAGCAGCCCCCAGTCTAGAATGAGAAGCAGAGTTTGAAGTTAGAGTCTCAGAGCTAGAAACATTATGAGGGTAATCAAATGTTCAAAGGGGAAGAGCAGCCACACAGATACATATACAGACATACATAAGACACACACACACACACACACACACACACACACACACACACACACACACACACACGTGAATGAACACAAAAAAGAAGAAGAAAAGGTAAATAGCTTTCCTTGTGGGACCACTTTGACTCTGATTCTCATACATCCCTACATTACTACCAGGATATAACTACTTTCTTTGCTTCAGATTATTTTTGTCATATATCCCTACATTACTTCCAGGATATAACTACTTTCTTTGCTTCAGATTATTTTTGTCATATATCCCTACATTACTTCCAGGATATAACTACTTTCTTTGCTTCAGATTATTTTTGTCATATATCCCTACATTACTTCCAGGATATAACTACTTTCTTTGCTTCAGATTATTTTTGTCTATGTTGCTACATTATTACCAGAATATAGCTACTTTCTTTGCTTCAGATTATTTTTGTTGCATATCCCTAGAGTACAACCAGGGTAAAACTACTTTGTTTGCTTCAGATTATTTTTGCTATATATCCCTACATTACTACGAGGATATAACTATCTTCTTTGCTTCAGATTATTTTTGTCTCAATCTACAGATGATGTATGTCGTCATGATTGTTACAAAAATAAATATTTTGAGCATATGCATACAGTACAAAAACGGGAATATTCTGGGTAGTATCATATCACATTCTGGCTAAGTTGTGGACATGGAAAACACTACATCTATCTGTCTACCTATTCATCTATCTATCTATCTATCTATCTATCTATCTATCTATCTATCTATCTATCTATCTATCTAATTATTGTGAAACATTTCCATTTCTTGGTGCCAACTGGGGAAGTCAGGATATGGCTTTTTAATTTTTGGCCACCACAGGTTCTAGAATGGACTTGGGAAGCCAGCAGGGACACATTTATAAGAGAAAGATGGAATAACAGATACATTGTTCTGTTCTGTAGAAAGTAGGTGAGGGATGGAATACCATACAATAACCCCTATCAGAAGGCTGAATGTCTAATATATAAAGTGGATGTGGACTTAATAAGCAAGACACATCACATATGCCAACATTACTAGTGTGGGACCTAACAATCCCTCAAAATCCAAGAGGACAACCATTACATTGTCACAGTGGAAAAAAATCGGTAGGCCAACTACATACGACACACCAATACAAACATTATAAATGATCTGGCCATTCGGTTACCCTGGAGTTCGACACATATGTGTCGATGAAATGGTGTTTGGCTTTCTGCCACATCAGTTTGCTAATATAGACCCACCATACAGCTGTCACCCTCCCTGAGCTAATGACAAGTGAATTGTGCTTCCATAGATGAACTTTGGACTACGGTGCTGCCCATCAATGCATGTCAAATGGTCTCAATGACATGATACATTGTACTCTATCAATCATTCTACTGCTGGACTTGACCTGGGAAGTGGAGATGGCCTCTGCAAGATATGAGTGCATCAAGTTTCCTGAGTGGTGCAACAGGAGATCAAAATCTTGTTGTACCTATTTGAATGCAGTGCAGGGAGTGCTTGTTGGATGAGCTGTATGAAGGTCTATTTTAGAAGGTCTGTGCTTAGCAGTCATTTGCCAGTGAAGTGGGTGATGCACCTTATGGAAGTGCCAATGCAAGTATCATTATATGAAAAGATGCCACCCATACCTTTTTCATGAGTGAAAAGATGAGGTTAGGGTGAGACAGCTTCCATGCTACAACAAGATTTTATTTTTTGCTAAGTCATTGTGCAGTACGTCTGAATGTACCAGCATAAATGGTTTCTGTAGTGATGTGTGTATTGTGCTAATTAATGTGTTTTTTTTCTGTTTTGTAGCAGGACAGAACTGAAAAACAGGCTTGCTTGTCAGAAGAGGCAGGCCAAACTCACCAGGGTGCAGGGTAAATTTACTGTGTTGCTGTCATGACTGTATATGTGCTAACCCTGCTTATTACAGTAGTGATTTTTTTTTTCCATTTTAAGAAATCACCTTTTCATAGTTCTCCATTGCCTTATAAGAATGCTGTATTTTATGCATTTTTAACTGTGCTGGTATGTTTCACTGTGCCATTTATTCTTGTGTTTGGCATGTGTATGATAACTGTATGGAGCCTGTATACAACAGCAGTAAGGTTCTGCTACATTATTACAGCATTTCTTAGTTTTTTATTGTCTATAAGGATTGCTACTGCCATTGCAGTAAGACATGCTGGGTAGACAAATTTATTACTCAGTGCTTTCCCCATTTCTGGAATATGTTACATAAAAAATGGGATGATACCTTTGCTTGCAAACATTGATGATTAGATGGGCACCCATAAATTCACCCCCATCTTGACATATGTTGCCTTCTGTGATATTTCACTGTTCTTGTAGGAATGGAATATTTTTAGTTATCCTTTGTCAACTGGCTTAACCCCACTAGGCTAGTAGCCTATTTTCAGGGGAGACCCAAGCTGCTATTTATACTACTAGGGGAAATTAGGTTAGGGCATCATGGAATTTTGCCTACTCTTATTGATAAGTGATGTGAGATCTTCTACATCCACCTACTCAGGCAGAAGAGGCCTCAGTTTAATATCTCATTTGAAGGATGACACATTCAGGAGTACAGCACCCCACTTATGCTGCACTTCAGTGTCAGCAATACACCTCCATGGTATACCAACAGAACCACAGCCTCCTGCACCAGAGGTGAGTGTGTTACCTTGTGCAACTAACCGTGCTAATATGTTTGTTTGTAACTGTGCTAAAGTCTTTGACTGGGGTATTTCTGAAACCGTCATATGTAGACATCTGTACTAAACCCGCATACTACTACAGTAAGACTTTTTTTTTTCCTTTGGACTGTTACAGTATTACCTAGTTGTTCATTGCTGATTCAAATTGCTAGTTCTAGGGATGCTGTCTGTGTTACTATCATAACCTATGCCACACTTCCCTGTATCTCCTGTTCTGTGTTTAGAGCTCCACTTTCCTCTATTTTCCAGAGCAGTGATTGTTATATATTTGTTCTATTTAATTATTTCTTCCTTGTTTCCATCATTTATTGCAAATACACTCTGACTTCCATCCATACAGTGTACTACTATCCTATGTACTGAGAGTAACACATTCATATTCACTGGTGTTAGCCTCCATCCTATCTTAGGTGATCGTCAGCCATTACTATACATTGTTCTGATGACTGTTTTTTCTCCTTTCAGGACTTGCTTTAATAGATACATCTTACTGACCATTGTTCTTGTGCTCTATTCTCTTTATGTCTTATTCTTTTTTAATTATGCTGCTTTGCTCTTTTTTTTCTTCTCTGTTTATTTTCATGTTTTTCTGAAAGACTGGACATGTAGCCAGCAGTAATGAGGCAGCAGCCACCCATTAGTCACAGTGCCAGCCATTGGGTCCCAAGCAATCCTCAGGCCTGTCAGTCTGCATGGTGAGGATGGATATCATGTAAAACATGACCTGGAAGTCATACATGTAGCCTCTAGTGCTGCTTCTCTAGTGAGTGACATAGACTCTTCATCAGAAAGTGGCATAGAGGGGCCCTCCTGGGCTTACCAACAGAAAGTGCAGCAGTTGGTCAGGACTAAGATGGAACAGTGGTTCCTTATATGATGATGTGAGGTTTTGCCAGCTATGTCAGGAGAAGTAGGGCAGTGAATGTGTAACATATGCCAGCACTGCTAGTTGGAACTTTGCAAAAAATTATACATCATTCATGTATCAAACTGATTTGTACAAATGATTATGTTGAAAAATGTATTTGTAAAACTGCTTGTGTCAAAAATGTACTGACAGTGTGCCCTGCTGGATAGAAAAAGAAATATACATGCATTATTGTAACTGTATAAATGTGTATGTTTTAACAGAGGAAGCTGGAAGTGAAGAGGTTAATCTCAAACTTTGAAAAATAGTTTGAAATTAAATTACCTAGCTTAGGCCATAAAGATTGTATCTTACAGTTCTTAATTCAGCCAGAGGCAAAACATCCATAATAGGAAGCCTCCTGCATTGTCTTTGGAGTGAACTAACTGCTACTCTGGAAGAGTAGAGGTTTAAAATTCTTTTAGGACTTCCAGGAGCTGCAGCAGATCTTAACAAAGCTCTGTGTGTGTGCATTATTGACACCTATGTGCTAAATCCTGATAGCTTCTAGCCAAGTGGAGAATCATGGGAACCAGAAGTCAGATGAACAGATGCATGTGATGTCATTATGTAGTCGATCACTAAAAATTATATTTTAATACTAGGTGAGACTGAAGTTTCATGGCATTCTGTTTTTGTAACCTGACAAAGAAGGATCTCTCACCTACTTTATCTTGCCTTGCTTTAGTAAGTAACCAGGGAATAATAATTATTTAGATCAGTCAGGAAAATATAGTGAGATTAGTTAAGTATTGTTTTTCTGTAACTATGTGAACCTGTCCACCTGTGTTATTTTTAATAGTTCCTGTGAGTGATACTCTTGTGTTTACTGTAAATAGATATTTAGTATATTCATGTTATTTTCTTATTAAACATATTTAAACTTTTTATTGTGGCTGGTCTTTTAGAGAATATTTTAATCTCTATGAGTACTTATATATATTTGTGACAGCTCTGGCCACACCTGAGGCCTTGTTGTTGGTCAAATTACCATTTGTATTAATATTAATGTCACTCAGTATAATTGGGTACCCTTGCAAGAGCCTTAGAGTAGATGGCTTTGGAGTGTTTGTTGGCAGTGTAACTACCTTATAGTCTGAGCAGAAGGGGCCATAGCAAGTAAATCTGTGGCAGCCTTTCTCAGGTGTGTGAGTGTGTGTATGTGTGTGTGTGTGTGTGTGTGTGTGTGTGTGTGTGTGTGTGTGTGTGTGTGTGTGTGTGTGTGTGTGTGTAAATCAAATCTCAAAGAGTGTGTGCGTCAGCTGTTTGGGGCAGGAACACAAAGCACTGGTTTCACAGAGAGGGTGCTGGAGAACTTGGCTTGGACACTCGGCTGAGATCTCAACTCTGTCTGTGCCAGTGGGAACTCTTATTGGGGAGGGAGACAAATAGAGAAATCCAGAACCTGAACTGAGTGTGTCACCCGTGTGCTCTTAAGGGAAATTGTGCTTCATGCAGAGAACTGCATCTTGAAATACTTGAAGTATCCATTTTTGTTCCAAGTGAATATCCCTCTCCAGTGCCAGTGGTAAGGATTCAGGCACTTTGATTACTGGCCCAGAGTGGAGACATCACATGTTGGTGAGCAGTGGTGTGGATATTAATTGAACTTCTGTAGCCTGTCGGCAGTTGTCTTTGAAGGTGGGTGTGTCCTCTCAGCAGCCACAAGGTAAACATTCAGAGTTTCATTTTCACAAAAGTTCTTATTTATTTTTTGTTAGTTTAGTTTAGTCAGGGAAAGCGGGAAAAGATGTCAGCAGTGGATTATGGCTAGCTGACAAAGAACCAGTTCGCCAAGGTGTGTAAAGGCAAAGGACTGGTGTATGCCAACCTGACTAAAAAGGAAATGGTTTCAGCCTTACTCACAGCTCAGACGAGCAACCAGGAGGACATCAATTTGGTGATGGGGTTATACAGCCCTCAGAAACAGGACAGTTCACCTTTTCCTTAGAGGACTTAAAAAAACATCTGGAGTTAAAGAGGCCTGAACTGGAGGCCAAGCATTTGGAATTAGAATCAGCAGAGAGACTGCGGTGTTTGGAGGCTAAAGAAAATGGGAAGAAGTGGCAACACGAGAAGGAGATTCTGACTCTTCACCAAAGACATGGAGGTAGTGGTAAAGGGAGTAACTGAACCCCAAAAGCAAAAAAGATCAGTACATTTCTTCCACAGTTTACAGAGGATAATAATTTTGATAATTTTATTCATATACTTGAAAGAGTATGTAAACAGTATAATGTAGACCAAAGGCTCCAGGTACAATTCCTGACCCCCTTACTTGATGGTAAAGCTGTAACTGTTCTTTCTAAATTGTCTGATATTGATTGTTTAAACTATGACAAAGTAAAGAAATGTTTACTTAAATATTTTAAGTTAACTCCTGAAGCTTACAGAAAAAATGTTTTGTAAGCATAGATACAAGGCACATGAAAGCGTGTGTGATTATAGTGCTGAGTTAATCACTTATTTTCATAGGTGAGTGAGTGGGTATCTGGTCACCACATTTGAAGGGCTGGCAGATCTTTTGTTAAGGGAACAAGCTCTTAGCACTTTGCCTGAGGATATTATAATCTGGTTGGCAGACCGAGAATGTAACTCTGCAGATGATCTGGGGAAAAAAGGGGATCTCTACTTAGCAAGCAAGGCATCATTGCACAGGAAAGGGATACCCAGTGCTGCACATGGATATAAGGAAACCCATGGTGGGCAACATAAACCAAGCCAACAGAGTCCACCAGTAAAAGGGGAAGCCACTAGTTTAGGTATACAGCCAGGATCAAGGGTTATGTATTTTAAATGTAACTAGTGGGGACATGTATCATCTAGATGCCCACAGAGGGAAGGTGAGAACAAAAGGTGGGGGAGCCAACAAGTGTGAATAACAGTATGCCAATGGTAAGTTGTCTGGAGACAACAGGGGTACTAAACTTTCAACAGAAGATATAGCCTATCTTACTGGATAGAAGAAAGGCCACTGGTAAGAGACACAGCCTCTACAATAATTACTGTGAAACCTGCAGTGGTTAAAGATGAGCAGTACATGGGAGGATGGAAAAGGAAGCAAGTAGGTGTATTTGAGTATATTCCTGCAGATGACTTGATAGGGAATTATTTTGATAATGCAGTACCTTGTGTGCATGCAGTTACATGTAGTCAGGCTTGGAGACAGGCATGTGGGGCTGGCAGGCTGAGAGATACCCAGACAGACCCAACACCTGAAGTCAGGCTGGTGAGGTGGCTATTTCCGGAAGGGAGCTACCCTGTAGCAGTGAACCTGTAGGTGAGCCACAGCTGCTGATACTGATGTTCCCTTGGACAGAGTGACTGCAAGGGCAGAGCTGAGTGGTAGTATCCAGGTTGACAGCGAGGCACCACTGTCAGAGGATGCCAGACTTCCTGTAGAAAGGGTGCTGAGAAGAGTTCCAAAGATAGAGCTGAGACAGGCTCAGCTCTCGGACTCTACACTGAGAGACTTGAGGGAGATAGCTAGGGAGGCACCTGATTCTCAAAGAAAAGGGTAGCCTGTATACTGGAACAAATGGTTACTGTATAGAGAGTGGACCTTTGAGGGAGGGCTAGAGGGTAAAGTAATACAGCAGTTGGGAGTGCCTAGAGCCTACCATCTGGCAGTTCTAGCCATAGCCCAAGACATTCCTTTTGCAGGTCATATGAGCATAAAGCATACCAGGAGATGTATTATGCAGAACATTTATTGGCCCGGGATTGCAAGGGATGTAACAGGGTACTGCAGAACCTCTGGGCAGTGCCAAAAAGTAGGCAAGGAAGGAAACAAGGTCAAAGTGCCTTTAATGCCTTTGCCTGTGATTGAGGAGCCATTTCAGAGAGTAGCTGTGGATATTGTGGGACCTCTGTGTACTCCAAGTTCCACAGGGAAGAAATATATCCTGGTTGTAGGAGATTATGCTACAAGGTACCCTGAGGCAGTGGCTCTGTTCTCCACCGAGGCAGAGATGGTGGCAAATGCTTTGTTAGAGATTTTCAGCAGAGTAGGTTTCCCAAGAGAAATGCTGTTTCATGTCAGACCTGATGGCTTGTCTGTGGGAGTACTATGAGGTGAAGCATCTAAAGACCACCCTCTACCATCCTTAGAGTAATAGTCTTGTGTAGAAGTTATAGTCTACACTAAGGACCATGCTATAAACATTTGCAGACCAGTTTAAGAGAGAGTGGGACAAATATTTGCCTCATCTGCTTTTTACATACAGAGAGGTACCTTAGGAATCCACACGTTTTTCACCATTTGATTTATTCTATGGGCATAGTGTGAGGAGGCCTTTAGATTTGATTTGTGATGAATGGGAGGCTGAGTGTGAACCCCACAAGGAGTCTGTTGTGACAAATATACTGAATCTCAGGACAAGGCTAAGGGAGCTCATGAGTGCAACATTAGAATAAGGTCTGGTATGACTGGAATGCTTGAGCCTGAGAGTTTGCTGTGGGACAGCAGGTTATGGTTCTCATTCCTGTCAGACACAATAGGCTGCAGGCAGCTTTGGAGGGACCCTTGAAGTAGTAAGGAAGGTCAGTGATGTTAACTACATGGCAAACCTGCTAGGCAGGAGGCAAGGGCACAAATTGTATCATGCTAACTTGATGAAACTTTACCATAATAGGGAGGCCCTGGTGCTGTGTATATGCAGTAGGAGGCAGGAGGAGTCTGAGGGGGATCTTTGGCTACATCGAGCCAGCCAGCAAAATGCAAAGTTACTAAGGTGGAGCCTAGGGTTGCTGGAATATGACAGGACAGTGCAACACTTTAGTGGGGTCAGCAATGCCAGTGCAGATGGGTTCTTAACACAGGGCAAGGGTTAATGTATTCCCAGACAGGTTCATTTTTCTCAAGCAACTCTTTCATAAGGGTCACTTGAAAAACTAGGTTGAGTCGTCAAAGGAGGAGAGATGTGACAATGAGAGGTATTACCAGCTATGCCAGGAGAAGCAGGGCAGTGGATGTGTAACATATGCAAACATAAGTAGCTGGAGTTTTTTTAAATAATTATATGCAATTTGTATATCAAACTGATTTCTACAGATGTTTGTATTGAAAAATGTATTTGTAAAGCTGGTTGTGTTTAAATTTACCAACACTGTGTCCTTCTGGACAGCAAAGAAATACACCTGTATGTCTATAACTGTTGAAATTGATATTGCAACAGAGGATACTGGAAGAGTACAGGTGAAGCTCAGCTCCAGCTAACTTTGAAAATAGTTTGAAATTAAAATAATTTAGGCTATAAAGATTGTATCTTAGAGTTCTGATTGCAGCCAGAGACAAAATGTATGTACCAGAGAATGGTTTATTAGCTCCTGTAGGAAGAGTGGAAGTGTTTTATTGTTTAATGACTTGCAGAAGCTGCAACAGATCTTATCAAAGCTCTATGTGTGTGCATTATTGACACATATGTGTGAGATTCTAGGTCAGTTGCTAGGAAAGGGGGTATTATAATTGTGATCCCCGTGCCCTGGCCCAGCAATCAAGGAGCCACAATCCTCACCACTAACACCAGAGAGGGCATCTCATATATGAAGAAAGGATAACAAATACATACAATGAAGCACAATTTCTCTTAAGAGCCCACAGAGATCACAGTCATTCCATGGCTGATCGCTCCTTTTCTCTCCAGATCCCCAGTAGACTCCCCAATGGCACAGCTATAGGGTCCAGATCTCCGCCTAGCTGGGCAAGCTAAAATCCCCAGCACCCTCTCTGTCCAACCAGTGCTTTGTGTCCCTGCCAAAGTAGCTGCACACACACACACACACACACACACACACACACACACACACACACACACACACACACACACACACTTTGAGATAAGAGTTTACACAACCACACAGACACTTCTGAGGAAGGCTGGCACAGGTTCTCCAGCTGTGCCCCTTTTACCCAGACTATACGGTAGTTATTACTGCCACCATTTGGCTAATATTTATCAGCTACTCAAAGACCCTTAAAAGAGTGTCCAATTATTACTGTGTAATATTATTATCCAATTGGTAGTATGACTAAACAGTCTCAAGGTTTATTAGAGTGACCTGGTACAGGATCCTTATATACATGCAATGTACTCTTAGAGCTTAACTTATCTCTACACAAACCAGCCACAGTTAAAAGGTTTTAGAATATTTAATAATAAATAATTAAAACCACAAGAAAATACTTTCTACTATACAGTGCTAGTCAAAAGTTCAGAGATCACACAGAAATACTTAAAATAATTCAGTAGAACAATTCTGACATCACAGAAAAACAGTCTAATTTTTCTAATTTCTAGCTATCACTAAAAGAAAACACAAGCCTAAGAAATCTTACATAAAGAAAACAGGCAGAGTGCTGTGAGTTGGATGAGACATAAATGCTTAATGCCGTCTGATTTTCTCTGTTTAAATTGCTATTGTAATTCTGATAAACATTACATCATTCTTTTTCACTTTCCTGGAGTTCCTAGGCTACTCAGTAACTGCAGTTACATTCTTAACATCTCTCTTTTGTTATTTTGCAGCTGGTCAGGAACAGAGCAATAAAAATGTATTTGCATGTTTAAATCTAGCCATTTAACTCTTGGTTAAAACAATAGAAAGAATTTCTTCATCTAGACTTTTCAGCATCACTGCTACTTCAAAGGGACACCACATGTTTTACTTTGGTCAGTGGAGTGCACTGTTGTCACATTTATTTCCAGTTCCACATGTAACAGTATTTCTTTTCATTTAAGACAACAAGCCTGTAATTTACATTTATATTTACAAATGACAGAATTATCTGCAAAATTCTATCTGGCTAGGCCGGCAGCCTTCACCCTTCTCTACCAGTCCTCACAATGGGAACCAGAAGTCAGATGACCAGATGCATGTGATGCCATTCTGTAATCCAAGACAAAAATGATGTTTTAATACTAGCTGAAACTGAAGTCCCAGAGCATTCTGTTTTGAAACCTGATATAGAAGGATCCCTCACCTACTTCATCTTGCCTTGCTCTAGTAAATGACGAGGGAATAGTCAATTTTTAGATCAGTCAGGAAAATATCATGAGATTAGTTAAGTACTCTTTTTCTGTATCTGTGTGAGTCTATTCATTTGTGTTATGTTAATATTTTTTTGTGATTGAAACTTTGGTGTTTATTGCAAATAGATGCTCCATATTTTCATGTTCTTTTATTAGTTATTATTAAATATATTTAAACTTGTCATTTTGGCTGGTCCTTTAGAGAATATTTTAACCTTTGAGATATAGAAGTCTAACTTATTATATAGTACTTGTATCTATTTGGTGACTCTGTGTCCACTCGTAAAAGCTTTACTCCATATTTGTATTAATATATAATTGGGTACCACTGTAAGAGCCTTAGAGTAGCTGGCTTTGGAGTGTCTGGTGACAGCAACTACCTTACAGTCTGGGAAGAAGGGGGCATAGCTAATAAATCTGTGCCAGCCTTTCCCATGTGTGTGTGTGTGTGTGTGTGTGTGTGTGTGTGTGTGTGTGTGTGTGTGTGTGTGTGTGTGTGTGTGTGTGTGTATGTGTGTGTAAAAACCAAATCTCAAAGACTGTGTATGTCAGACACTGGTTTCTCAGGGAGATAGTGGTGGAGGACTTGGCTTGGACACTCAGCCGAGGACTCAACTCTACAGCTTTGCCAGTGGGAAGCCTTACTGGGGACCTGGAGAGAGAGAGACAGAGGGAAATCCAGAGCCTGGACTGAGTGTGTTCCCTGTGTGCTCTTAAGGGAAATTGTGTTTGATATAGAGAGCTGCATCTGGAAATACTGTGTATCCATTTTTGTTCCAAGCAAATGTCCCTCTCCAATGTCAGTGGTGAGGATTCAGGTTCCTTGATTACTGTCCCAGAAAGGGGACTTCACAACCCTTTTTAATTTCTACATGAGTTATGGTGCACCAAATCACCTAGAGCCAAAGTTTTAAATGCTTTATCTCTTTATCTCTCATTCTTTAAAATGTTGTTACTGTTTGGACAAATCCCACTACAATTGGAGTTTCTTCATAGTTATGAACTTGTTGTGTAATCCACAGAGATTCCAAACTTAATAAAGATATGGCAATTGTTACTGTCTCAAGAACCATAGTCTTTGTAAATAAAAAGACAGACACTGAAGCCCTTTCTGTTGCAGTACAGATTTACAATGAAAGAAAAAACAGACTTTGCTTGGACTGTACAACCACTACAGCAAAACAGATTTTTGATTCACTGTGGATTTTTGGGTTCAGCTTTTAACATGTTGACTTATGCAATTATGTTAATACAATGAGATTAATGTATCATTATTATAATCTTTTTTATATATGTGCTGCATTGTAACTTTATCTAAAATCATTTTAAAGAATGTTTTTGCTGCTTTTATTACTACTATTTTAGTGGTTATAAATAATAGCAGTGAAGTGCACCAGAACGTCTTGATATAAGTGTAAATTATGATTTACTCATTCTGTGGATCTGGCCTCCACACATATGTTCATTTATTGCTGCTTTAGTCTAGTGGTTCAAACTTGCACAAAAAATCAAAATTCAGTGTTAGGCATATCAAAAAATAATGGACAGGCTGCACCAAGTCTTCACTCCACAGAAACTGGAACTCATAAACCTTGTGGAAAAGTATTAGTGCCCCTTACTCACCAACCCAATAGATGCACTAGGCCCTTACTTCTGTCTAAAAAGCAAAATATTCCAAATTTTCCCCACCTCCAGATAGCACCTAGCGACATGACATCAGCAACATCCACTGGGTATTGGAAATGTTTTGAATTGGAGACGCTACCTATTCATTAGTAAGTTCAGTGGTTGACTCTAACATAGAATCAACAGCATCGTTTCACTGATGCTAGAAGAGAAGTATTCAAATAGATGAGCATCACCATCTGGGCTTTCTTCAGGTACAGAATATTTCTACTACAGTTGAACTGATGATATATGTCATTTTAAACAGGGGCAGGATCAAAAAGCATCCACAGGACCACCTTCCTGCTTTTGACCAAAGCATTGATTTCTTTTGGCAGGAGTGGAGTATATGCTGAGTAATGTAAGTAAGTTACTGATATATGAAGAATGTGTTTTTGTTAGAGATGTCAAAATACAATTCATTAGTTTGGTATCAGGCAGCTCTTTGCTGGAATTGTCTTAAAACTGTCATTGAGTGTACTATTTTAGGCTGACAGCAGTACCTCTATCCTAGATGGGGAAGAGAAGAAAAACATCTGATTATTATTTTGCACATTTATTACAGCTGGACATCTTAGCTAGGCTTTGTATAAATCAAACATTCCGAGACAAATAAATAGTGCAAACTCTTTCCTCCCTGAGAAAAGAACTGCAGAATACTCCATAATAGAGAAAACTGAGTACAGGCAAGCAACATCCTAGATACGTTTAAAATAGCTTCCAAGTCCAAAAATGTGAAAAGTTTCTTGTGGTACCTTTGATTTTAGTTGAATGGAGTAGGCACTATAGAAGTTGACTTTTGGTTTAATAATTCTTGGAAAAGAGTAAATTCCCTTCACAGGATTTGGATATTCTACTTTCATAGGTAAAAAACAAAATGCTCATTTTAAACTTTCTGGAAAAGATTTTTAAGAGCTTTACCCACAATCAGAAAAGAGATCAAATTACCAGATATTTTATGCATTAGATGATGATCACCCTTGCATGCTGCCAAAGATGCATCTACCTTTCCCAGTTGAACGACAAACTGTTGTGCAGTAAACCTCCTCCCATTTAACCTTACCTCTAGTATCAACATTAACAGCAACCATCTTTATTAGTGTTGCTGTAACACTGTCCATTGACTCTGCAATATCAGGAGCATTCATCTTTGTACTTGTTTTGATATATTCCTTGTCATACCTGTAGGATTAAAACGACAATGCTATGCTGAGCACATTATGCACATTTGGACCTGAACATTCTAACAGTGCCAAGGCTAGACACAGTGAAGACTTTAACTAAAGAATAAATGTTTAATTTACAGCAGAATGCACTGATGTGAAATAATTCTGTACAGAACTGACCACAGTAATCAACTTTTAACAACAGCTATTCATTGGTAGGATGTAATGATCTGTTCAGTACCAACAATGCATTTGTGCAAGTATACAGTAGCAAGTTCACAAAGTTCCTTGTGCTAGCAACTCCCATATTCATTGAATTTTTCATAAAATTCTAGTCGAAAATATTATTTATATATTATTGGGGTTCCAGCACACTTTCACAGAGCAGTCAGTATGGAGACAAAGACATACCCTTCCATTGATGTATATCAGTTTTGTTAAGTTTCCTGTATAAAATAAAAAGATGCATAAAATCATGTTTATTATTTTTTAACATGTTACAGAGAGATTTTTCTAAGGTAAAGTGTAGGGTTATGGTTAGGGCAGCAACAAGGTTATGAGAACATTGCTGTCTATGCAGAACTGTTCACAAAAACCCTGTACAATCATGTTAATAGCTGCATAGAGGGAGGCAGCTGTACCCACCAGGAAGAAGTACAGAACTAACTCAAAAAACAAGCCACCCTGGTGGAATCACAAAATCAATAGGCTGTATAACAGAAGGAAGAAAATCATGGCAAAAATTAGGAGGTGCAGCACCCAGCAGGATAAAAGCACTAAACAAACAACTTGAGGACAAATAAAGTCTAACAAAGCCAAATTTAAGGTAAGTTTGGCCTCCCAGGCCAAGGACAACCAGAAAGCATTCTTTAGCTATGTTCGCAACCTCAAAGGCAATACACAATTGTGTGCAGAGCTCATTGTAAATGGAGAAACCTATACTGAGCCAGAAGACATAGCAAACCTCCTGGCTAATAAATTCAGCTCCAACTTTACCCTTCTCTCCCCCTCAACCTTCCCTCAGGAAATATCATCAAATATAACTCCCCCTACTATCACTAGGGAACAGGTCCTTAATGCTCACTCTGAGACCAAGAGCACTGCATCAATGGGTCCAGACAATATTCCAGGATGCATTCTAAATGGCATGAAGCATGACCTATCAGGGCCCCTGGAGTTACTATTTAACTGTAGCCTCCAAACAGATTTCATGCCTTATGAATAGAGAAAGGCAACAGTCATCACTCTGCACAAATGTGGGCCATCTACAGACCCATAAGTCTCACTAGTTGTATATGTAAAGCCATGGAAAGAATTATTATGGCGATGATCAATAGAGATATAGTAAACCTCCAGACACTGGACCCAACCCAGTTTGGTTTTGTCAAGGGCAGATCATGCTTACTCAACCTGGTGAACTTCCTTGAGAAGGTTACCAAAGCAATGGATGAGGGCAAAATTGTTCACACTGCCTACCTTGACCTGGCCAAGGCATTTAACACAATACCCCACTTGATCATTGTTGACAAACTCAAGAGGTTAGGTACAAATCTAGGGTCTATATTAGAACATCAAAGTTTCATAACTTCGAATGTTCTAATATCGACCCCTATTCAGCGAAATCTGAAAATATCGAAGCAACAGAAAACTGAATTTTTTCCTAGGGAAAGAATTTGGTTGTCGTTTCTGTTGCTTCTGTAGTTTCAGCGCTGTGGTGGAAAGTTACAGGTCAAATTCAGGTAAGTGTGTGATTGAGTCCGGGTTAGGTTAGTTAGGGTTAGGGTGCGGGTTAAGTATGTGTGCAATTGTGTGGACGTGAGGGTTAGGGCGGGTTAGGTGAGTTAGGGTTAGGGCGTGGGTCAGGTATGTGTGCGATTATGTGGACATAAGGGTAAGGGCAGGTTAGATGAGTTAGGGTTAGGGCATGGGTCAGGTAAGTGTGCGATTGTGTCGATGTGAGGGTTAGGGCGGGGTAGGTGAGTTAGGGTTAGGGTGCAGGTGAGGTGAGTGCGCGATAGTGACGGACCTTAGGGTTAGGGTTTTTGTTAAGGTAAGTGGATAGTTAGTGGTGTGTATAGTTTAGTGTAGGGTTAGGTGTAAGATTTTAGGTGTATGCATGTGGATTGCTAGTGTTTGGTGTGCTTGTGTTGTGTGTATGTGTTTTGGAACAGCAAATTTTTTCCCTAGGAAAAAATTTGCTGTTCTGTATGTTCGATGTTTTCAGCTTTCACTGAATAGGGGTCGATATTAGAACATTCGAAGTTTTGAAACTTTGATGTTCTAATATAGACCCCAAACCTATATGTCACCCAGTGGATAGCCAGCTGGCTCACACACAGGACCCAGGAAGTTAGAATTGGGGACCCCACCCTACAAAGAGGCCAGTCACAAGTGGAGTCCCTCAAGGATCAGTCCTTGGATGCTCCTTTTTTGCATTTACTTCTCAGAAGTCAAGGCCAATGTCAGTGGCCTCTGTCTGACTAAATTTGCAGATGACTGCAAATTAGGAGCTGTCATTTGATCTCACACTGACACAAATGTTCTCCCAGAGAGGATGACACAGACAAACAACTGGTGTCAAAGACATGGAGTAAAACTAAATGCCAAAAAATGCATGCTAGTATCCTTTGGGAAGCCATCCATCTCTGGTAACTATCATATTGACAACACACCCCATAGATTTGTCACAGTAGTCAGGGAATTAGGGATACACATAGATAGTAATCTAGCCTTTTACCATCATGTGTCTCCAGTGGTGAGGATATCATTCTGTATTGCGCAACTTATAAACAAAGGTATGGCATCTTTATCCAAGGAAGTCATTGTTCCACTGTATTCAGCATTCATCAGACCTGTCATTGAGTACAATGCCACCTTTGGTATGTACCTAACTAGGCATATTCAACAACTGGAAGAATACAGGGTGCAAGTAAAATGTCCTATGCACACCACCTCAAGGCTCTATCCCTGTATTCTGTCTTCTACCGGCTTTTGAGGGGAGATCTATGCTTGGCATACAGGGCATTGTCAGACCCCTCTCTGACAGACTTCATGCATATCCACAAAATAAAGAGCACCACAATTACCCATTCTAAAGACTTAAACCTTGCCTGTGATATAAATAGCTCCTACTGGAGAGATAGGTATGTATCCCAAAAACTGCCACATCTGTGAAACAGGCTAGCCATCCATGTGAAGCAGAGTTCCTCCCTAACCAAATTCAAGTTCAACTAGGACAATTGTATGGAATACTAGAAATTCACCCCTGGTTTGGCACCTATGTCTTTAATGGACACAGATAACCTGTAAATGGTTCATCTCCCAAACCCCTGCTTAAACGTATCAAGGGTAATCCTCTTTCCTAGCCTTAACTGTAGCTTTAGTCTACAAACACTCACATGCACACACTTAACCTGTCCATTACCTAATCCTTACTAGCAAACACATGTACACTCACACACACATTTAATATAAACCCACTTGCTGTCTTGGTAAAACAGACATTAGGTAACATAGACATTCATTAAAATAAACGTTCATCAAAATGTTCACCCTTTACACTTTTCAAAACAAATGAATGTTTGATAAAGTATAAAGGATCCATTACACACACACACACACACACACACACACACACACACACACACACACACACACACATATATATATGTATATGTATATGTATATATATATCTTGTAAGTCTAACCCTTTATTGGCTCTGGATTTGAACATTCCAGTTATAAATACAACAGACACTATTACTGACAATATTCAACTCTTTAATTCTAATATGAAAGTACTTGAAAATGAGCTGTACAAGTTACAAAGACTAATATGGCAACGTAAACATCTAGAGGCGTGTCCACATTACAAACTGATCCCAAGAGGGATGCGCATTCTAGTAATGCCAACATCTATACTTCTAAAAAAATGGCAAGACATCAATATAGAAGCCAGCTATAAACATATGCAGCTCTTACTTGAATATTTTGAGCCGCTTGAGAGAGATCTAATATCTAAAGTAAATGACATTAACTCTGAGCTTAAAATGAATTTTCTTGATCCTTTTTGTGTAACTAAACTTGATAATTTGTATAATCAAGTTAATAGTTATGCTATGAAGCTTCAACAAATTAAGCTTAAGAAGCTTGATTTTAGAGATTTCTCTACAAGCTGTGTTTTGTTTGGCCAAGGAGACCAGACAATCAATCCAGGAGATTATTCTGCTTTGAACCAAGCTGACAGCTCCCATAGTACCTCCTCCTATTGGTCCACAGACGAATGCATCTGATGGTGACAAAGACAGTTGAAAACTTTACTACGCCGCCAGAGACTTCAGTAACTGCTACAGGAGCAATGTCAAACCAGGAAGCAAACAAAGCAGCCAAATTGCTTCAATATAACAAGCTATTAGTAAAAGGCGTGAGGACAATGCTCCTTTACCCTTACCGATAAGAAAGTAGAAAGGAAGAAAGAACAGCTGGGAAAGCAGAAATAGAAAGCTATAAATGAATACATACCAAACCAGAAGAATGAGACAGTAAGAGCACTTTATTTTAATTTATCCAGTCACAATTTGAACACCAGTGACATTGAATTGTTAAATAAAGGCCTCTCATTTATTCAAGCCAATTATCAGACATTTTAATTGACTTACGTCTCTTTGCACGTTCAGTTTGTTTGAAATTGCTTTTTACTAAAGATGATAGTATTGTTGCTAATACTGCAGCCAGCATTCCTACTTATAAGAAGAACACCTATTATACCAGCGCATATAGACTCTTTTATTAAGTTATGTGAAACTGAGTTCTATGAGTATTTTTACAATGGTACAAAGAAATGTATGTTTTATAATATGACAAGTGACAATATGAAATCACTATCTAATTTTAGTAATGATCATTCATTAATTTTTAGGCCTGTAGATAAAGGTGGAGGCATAGCCGTATTTGATGCTGTTGATTATAATACACTTATGAATGACATGTTGAAAGCTGACACTACGTATTTTTTAATTGATAATATGAAATTGAATCAAATTATTAAAACTGTTCAAATGGACTTATATGATCTGCTTATGTGCTATCAAATACCAAATAGTTTATATGAATATTTTTCTATTGATAACCCAGTAGTTCCTATAATCAAAGTCTTATCCCCACCAATGAGACCGATAGTGTCAGGAGCTAAATGGATTACAGAGAACATATCTAACTACTTGGAAGCAACTTTGAGACCGGTAGTGGAAGCCATCCCCACAATTCTCAAAGATACATACCAGCTTATTGAATATCTACAATCTTTGAATATTGAATTTAATCAAAATAAACATCTTTTAATTACAATGGATGTACAAAGTCTTTTTACATCAATTCCTAATGACATAGGAATAGATGCTATACGAGATTTACTACAACATAATCAGACTATGAGTGGAAATACCAATATTTTAGTTTGCCAACTATTAGATTTAGTACTTAACAACAATGTGTTTGCATTTGGGGGTCAGCTTTTTTTGCAAACTTGTGGTGTTGCCATGGGGACCCCCTGTGCAAACACATATGCTAACCTAGTTGTGCATCATTGGGAGACTAATTTTGTCTTCCAACACACTTTATTTCAAAAAGTTCTGATTTATAAAAGATTTGTAGACGATATACTAATAGTGTGGGATGGCTCAGCTGAAGAATTTTTTAATTTTAAAGACTATTTAGAGACTACTACTACGTTCCTTAGGTTTTCAGTTGAAACTTCACATTCTTCTGTAAACTTTTTGGATGTTAGCCTAAATATAAGGAGAGGTAAGTTAATAACTACATTGTTTAAAAAAGAATGCTGGAGAAATACAATTTTAAAATATGACAGCATGCATCCGCGCCATATATTTAAAGGCATATTAAAAAGCCAATTTATTAGGATAAGCAAGATTTGCATGGATAAAGAAGACTTAGATATAGAAGTTGATAAAATGGTAGCAATGTTTTTAGAAAGAGGGTATGACCTGGATTTGATAATGAAAGTTAGAAACGAGGTTTTACCCTTTGAAAGTTTGATACAACTTGAAACTAAAAGTAATTATGGCTCTTCTTCCCTCAAAAATGATAGGTATAACTATAATGACCAAGTACCTTTCATTACGACTTATACCAATGACTTTATGAATATTAAGAAAATATTAACTAAAAATTGGAAGATTTTATTATTGGATGAGCCTACAAAGAAGTTAGTAGGCAATAGTCCACACATTGTCTACAGGAGTAATAGGAATCTAAAATCTTTATTATGTGACAGAACACCTAAATTAATGCGAAATCAACAGCTTACAAATGACTTTTTGTCAACACTGCAATTATTGTAAATTTATTACTAAACATCAAACTTTTTTACATTCTGAGTTTAATTATAGTTTCAAACCGAGATTTAGAGCCACATGCGACACTACAGGATTAATCTATTTGGCTACATGTGAATGCGTTCTATGTAGGGCTTACCAAACGGAAACTCAAGAATAGAATATACAACCATCAATATGATATAAAAAAGAAAAATGAGTTAAATGCCCTAGCCAAGCATGTAATGTGTAATCCATCACACTTTTTTGTTTTTAGGGTGCTGCAGATAGTAGAGATTACGGACAGGGGAGGTGACTATTTAAATTTACTTGAGTTGACTGAATTACGCTGGATTCTTAAACTTAGAGGTCATTGTTATCCAGGTTTAAATAGCTATATTACTATAAAACCTTTCCTTAATAATCGAAGATAATAGGGTGATGTGGAAGCCTATTTAGACTTTTTATATATATATTTATATCTTTATATATTAGGCTATAAATTCACTTTTATTTATTAATTAAAATATTTGAAATAATCTAAGGTTATAGTATATGTTAGGCCTTAGTTTCTACTGGAAGGTACTATGTTTTTCTGTTTTTAAGATAGATTTATAGACAGTTAATCTCAAAGTTGCTTGCAAATATTTAGATATAGAATTAAATGTTTTACATTTACAATGAAATTAGATGCTACTGATGCCTTGGATTTTACATTATTAAGAAATGATAAGAATTTAAGGTCTTTTTGAGTGAGTACACATACATTATTAAGTGTTCAAGATATTATATAAATTTACTTTTATATTTCCATATTTTTATATATCATATACTTTTTGAAAGTTGTTTATATATCTATATATTTATATGTTTATATCAATTTATCTGTTTATTTATACATATTTATATATTTAAATTTATATTTATATATTTATAATATTGAAAGTTCATTATTTATTGTATTTGATTTTTAAAAAAATTTTTTAAAAATTTCTTAAAAGTTTTTTAATGTTAAAGCATTAAGAATGATCTTTAGAAAAGTCCTTGGTGAATAGTTAACTATGATAAATATGATTTTATATAAGTATTTTATAGTAAAAGAGTATGCATTTTGTTCTAAACTATTGTTTCAGAAAAAACTGTTTACACTTTATGCATTTTGTTCAGTTCATTGAATGCTTAGTATCCAGTCAGCACTTTACCTTTAAGAGAAATGCATTTAGAACAGATCCCTATGATTAAAATCACAGCTAATTGATTTATTGATTAATTTCATTGAATTATCCTGGGCTATGCCTCCCTATAAATAAGTGGTTGAATTTCATATTAAACTGTCTGAAGAAGCGTATAGTAATATATGTGAAAGTTTGTCTGTTTAAACTAATAAAAGTTTTTAAATATATATATATATATATATATATATATATATATATTTATATAGATAGATATAGATAGATAGATATAGCTATAGCTAGATAGATATAGCTATAGAGTGTTCACTGCTGGTAGTTGATTTTAATTTAAATCAGTCTCTGTACCATCTACACACTTTACTTGATGAAGCAGGTGGTTAACAGTTGTGGTATGGAGAATATACACTTTCCCCAGATATAGTTCAATCTCAGAGGCAGAAAAATAATTAGCAGGGGTGTGGTTGGTTCAACCCCCCAGACATGTGGGTTGAAAGGGGTTTGCTTCCCTGCAAAAACATTGTGTTAAAATTTTCATACTCTGAGGAATAACCTGGGAGCATGCACAGAAGGGTGTAGATGTCAATGTGTCGAAATTAGCAACAATGATGTTTTAGTGCTTTGACAATTACCATTACACACATATATATATAAATATATAGATAGATAGATAGAGATAGATATGCAGATATAGATATATATAGATAGAAATATGGTGTATATAGAAACAGCTAAACACACACACATTCACATATATGTATACACACACTCACCCACACACCCACATACATGAATACATAAATTTATTATAATTTGTGTATTTCTTGTGTGTGTGTGTGTGTGTGTGTGTGTGTGTGTGTGTGTGTGTGTGTGTGTGTGTGTGTGTGTGTGTGTGTATAAAACATTCATGGAGAAGTGGAGAACACTCGCCAATAAAATATAAAATTAGCATTACTGTATTTTCATAATTATTGCTGTACAGAACATTATATTCATTTGTGCACTGAGCCTTTCTTGTTTATTGCCACGAGTGACTTCTGAAAGAGGTAAATAAGGATAAGATTGTCTACATGGATGGCAAATAAATTAATAAAATAAAATGAAACGAAACACAATGTTTCAGCTAAACTTTACAATGCTTGCATGCAAAATAGGGATAAAACAATGAGGAAAAGAAAACAACAACCAAAAAAAAAGTTGTTGTTGTATCTTTCAGCTTTTCCCAGTTAGGGGTTGCCACAGTGGAACTCCTGTCCGCTATTGATTGGCAGTAGATTTTTAAGTACCGAATTGCCAGCCCTGACGCACAACCTTCAACAAAGGTACGCCCATTCATGCATGTCTCCACACAGAAGACGCTTTAGCTGAGAATCGAACAGGACAACATCTTACTGTGAGGCGACAATGCCACCGCAGCAACAACCAAAAAAAAAGTAAAATTATGAATTATCTGCTGACAGAAAATGAATAGTCAGATTTACAGACTTATTCATGGATAGTTTGACACAATGGAGCACTTTTAACTATGATCCATTTTATAGACAATAGCTACGAAGCCCAGGCAGCTTCTTTACATGCTGTTCATCTGCCCTTAGCATGAGTGGACATGCTGGTATAACCAGGCTGTTCATCTGCCCTTAGCATAAGTGGATATGCTGGTATAAGAGGATCATGTAGATAGATGTGTCAAATCTCAGAACATTCTTGCCACTAGTCCATATATGTAGATATTTGTCAGCTTCTTTGAGACAGTTACCAAGGCTATAGACGAGGGAAATGTGGTACACACAGCCTACCTAGACCTCGTAAAGGCCTTTGACACCATTCCCCATTCTGGTATTATAGACAAGCTCACCAGCCTGAACATAAACCTCTATGTCACAAGATGGGTTGCCAGTTGGCTCACGGACAGAACCCACATGGTGAGAGTTGCGGGAGCTAGGTCTGACTCTAAACCAGTTACAAGTGGCATTCCCCAGGGCTCAGTCTTAGGACCTCTCCTGTTCGGCATATATTTCTCAGAGGTACAGGCAAGCACAGCAGGACTATGGCTGACCAAATTTGCAGACGACTGCAAACTAGGGGCTATAATTGACTCTCCAGCTGACACAGACATCCTCCAAAAGGGTCTCATTGAGACGGATACCTGGTGTCAAAATCATGGCCTCAAGCTAAATGCCAAAAAGTGCATAGTCATCCCCTTTGGAAAAAGCAAAGTACCCACAAACTACCACATAGGTGGTAGTCCCCTAAATACAGAAATGGTAATAAGGGATCTGGGGACCCAAGAAGATAGTAATCTCTCCTTTGATAATCACATTGCCAAAGTGGTTAGAAAATCCTTCTATAGGCCCACCTAATAACAAAAGGGTTTGCAACCAGATCAAAAGAGGTAATTGTGCCCCTCTACTCATCACTCATCTGACCCATCATAGAGTACAACGCCCCATTTGGGATGTACCTTACAAGACACCTGCAACAGCTGGAAAGACCACAGAAGTACCTCACCAAGTGGATCACTGACCTCAAACAGATGCCCTATGCAGCTTGACTGAAAAAACTCCAGCTGTACTCAGTTGCATACTGCCTACTAAGAGGGGATCTCTGCCTGACATACAAGGCCATGTCCAACCCAGAATTGACGGACATGCTCCACCTAAAGAAAACCTTATCCCCTCGAGCCACACGCTCTAGGGATCTAAACCTCACCACAACAATAAATAGGATGTGCTGGAGGGATAGATTCCAGTCCCAGAGACTTTTCATGCTTTGGAACAAGATTCCAATCAACATTAGGCAGAGCTCCTCACTAACACTCTTCAAGAGAAACCTTGACGATTGGATGGGAAACAAAAAGTTTACCCCAGGGAATCACTTAAGTGGCTCTGCTGGACAGAGGCACAGGGAACTAATCTAAGGGGGTGGTGAAAGCCAACACATTCTGGCTAGTCTTAAAAATGCCTTTGGGCAGATAGCCTAGTACCTACCTATGAACCTATAATCATGTCTAGTTACCTGTATAGGTTGGCATCAGTACAAAGTCTTCAGGTACATAAATGACCTGTTTGGAACTGTGTCTCTTTTTTGTATAACTGTTTTTTTCTGTGAATAGTTTCTTTTGTATTTCAGGAGAACAACTAAGTGTGATTGTGGGCCTCACATTCCATTCCAAGACTCATAGGGTCATACGTATGTACAAGACTAGCTGCCCTTGTAGGTTATCTTAAGCCTTGCCAATTTCACATTTTGTGCTTGAAATAAGCTATCTCATATGGTTATAGATTGACCTTACCTATCCCTTGGTCAATAATTATATAGTACTCCTAATAAGAATAACTGGGATCACATCATGACAATTTGAGACGAGCCCCAATGCATGGGATAAAGCATTTAGGAGCTGCCTCTGTCCACTATAAATACAAGGGGCAGTCCTGGGATATATTTTCTGTTTCCCATTCATAGATCTAGGCTGTGCTTGAATATGGACAGGGATGAATGTGTTTTATGTGAATCCAAAGAGAAAAAAGCAGTTACCAAATAATATGGAAATAATTTATTCTTCAGATAAATACAATGGCAGGTAAAAAACAAAATAAAATCCAAACACTGTATTGTAAGCGCTTTCGGGTGACAACCCTTCTTCAGACTAATGAAGATACAAACAAAAAGCATTTTAAACTATAATTAACCAATTAGTGTTCAGTATTGAACCCGTCTTTATTTTAAGGCTGGCTTAAACGGAATGACTTTATTGAGACCAGGCTATCTGTGTGCTGTCAATTCTATAATCCATTTAGCCTCTTCACATTCTGTTCTGTTAACAGTATCGCCCCTCTGTTTCCTTGAGGTATGAGGCTAATAACCTGAAATTTAAATGCATGTCCTGAAGCAGCTAGAATGTGTCTGTAAAGTGCATTATGTTCATTTCTGAGCTTAATAGCCAATAAATGATTCAAAATCCTAGTTTTTAGCATGCAGTTGGTTTTGCCTACGTAATAACTACTGCAGAACTGACATGTGGCTAGGTATATCATGTCCATGGATCAACAATTTACATTCACTACAAAATTATAAGTTGTAAGTGTATAGGGATGGGTGAATGTAGTCGCAGAGCTGATATAACTACATGCCTTGCAAGAACCACATGGCCTTGTCCCTTTTCTCATAGTCATCTGTCTAGGAACTCTACCACCCTCTCTATTAAACAAATCCTTAAGGTTCTTGTTCTGCCTGAACCCAAATGACGGTGTAGCCCCTGCAATAGTAGACATATTCGCATCTGAAGTAAGTATTTTCCAATTATTTCTAATAATATCACAGACGCCATGTATATTGCTACTATAGTTGAGCATGAACCTGGGGTATCTATTTGGTGAATTACCAATGGTGGAAAAACTCCTATCAGCTCCACCTGAACTAAACCATGGTCGCATTTTACTTTGCCTATGAACCTTCTGTCTGGCTAGAGTCTGCCCCACTTGCAGTTCATTATAACCCCTATCCACAAAATGATCTTGTAAGTCATGTATTTTTGTCTCAAAATCTTGTTCTTCAGTACATAACCTGGAAATCCTAAACATTTGACCCTTAATAATATTATTGAAGGTGAATTGAGGATGCATGCTGTCTTGTGCCAGCAAGCTATTTTTCCAACATTGCTTTCTGAAAAGTGTCGTATTAAAGATCCTTGCATCTTGTATAAATCTGATGTCTAGAAAATCTATGTCTGTAGTTGAGTGCTTCATAGAAAATTTCAAGAACGTGGTAGATGTGCCCATGTAGTTGACAAAGTCAATCAGCTCTGCCTCATTCCACCCCCAAAACAAAAAAATATAATCCATGAATCGCATGTAAAGATGTATTTTATCCTGCCACATATTCTGTTCCCCTAGTAGATATTGCTTTTCCCAGAATACTAGGACTAAGTTGGCATAGGTGTTCGCACAGGGGGTGCTCATGGCTACCCTCTGTGCCTGCCTATAATAACATCCTTCACATAAAAAAAACATTATATTCCAGGACCATCCTCAACATCTCTGTCATCAGTTTAAGCTTATCCTCCCCTATAATACTTGATTCCTTGAGCAACTGTGCAATGGCATCTATGCCATAGTTGTTATTGATCACAGTGAAAAGACTCTGTATATCAAGTGTTACCTTTATATACTGCCTGGCCTCCTTCACTTCTACAGTCTCCTTTAATGTACTTAAAAAATTTCCTGAATCTCTCAGTATCTCTGTAAATTCTGTTGTACATGGTCTAAACAGACATTCTAACCATATGGACATATTTTCAGTGATCCGTCCCCTTCCTGAGATGATGGTTCTCATGGGTGGGGTCAATAGGGTCCTTGTGCATCTTCGGTAGAGCTTTAAAAACCGGTGTCACCGGATGTTTTATCCATAGAAAATCAAATAGCTCTCTATCCATCATTCCTTCTGCTAACAACCTCTTCAGGATAGTTCTAACTTCAGAAATAATCCCTTTTAGGGTGATGGGAGAAATATGGGTATAAGTCGATGTGTCAGACAACAATTTTGACAAGTTATATGAATAGTTTTCTCTAGCCAAAACTAACACTGCTCCTCCCTTATCTGCACCCTTGATGATAATGTCTTCATTACTCTGCAGATCTTTCAATGCCTGCCGCTGCACTACTGACAGATTATAGAAGCTCCTTGTGTGTCTAGTAGTTAGATAGTTTAAAATATCCTGCTCACAACCCTTTATAAAAGTGTTAACAGTGTGATTAAAAATCGGTACAAAGGTGCTAGGATGCCTTAGTGAAGTGTGGCCCACAGAGACAGCCTGATCACCAGACCCATCATCTCAGGAAGGGGATGGATCACTGAAAATATGTCCATATGGTTAGAATGTCTGTTGAGACCATGTACAACAGAATTTACAGAGATACTGAGAGATTCAGGACATTTTTTAACTACATTAAAGGAGACTGTAGAAGTGAAGGAGGCCAGGCAGTATATAAAGGTAACACTTGATATACAGAGTCTTTTCACTGTGATCAATAACAACTATGGCATAGATGCCATTGCACAGTTGCTCAAGGAATCAAGTATTATAGGGGAGGATAAGCTTAAATTGATGACAGAGATGTTGAGGATGGTCCTGGAATATAATGTTTTTTTTATGTGAAGGATGTTATTATAGGCAGACACAGGGGGTAGCCATGGGCACCCCCTGTGCGAACACCTATGCCAACTTAGTTCTAGTATTCTGGGAAAAGCAATATGCACTAGGGGAACAGAATATGTGGAAGGATAAGATACATCTTTACATGCAATTTGTGGATGATATTTTTTTGTTGTGGGGGGATGAGGCAGAGTTGATTGACTTTGTCAACTACATGGGCATATCTACCACGTTCTTGAAATTTTCTATGAAGCACTCAACTACAGAGATAGATTTTCTAGACATCAGATTTATACAAGATGCCAGGTTCTTTAATATGACACTTTTCAGAAAGCAATGCTGGAAAAATAGCTTGCTCCCACGAGACAGCATGCATCCTCAATTCACCTTCAGTAATATTATTAAGGGTCAAATAGATAGGATTTCCAGGTGATATACTGAAGAGCAAGATGTTGAGACAAAAATACATGAGTTACAAGATCATATTGTGGATAGGGGATCTAATGAACTGCAAGTGGGGCAGACTCTAGCCAGACAGAAGGTTCATATGCAAAATAAAACGCGACCCTGGTTTAGTTCAGGTGGATCTGATAGGAGTTTTTCCACCATTGGTAATTCATCAAATAGATGCCCCAGGTTCATGCTCACCTATAGTAGCAATATACACGGCGTCTGTGATATTATTAGAAATAATTGGAAAATGCCTACTTCAGATGAGAAGTTGTCTACTATTGCAGGGGCTACACTGTCATTTGGGTTCAGGCGGAACAAGAACCTTAAGGATTTGTTTAATAGAGAGGGTGGTAGAATTCCTAGGCAGATGACTATGAGAAAAGGGACAAGGCCATGTGGATCTTGCAAGGCATGTAGTTATATCAGCTCTGCGACTACATTCACCCATCCTCATACAGGTAAAACTTATAATTTTGTAATGAATGCAAATTGTAGATCCATGGACATGATATACATAGCCACATTTCAGTTCTGCAGTAGTTATTATGTAGGCAAAACCAACTGCATGCTAAAAACTAGGATTTTGAATCATTTGTCAACTATTAGGCTCAGAAATGAACATAATGCACTTTACAGACACATTCTAGCTGCTTCAGGACATGCATTTAAATTTCAGGTTATTAGCCTCATACCTCAAGGAAACAGAGGTGGCGATACTGTTAACAGAACAGAATGTGAAGAGGCTAAATGGATTATAGAATTGACAGCATACAGATAGCCTGGTCTCAATGAAGTTATTCCCATTAAGCCAGCCTTAAAATAAAGGCGGTTCAATACTAAGCACTAATTGGTTAATTATAGTTTAAAATGCTTTTTGTTTGTATCTTCATTTGTCTGAAGAAGGGTAGTCACCAGAAAATGCTTTCAATACAGTGTTTGGATTTTATTTTGTTTTTTACCTGCCATCGTATTTATCTGAAGAATAAATTATTTCCGTATTATTTGGTAACTGATTTTTTCTCTTTGGATTTGTGCTTTGTGTGAGCAGTTTACCTTGGTGGAGGACCTCCTGTTTGTATTTTCAGTTTGGATTATTTTGTGCATGGAGGCCTCACCTAATATGGAACTGCTTGGTAATGAGAAGGACGATACTCAACCTTTGACTACATCTGCTCACAGCAATAACACCAGGAAAAAATTTGTTCAGCAAGGTGAACCCTCTTTTACAGCTGGATTTGCAAGTATGTGCACAGGGTTTTATCATTAGTATGGTGACTGATGAACATAATTGTAAGTTTGATGAAGTAGCAACTATTTTTGTTAATAAAGTTCATAAATTGAAAAGGTTACAGTGGCAACGTAACCATCTGGAAGCCTGTCTACAATTTGGGGTGGTTCCGCGAGGCATGCAAATTTTTTGCATGCAGTCGCAAGGAGAACACTACCCAGAACTTCTAGCAAAATGGCAGCAAATTAATATTGAGATAGGCTTCGCTTACATGCGACTGTTACTTGATTATTTCAGTCCAGAGGAGAAAACTTTAATACAAGAAGTGGAAAGTTAACAGCAGCAATTGGAAACTGGCTACAGAGAGGAGCGGTATGTGCAAAGAATGGATGACATGTATTGTAGTTTTCAACAGTCGATCAAAAGCTAAAACAACAAAAAGCCAAAAAATTGCAGAGACTACAACGCCTTTGCTAAAGGGCAGATTTTTGTTTGTCCCAGGGAACAAGTTACATCAATTTCCACGATGACACAAGGAGCAGCTGGAGAGATGAAGGGGAGAGGTCTACCACACAGGCAGCCCAGATGGGGATGTGCTAGCATGGTTTCACGACATAATAATGTCAACGAACGACGAGTCTCATCATTTATGAACACTACTCATAGTGAAACTGTGCAGCTAGATTCCACCAATACCATCGAATGGAGCTCAAAACAAAGACCGTCCTGTAGTCACATTACAGAATAAGAGCCTTTGGGTAGTGTTACTCAAGGGACAAACAGTAATTCTACAACAGAACCCAATGTAATGCAGGTGGCATTGAACATTGAATGTTGTTTGGAAACAGGAGCCAGGACTAAGGTTCATCAGGCAATCAGAGGAACTGGTCATTTTTTTAGTCAATCTCCCAGCACCGTTCAAGAAGAAAGGGACTGGGTGCATTTATAGCAATATTCCAGGCTCAACAAGAAAAGGAGGACCTCACAGTGACTGATCATAGTATTGTTTTTCATTTATCTAAACATGTACTTTCTGGTGATGAATTGTTTATACTTAACAAGGGGTTAACATTTGTACCTAGTGTTGAAAGTTGTTTTAGTGATGTCATTTTAGACCTTTTATTATTTGGCAGGAATTTGATGCTTAGGAATATGTTTGGTGATCAGGCTTTCTCTGTGGGTCACACTTCACTAAGGCATCCTAACACCTTTGTACTGATTTTTAATCACACTGTTAACATCTTTATAAAGGTTTGTGAGCAGGATATTTTAAACTATCTAACTACTAGACACACAAGGAGCTTCTATAATCTCTCAGTAGTGCAGTGGCAGGCATTGAAAGATCTGCAGAGTAATGAAGACATTATCATCAAGGGTGCAGATAAGGGAGGAGCAGTGCTAGTTTTGGCTAGAGAAAACTATTCATATAAGTTGTCAGAATTGTTGTCTGACACATCGACTTATACCCACCTTTCTCCCGTCACCCTAAAAGGGATTATTTCTGAAGTTAGAACTGTCCTGAAGAGATTGTTAGCAGAAGGGCTGATGGACAGAGAGCTATTTGATTTTCTATTGCTAGAACATCCGGTGACACCGTTTTTTACAGCTCTCCCGAAGATGTAAAATGACCCTATTGACCCCCCTGAGACCCATCGTCTCAGGAAGGGGATGCATCATAGTAAATATGTCCATATGATTAGAATGTCTGTTTAGACCATGTACAACAGAATTTACAGAGATACTGAGAGATTCAGGACATTTTTTAACTACATTAAAGGAGACTGTAGAAGTGAAGGAGGCCAGGCAGTATATAAAGGTAACACTTGATATACAGAGTCTTTTCACTGTGATCAATAACAACTATGGCATAGATGCCATTGCACAATTGCTCAAGGAATCAAGTATTATAGGGGAGGATAAGCTGAAATTGATGACAGAGATGTTGAGGATGGTCCTGGAATATAATTTTTTTTATGTGAAGGATGTTATTATAGGCAGGCACAGAGGGTAGACATGAGCACCCCCTGTGCGAACACCTATGCCAACTTAGACCTAGTATTCTGGGTAAAGAAATATGTACTAGGGGAACAGAATATGTGGAAGGATAAGATACATCTTTACATGCGATTTGTGGATGATATTTTTTGTTGTGGGGGGGAATGAGGCAGAGCTGATTGACTTCGTCAACTACATGGGCACATCTACCACGTTCTTGAAACTTTATATGAAGCACTCAACTACAGAGATATATTTTCTAAACATCAGATTGATACAAGATGCAAGGGGCTTTAATACAATACTTTTCAGAAAGCAATGTTGGAAAAATAGCTTGCTGGCACGAGACAGCATGCATCCTCAATTCACCTTCAATAATATTATTAAGGGTCAAATGGATAGGATTTCCAGGTTATGTACTGAAGAGCAAGATTTTGAGACAAAAATACATGAGTTACAAGATCATTTTGTGGATAGGGGTTATAATGAACTGCAAGTGGTGCAGACTCTGGCCAGACAGAAGGTTCATAGGCAAAGTAAAATGCGACCATGGTTTAGTTCAGGTGTTGCTGATAGGAGTTTTTCCACCATTGGTAATTCATCAAATAGATGTTTCAGGTTCATGCTCACCTATAGTAGCAATATACATGGCATCTGTAATATTAGAAATAATTGGAAAATACTTACTTCAGATGAGAAGTTGTCTACTATTGCAGGGTCTACACCATCATTTGGGTTCAGGTGGAACAAGAACCTTAAGGATTTGTTTAATAGAGGGGGTGGTAGAGTTCCTAGACAGATGACTATGAGAAAAGGGACAAGGCCATGTGGTTCTTGCAAGGCATGTAGTTATATCAGCTCTGCGACTACATTCACCCACCCCCATACAGGTAGAACTTATAATTGTGTAATGAATGCAAATTGTAGATCCATGAATGTGATATACCTAGCCACATGTCAGTTCTACAGTAGTTATTACGTAGGCAAAACCAACTGCATGCTAAAAACTAGGATTTTGTATCATTTATCAGCTATTAGGCTCAGAAATGAACACATTCTAGCTGCTTCAGGACATGCATTTAAATTTCAGGTCATTAGCCTCATACCTCAAGGAAACAGAGGCGGCTATACTGTTAACAGAACAAAATGTGAAGAGGCTAAATGGATTATAGAATTGACAGCACACAGACAGCCTGGTCTCAATTAATTCATTCCCATTAAGCCAGCCTTAAAGAAAAGGCTGGTTCAATGCAGAACACTAATTGGTTAATTATATTTTAAAATGCTTTTTGTTTGTATCTTCATTTGTCTGAAGAAGGATAGTCACCCGAAAGCGCTTACAATACAGTGTTTGGATTTTATTTGTTTTTTACCTGCCATCGTATTTATCTGAAGAATAAATAATTTCCATATTTTTTTGGTAACTGCTTTTTTATCTTTGGATTTGTGCTTTGTGTGAGCAGTTTACCTTGGTGGAGGACCTCCTGTTTGTATTTTTAATGTGTTTTATGTGGCTTGGGATTCTGTTCCAGAGCAGTGGTATCCTCTGCAAGATATACCTGTCCCTCCAAACTGTTCTGGTGATGTTGTAAAATAGGTTTAGATCCCTAAACCAGGTATTTCTGATGCCATTTGACTTGCTGATATGCAGAAAACACATCAGTTCTTGTTCAGAGGATGCCTTGTATGCTAGACACAAGTCACCTATTAGCAGTCTGAAGGATGCAGACTATAGTGACAGGGCTTTGTGTAAGGCCATGTAGGACTTGTTGTTTAGGCCTTGCATCTTTTTAGTAAGGTATCTCTGTGGGCATTCCAGCTGTTGCATATGCCTGGGCAGATACATGCCAAAAGAGGCATGATATTCAATGACTGGCTTAATGAGGACTGAGTAAAGGGGAACAGTGACCTCCCTAGGGCTAGATACAATCCCTTTGTTTATAAGCTGTGCAATATAGAAGGACATTCTTACATCAATAGGCACATGTTAGTCAAAAGTTAGGTCACTGTCTACATAAGTTCCCAAATCCTGAACAAACTATGTCAACTCTTAGGAGAGTATTGTCAATGTGATAGTTCCCAGGGGTAGATGACTTCCCAAAGGATACAATAATGCATTTAGTTTCACTACATGATTTTGACAGCACATATTTATGTATTTGGTACAAATTTTCCTACAGGATTGCTAAGTCATTTGGAGATTCATTGACTGCTCCTAGCTTGCAATCATCTGCAAACATAGTCAGCCAGAGCCCTTTGGCATTGGCTTTTACTTCAGAAAAGTAAATGCCAAACAGGAGAAGTCCTAGCACAGAACCCTGGTGACTCCACTGGTGACTGGTTTCTTTGTGGAGGTACCTTCCCCTATTTTTATTACCTGCATCCCATCTGTGAGCCAGTTGGCAATCCAATTGGTGACATAGGGGTTTGTTCCCATTTTAGTTAGCTTTTCTACTATGCCTGAGTGAAGAATTGTGTCAAAACCTTTGGCCAGGTCGAGTTATGAGGTATGTACCATTTGGCCTTCATCCATTATTTTGCTACCCTTTTCAAAAAAATCCACCAAGTTCAGTAAGCATGACCTACCTTTGATGAATTCAAACTGAGACAGGTCCAGTGTTTGGAGGTTCCCTATGTCCTAATTCTATGATCAGTCTTTCCATGGCTTTGAATATGAGGCTGGTCAGCCTTATGGATCTCTAATTGTCTCGATCTGTGGAAGGTCCTCCCTTAATCAGGGAGATGACTGTAGCTGTTCTCCATTCACTTGGTACAAAACCTATAAGGCAGCTGAGACTAAACATTGTTGTTAAGGGTGTGGCTAAATTGTGCTTTGTGCTATTTAGGCTGCATCCAGGAATATTGTCAGTATCCATCAATGCCACATTTTTAGCCTTCGATCACACTTTTAGGACTTGATAGCACTTTTAGGACTTGGTCTTATGTGATAGCTGTAGGTGAGACAGTTTCAGGTATATCTTGATTGGCAGATGGAAGGGAGAGAGGTGTAATGTTAGAGCTAAATTTATCAGCCAGTAACTTAGCAATATCTTCAGTCTCAGTGTAGGTAACATTGTTCACAATCAGCTCAGTATATTGTTCCATTGTGCTTTTGTGATTACAAACATAACTAAAAATGCCTTGTGATTGCCTTTGGCATGGGTTACTATTTCAGCTTCAAACATGGCTTTAGTGGATTTTATTAAACTTATGAGCTGTTTGTTTGTTTTTTTGTTTGTTTCATTGACAAGTGCTCTAACATTCTGGTAATTCCTCTTCTTACTTTTGGTCATAGTTCCTTTCTGTTTATTATTAAGTCTGTTGAAATTATGGTTATACCACATGGGTTTATTTCTGGGGTTTGCCCTGCACTTGTTCCTACAGAGTACAGCTGCATCTATACAACTGTTTACATGCTGTTATAGTATGGTGGTCTACATTTCTGCATATTCAGTGAAGTTAACTGGGTTTGGTGGGGATTTGAAGTTTGCTAATGTATCACGTAGGAGTAGGTAGTTTGTCTTAAAGACATTTCTAAAGTTACCATGGATGGAAGGGAACTCTGTTTTCAGTTTTATTTTGAAGGAAACTGCTTTATGGTCAGACCTAACAAGTGCTGAAGATACATAAGGGTTGGTGCAAGAAGCTCCCATATTAGTAAGGACAAGATCCAAGGCATTATTGCCCCTTGTGAGCACTCTGACTAATTGTTCCAAGGCATTTGTATTGACAACGACCAGGAATCTCTGTGCTTGTTCACTAGTGGTGGTGCAGGTTTCCCAGTCTATACTTAGATAGTTTAGATCACCTAGGAAAATGTTATTGTCGATAATATTGCTTGATTCTAGTTCCTGAAGATAGGCACTGTGGTTTCCTTTTGTCATAGAGGGAGTTGTAAAGCTAACTAATATATATTACAGGATCTTTTAGATGGTTATTTGCAGATGAAGAAGCTCTAATGCATCATGCTGATTTATAGCCTTGATGTGAGTCTCTTCTGGATGTAGATTGAGACACCTCCACCTTTTGGCCCCTCCTGCGCAGTAGCTCGTCTAAACGTGTGGAAGGTGTTATAGCCCTGCAGAGCTGCAGTGCTCTGCACTGTTTTAAACCATATCTCATTCTCTACAGAAATGTCAATCTCCTCCAGGCTGAGAAGGGCTTTTAGGGAGTGGAATTTCTTGTTTAGGCTCCAAGCATTGATCAGTGACATCTTTGTGTTTGCTTTTGCTTGTTTTGTTATGTTGGTAAGTTTTATCAGCTTAGCATTGCCTAAAAAAAGGCACTATGGGGTTGGGCAATGTCTTTTCCAATAATCAAAACTCTACAGGGGACAGATGTGGGCCACCCCTGGTGAAGCCGTGTGGTCTGTTGATCATATTCTCCCAGGATGACAAATATTGGCCCCCTTTGAATGACACCAAAAACTAAGCAAAGTATTGAAGTCAATTGTTTTTGTTTATATTGTGGCAACAGCCTTAGACAAGGTAGAATGCTGCTCACTGCTAGGCTCATACTCGCCTTGGATACATAGTCACTCTTCATATAGTACAGGGAGATACACCTCAAGTCATTGACACTGGCATGAACTATGATAGAGTCATACTAGTACTTGCTGTTCAAGGATGTGCATGCATGATCTGATGGATCTTGGCATCTGACAAGTAACTGTTACTTTTTCTGTTCTCAGGCTGGTAAGAAGCACATCTGTATGTCTTACAATGGAGTCACCTTTAACATGAATATTTGGTTCAGTTGATGCCTGCCTTATGGGTTCAGCATCTGTGACTTTGGGACTCCTTTTGCTATGTGAGGAAGTAGACTTTATTTGTAGTGTGTTTTACACCTGTGTTGTATTTTAAAGGTGTTTGAGGTTCATCTTTAACTCCCACAAGTTTTCATTTTTACTTAGGGGTTGAACACAATTCTAAATCATACAGTATTTGTCAAGTGTTTGCCCTTAAGACTATCATAAGCAGGCTTAATTGCCTTCTGACCTACTTAAAAATCAAATGTCCATGAAACTCTAGTGTCATCCTTCTCTTCTGTGGACCTCCACATCAAGTTAAAAAGAATAATTTCAAGAGAGGTGATATATGATGACCACATTATCCTATCCAATTTGGTCTGAGACTGATGATTACACTGAAGTTACTTTGCAGCCCCTCAACCTGTGACTGTTTCTCCTAGGTCCACTACTTATCAAGACACCTGCACATCCAATAAAACCAAACATTCAGCTGAGACAGTGAAGAAGAAGGAACCTAGAATAATCCTATCTGAGGTTAAGGGAGGCATCTAGCAACTCTTATTCAGATCTGATGTCCATGGCTCACTTATGGAGATCAGACTTGTGGCTTCCACACGGAAGACCATATGTCTGGAGACTCATAGGAAACCTTCACAAAACCTGAGCACATTTCTCTACCATTTATACCTTCCTGCCAAACAGCAAGTAATGAAGACTGATTCAGTTTTGCTCAAGGTGCTTTCAAATAATTTTTTTTTCAGTCTTCCATGCCTGCTACTTCTTCCTCCTATTGCACACCCTTAAAGAGAGTTTTAACTTCTTCTCAAAAAAGAAGATTTCTTGTATTCTGACCAAGAAGGGTTAGATTATGTCTTTCAGATTCCTTCATTCATAGATTTGAATCTGAGGTAAATGGCACTTTATGGTACTTTATCCTCTGATTCCCATGATGAGCAAATTTCATTTGGGAACACAATTACTAAAATGAAAGACTTTTTAGTGGGAGTTTAAAGAGGTTTCTAACTTCCATAAGTGGCGATATGAGTCTTTGAATATGAATACTCCTAAACCTGATGCTTCCCTGCCATTCTAGGCACTCTGTAAGATGCCTTTTCAGCTGTTTCATTGCCTCTGAATCCCCAACCTCCACTCTCAAAGAATCTAAACAGGTTTTACACAGATCCTGCTACTTCTAAGTACCTTTATAAAAATATACTAGATCCTTTCCATCGTCTAATCCAGTTCTCAATGATATGGAGAGTAGGGCTCTTAACTGGTATGGCAAAAAGGTGTATGCCTCTGCCATTTGGCCTTCAGCGCTGTTAATTGCCAAACCCAACTAAAAAGAAGTTATGTACTCACCATAACATTCCATTTGTGTTGCCCATTTTCATTCTTCCTCAGCTGTTGGGTTTGGCTCTAATCTTCATATCCAACTCAGCCATTATTATAACTCATAGCCACCAAAACATTCCCTAGTCCCTCCTTCACCCATAATCCTCCACCCCTAACATACCTCAGATCTTGTTTGCTGTTTTACATAAAATAGAAAAAACTACTATAAAAATCCTAATAGAATAAGCCATATCTGGTGCTCAACAAGGACAGTGGTGTCCTTATAATCTCTCGTTCTTCCAGAAATTAATTGTGAAAAATGGTTGCGGTTTGGTGGCTGGGGAGTTGAGGTAGAATAAAAATGGAGAACACAGATGGAATGTTATGGTAAGTACATAACATCTTTATCTGATGTTGTCAATTTTCATTCTATCTTCAACTGTTGGGAGAGAGTCCCCAACTACCTAAATTCCTGGGCGGACTCTAAGGAAGGATATTCCTGAGCACAGTTGAGCCAAAGGCCACTCTTCCCCTTGAGACCAGATCCAGTTTGTAATGAGTAATAAAGGTATGAGGATTTGCCTAAGTCATAGCTGCACAAATGTTATCCATGGAAGTCCTAGATAAGAACACTGAAGAAGTTGCCATGGACCTAGGTGAATGAGGTCTTAGAGGTTTTGGTAATAATAAATCCAATTTGTTGTAGATAAATGATATGCAATCCATCAGCCATCTGGCTAAAGTTACCATTGCAACTGACTTTCCCAATTTAGTATCTGCAAAGGATACAAATAATTGATCTGTCTTTCTAATATCTTTCATTCAATGTAGATAAAAACATAATTGCCTGTGGACATCCAATAAATACAACATATATTCTCCTTTGTTTTCAAATTTAGGAAAGAAGACTGGCAAATTAATGGACTGGTTAATATTGGATTCTGACACCACCTTAGGAAGTAAAGAAGTGGTGGTACGTAATGTTTCTCTATCCTTATACAAAATCAAGTAGGGAGGTTTAGAAGACATTGCTTGAAGTTCTGAAATTCTTCTAGCACAGGTAATGGCCATTAGAAAGATAGTTTTTCATGTCAGGAATTTAAGATCACAATTAGGTGCTGTTTCAAAGGGAGAATTAATTAAGGACTGCACATCAAATTTAAATCACATGGTGGAATACAATCATTAAATGGAGGTCTCAGTAGAAGGGTGCTCTCAAAAAGGCTTTATGAAGCCAAGGAATAATTCTCAAATCCAATATGAAAATTAGAGCTTGCTGCTAACTAAACTCTAATTGTTGAAGAGCTAGCTCACTCATTAAAAATTGTTGCCGATAATTCAAGAACACTTTGTACAGAGGCTGAGAAGGGGTCAGTGTGTTTCTGCTGTGCCCAAAACATGAACCTTTTCCATTTATTTCTATAAAGTTTTCTTGTAGAAGCCTTATGGGAAGATAAAAGTATGTGATGGATAGGTGGACAAGAACATCTGTTGTCTGGCTATTGAAGTAATTGGAGAAACCATGCTGTTAGCTGGAAGTTTGAGATATCTGGATGAATCATGCCTGTTGGGTGAGACAGGAGGTCTGGAATCACATCCAGAATCCAAAGGAAGGGAAACCAAATCTGTTGAGGTCTATAAGGTGCAGTGAAGGTGACTTTGCTCTTCAACCAGGCAGCTTTCTGTAGGAATTTGGGAATTAGGGGAGTTGGGGATAGGCAGAGAGCAGACCGAGGGGCCAGTTGTGGAGTAGAGAGTCCCTCGGTGATTCTCCCAGTGGAAGGATTAGGACAAAGAAGTTGCTGCACTTGTTGTTTATGGAAGATGCAAAAAGACTGAAGCAAGGCAGGCCCCATTGATGGAAAATTGTATCTGTCACTTTCCTGTTGATAGACCACTCATTAGGTAATAGAATGGGCCTGCTCATGTTGGACTTCCCTGGAATGTGCATTGTTATCAGAAAGCAGTTGGAAGAAATCACCTATTGCCACACTCTGAGGGCTTCTCAGCACTAGGGGTAAGACTGGTTCATCCTTGTTTGTTGATGCACCAAACTACTGATAAGTTGTCTGTCTGGATCGTAATTATCCTAAAAGCCTGTAATGCTAAGAGCACTGTTCTCATTTCCAGAACATCAGTATGCCTTTTGGCCTCTTCAGAGTAGCAATGAGCCAGTCATCTAAGTATGGAAGCACTCGGAATCCTTGCAGTCTCAAGTGAGCTGCTACCACTGCTATACATCTGGTGAACACCCTGGGAGCCATGGTGAGGCCAAAGGACAGTGCTCCGAATTGATAAAGACTGGATCCCAGCCAGAATCGTAAATGCCTTCTAAATTGTCTGTTCATTTTTATGTGATAGTACACATCCTGAAGGTCTGTCAAGCACATCCAGTCATCCTTGCCGAAAAAAGGTAGAAAGGACAGAACAGTGACCATTTGAATCTTTGTGTGTTGAACTGACTTGTTCAAGCCACTGAGATTCAAAATCGGTCTCCAGTCTCCCATTTTCTTTAGCACTAAAAAGAATCTTGAGTAAGTTATGGACTCTTTCTAGTCTGGTGGGACCTCTTGCATGACTCATTTTTTCTAGTAGTTTTAGTATGTCTAATGCTGCTGCTTTCCTCTAACTGGGTGGAACATCAAAAAATCTGCATAAAAATGGAAGTGTAAGGGAAAAGGGAATTATATAACCTCTGAAAATAATCCTCTGTACCCAATTCTCTTTTGTTATGTCTAGCCAGGCTCTCTGGTGCAGGGATAACTGACCCCTGACTGTCTCCATAGGGGACAATTGGGCTTCCTTTCAGGAGGCCTGATGGTGTCTATCAGAAAAAGAATCTGTGGAACCTTGGTACTGCGTGCCTCCTCTGCTGCATGGGTGTCATCATCCCCTTCCCCATGGATCTTGGAAAGTACCCTGGGACTTCCTGAACCACATTTTCTGACCACTTCATTGATTCCTAGAAAGGGATCTTAAGAGGGGTCAAAAAATGTAAGCCCACTGCAGAGAGGGTCTTTCCATCTTTTTCACACCTGGAGAGTGCGTCCTTCACTTTTGGGCCAAATAATAAACTGCCATCAAAGGGTGCATTGATGAATGAGGACTTGAAGGGCTCTAAAAAATCACACAACCACATCCAGGCATGCTAACTTGATAGAAATGACTGAAACTGACATCCTTGGGGCACTTTCAGCTGCATGCTGAGATAAGCCTTATGGATGAATTTGAAATAGATTGAAGAGTAGCCAACTGTGAGGCCACAGAAGATTGAGCCTCAGCAGTAGTGGTCCCTGAAAGGGATTTTGAAAGTTCTTTGATCAAGTTCCTTTGCAATCTTGTAAAATGTGTCAAGTAGTTCAGTGATCTAAGGGCAAAGGTTACTGATGCCTACGCATACCTTCCAAATCTGTCCAATGCCCTAGACTCCCTGTTAGGGAGATGGACAGAGGAATTCTGTTCAACAAGTTCCTTCTTGGTGGCTGCCACCATGACCATAGCATCAATGGGTTCCCTTTACTCCAGAACACCCTACCTATAGGTGGAGCCAAAATCCAATCTGATTTCTTGGGGATTGGCTCAGTTGAGTCAGGTTCCTTCCATGCCCACCTAGAGATCAAGTCAATGCAGTCATCTGTAGTCAGAGTAACTCAGGAGGTAGGCAGTCCAGCTCCAAAGGTCTCCAGAAGTATTGATTCATCTGGTGAAGGGTTATTGTAAGACCAACCACTTCTCTGCTTAAGGATCTCCAGAATGTCTGCAAATGAGCTGTTTTCAGGAGGTGATCTTGGGGACCCTTCTCCTTCATCAAAATCAGTATCCTCTGTGGTTGACTCCTGAGGGGAGTCCAAGTGCCTCCTCTTGCACTTCCTCTTCCTAGAGGCTTCTTCAATAGGATGCTCTGGTGAAGCATTAGAATACATCATAAAATCCAGTTGGGTTGCCTAGAGACTTTGAGCTGACTGTTCCTGTGGTGTAGAATGATGTGGCTCAAGATGCAGAGAATTTCTGGGATAAAAATGGAAGATCTGAGGAGGGAGGGTCCATCCATCCTGCTGGAGCAGAAAACACTCTCTTCACTATCTCAAAGGCAGATCACTCCAGGGAGAAAGAAGACAATGGATCTGAGAAGCTAGTCATTTGGCCCATTGCTTTCCTCTGCCACAAAGATAATATCCCAAGGTGGAAGTCGGAGCCAAGCTATCCAATGCTGAGGCTCTGAGGGGCAGAGATGGCTTCAAAAACTTCTTAGTCAACTCCAATGCTTCAGACCCTGCAGGAGCACTTCAGCTCTGAGAGTCATCTGGATTTGAAGATGTCAGAGCCAGTGCACTGAGAAAAAGCTTCAGTTATGAAGACAGAAGTTTCTTCAGATCAAACAATATGGTCTGGATGGCTCAGATCCTGGGGTACCAAAATGATTTGTCAGATCAGAGAAGGAGCTGCCATAGGTGGTGTGATAGAGGGATGGGCTTCCTGACCTGAAGGGTAGGACCCAGGAGAACACCCATCTGTATTTGCACCAAGATGAATTTCCTCATCATTCTGTCCATGTCTTCTTCAGTCAAACTTCTGGAAGAAAGAGATGAAGAGAGGAAATGAGACCTGCATCTCTAACAAGTGTGATGGCACTCTTGGAGGTACTAGATCTAAGGAAGGTGAGTACATAGTTTAAGACAAAATTCTCAGATCGGAAGAGGTAGGATCTGAGAACTTTTTGGTTGGGTCTGTTGGAGGTTGGATTGGCGCTGACTTCAGTTCTGACTTAAGCTTCTTTCAATGCAGCTCTGAAGATGGACACCATGATGCAGAAGGCCTCAGAGACATGATTGAAGGCTCCTTAGATTTAGATTTGGGGGATTGCGCTCCAAAAATAGCTTCACCAAAAGAGGAAGGAAGTAAACATTTCGATATTAATTTGTTCTTCCTGTCCGCTGTTGTTCGTGGATTGAAATTTTTACAAATGGAGTAGTCAATCTGGAGATGATCTGCACCCAAACAGTATACACATAAGCTTTGGGCATTGGATAAGGGCAATGTGTGCCCATACTTCTGACACTTCTTGAAACCAAAAGGTGCTTTGTCCAACATAAGCAATACTATTGGAAAAACTAATGAAAATCAGTAAATATTTTTTTTTATATCAAAGTATATAGAAAGAGAAAAAAATGGGAAAAGAAAATATGGTGATACTAGCTATGGTATCAAAGAATACACAAAAGTAATAAGATGAAAAAGAAAAATTTAACAGATACCAACTATGGTAAAGTAGAACTATGACAAGATTTCAACTACCCTGCCATTAACTGGGAAAACTACTCGGGTACAAACACCTTTTCCCAGTGGTTCTTGGAATTCATAAATTCCAATGCCCTGGATCAACTAGTCAATTGTCCCACCAGGGGCTCCAATATCCTAGACCTGGTCATTACCAACATGGGAGATAGATGCTCCACACCAGTGGTCACCCCCTCATTGGTCAGGTCTGACCATAAACTGATCACCCTTGACATCCACATCCCACACTGACCCCCCAGTAAGGAAACCTCCATAAAAACACTTCTCCAAAGTCAACTTCATGCTACTATGCAGACAGGAGCTGAAAGTGTGACTGCTGAATCCTACACTAAAGCACTGTACGAGCACATCCACTCATGCATGAATTGTGCCATCCCAAATAGAACCAAGACGCTCTCCTCCAAAAAAAGGAAGCTGATCTGGTGGTCCCCTACCATAAACAAACTATACAACAGAAGGAAGAAACTGTTGCAGAAAAGAGGAAAATCTCAGGATGCAAAAAACTCCCTTACCAGTCTCAGTAAGAAGCTGAGATCCCTCATAAAATCCTCCAAAGCTAGTTACAAAAATAAAATTGCCAAAGATTCCAAAGACATCCACATGGCATTCTATAGTTATGTCAGGAATCTAAATGGCAATGCACAGATCTGCTCTGAGCTACAACAGAATGGCATTAAATATACTGATCCCAAGGATATTGGCAATATCCTGGCAGATCAATTTACTGCCAACTTCACCCCCTCTCACCCCCTAAAGGGCCCATCTCAATACCAAAAGATTGCCAAATTCGGGTAATCATGGCCACACAGGTAGAAACCGCACTGTCTAAAGCTAAGAATACAGCATCCATAGGGCCAGATGACATCCTGGGCTGTGTACTACATGAACTACAAAATGAACTGGCACATAACCTAAGTGTCGTGTTTAATCATAGCCTCCCCTCAAGCTTCATGCCCACTGAGTGGTGCACAGCTACAGTTATCCCACTACACAAGGGGGGATTCACTACTGTCCCATCAGTCTGACAAGCCTGATCTGCAAGTGCATGGAACGCATTATCATGGAACTTAGAAACAAAGACATTGGCAACCTTCAAACACTGGACCCCACCCAGTTTGGGTTTGTGAAGGGCTGATCTTGTCTCCTGAACTTGATTGACTTCTTTGAATCAGTCTCCAGAGCTGTGGACAAGGATCCACACAACCTATCTGGACCTCGCCAAGGCCTTCGACACCATCCCCCACTCTGGAATCATAGATAAACTTACTAAGCTGGGCATAAATCCCTACGTCACTCTATGGGTTGCCAACTGGCTTACTGACAGAACCCAGACTGTATAAGCAGCTGACTACAAATCCAGCTCCAGACAAGTGACAAGTGGAGTTCCTCAGGGTTCAGTCCTGGGACCACTCTTGTTTGGCATCTACTTCTCTGAAGTACAGGCCAACACTAAAAGACTCTGGCTAACAAGGTTCGCAGATGACTGCAAACTGGGAGCCATTACTGAATCCCCAAATGATGTGGGTATTCTACAAAAGAGCCTTACAGAAACAGATGCTTGGTGCCAGAGCCATGGGTTCAAGCTTAATGCCAAGAAATGTATAGTTATCCCCTTTGGGAAAACCATGTACCCATGAATTACCACATAGGTGGCAGTATACTAAACACTGAAAGTGTGATGAGAGACTTGGGGACACAGGTGAACAGTGGTCTCACCTTCGATAACCACATCACCACAACAGTCAGGAAATCCTTCTATGTGGCACACCTCCTCACTAAGGGCTTTTCATCCAGAAAAAGGAGGTCATTGTCCCACTGTACTCATCCCTCATTAGACCCATTATAGAGTACAATACCCTATTTGGTATGTACCTCACAAGACATCTACAACAGCTGGAAAGGCCGCAGAAATACCTCACTAAAAGAATCACAGGCCTAAAGCAGATGCCCTATGCTGACCGTCTGACAAAACTCCATCTATACTCTGTCGCATATCGTCTACTCAGAGGCGATCTCTGCTTAACATACAAGGCCATGTCAAACCCTGAGCTGTTGGACATGCTCCACTTAAAGAAATCCCTCAGAGCCACATGCTCCAGGGATCTAAACCTTGTCATCACAATGAACAAAACATGCTGGAGGGATAGGTTCCTCACCCAGAGACTCCTCATGCTCTGGAATAGACTGCCCATACACGTCAAGCAGAGCACCTCCTTGGCCCTCTTCAAAAGAAACCTTGACAATTGGATGAGAGATAGGAAATTCACCCTGGGGATCACGTCAGTCGCCCTGTTAGACAGGGGTTCAGGGAAGTAAATATTGTGGGAAGAAATATCCAGGGAATTGTTATGGCTAGGCTTGTATAGGCCCTAGGGCTGATAGTCTAATACCAACCTATGAACCTAAGTGTAAAGGGAAGGGAGAAAGATAAATATCAAATCTGAGTAGAAATTACTTATCATAAGAAGTAAACACTTGAGAGCTCATGCTGACCATGTCTATTTGCAAAAGCAGTAAACATGATCTGAGGTATGTTAAGGGTTGGTGCATTGTAGGTAAAGGAGGGACTCAAGAGGTTTTGGTGGCCATGAGCTATAGTAACGGTTGAGTCAGATCCGAGGCTCAGATCCGATCCCAACAGTTGAGGATTGAATGAAAACTGACAACATCAGATCCAAATCTTCCTAATTCTGAAGTGAAATCTAATCTTATCAACATGCTTAATTTTGCTTTTTAGGTAGCTAAACTCTCAATCAAATGTGAACATGATATTGTGAATGCAGCCTCTAGATCAGCTACAAATGGTACTGTTATGAGAAGGACAAGTTAAGCTTGGTTAGGAACCTTCCCTGAGGATATGAAAACCCAGTTAAATTCTCCTCAAATCAAGGACTTGCTGTTTGGTAACACTGGTAACACTGCTGCTAAAGTTTTCAAAAAGCTAGTATAAAGAGGAAAATTCATAAAAGGAGTTAAAACAGCTTTTCTTATCTTCATTTCCTAAGTTTTAAATGAACTATCCATCCAATCAAGGACCCTGTTTTCATAAACCTTACAAATCTGGTAGCCGAAATCAATGCAAGAACAAATGAATAAATGAAAGCAGCATGGAGAAACAGAACACCTAAAAGAGTCTAGGAATCAGGGATTCAACATTAAAAAAAAGTCTGATAAGTCTGATTACCCTTACCAAACATTTCTTCATTCTTTCTGAATAAGAAATTATCACAGCAAGAGAGGTTTCATGTCTTCCTCCATCTTGATGATTCCTCATGGCAGACTTCAAATAAGAGAGATCCAGTGATTGGTCAACTTGGGGATCAATGCTCTCACCCTCTAACTTTCTCAAATCCAGTTCTCAAATTTGTAAAGGAAGAGCTCCTTTGATGGGCCAAACAAATCCTATCCAATACAAGGGTCCACTTTCCCTTTTTTCAGACTCTCTCAGACTGTAGATGCTTCAAACATTATTTGGTGTGTGGTTTCTTAAGGGTTAAGGTACAGGGAACATGAGAACCTCAACAAAGGTAAAAAAATCAACGTGAAAGAAATGATGGGTTCCATACCTCTCAACTATCCAGATTTTCTCAGAATGTCCGGATTTTTTTCTGTTTTGTTCCTCCTGAAAATTTGTGATTTTCTGGCAAATTATTGAGGATTGTAGTCACTAAATAATAACATACATTTGCGTTTTAAACTTCATATCTTTCAGAAAATGCATGGTAACACAAATCCTGTTATTCTAGCAACTTTCTAGGTTTCTAGGATCAATTTTTAAAATTTGTCCTTGTTTTGGGGCTTTTGTCCCCCTTCTATTATTTTAGGCTTTGTCCAGCTTTCTTACACTAAGAGGTTGAGAGGTATCGATGGGTCTCCTAAATGCCCTGTGAGCTCTGGTCACCTGTGATCTCCAGATACTTTTCTAATGGTGCTTGACAGAGCTGCTGTGATGTGGTACATAAACAAGTAGGGTAGAACCAGGTCATATCCCCTCTGAATACTAGCTCTAATTATTTGGGACATAGTAAGTCAGTGCAACAGATTTCTTCAGGTAACCTGCATTCCTTCAGAGCACAATACACTGACAAACTCCGTGAACAGATCCAGAATAGACCATCATGAGTGTCTGATACACTGTGAGGTTTTCTTGCAAGTAGCCCATCACTGGGGAATTGCTCAAATAGACCTGCTTGCCTTCAGTCTCAGCAAACAAATAAAGTACCTTTGCATTGGAACACCTTGCAAAGAGGCCTCTAAGACATTTTCATTCCTCTGGACAGGGATGTTTCTTTATGCCATTACCCCTTTCCTTTCTTTTCTGATATTCTTCAAAAGATTAGGAAACAATTTGATTACTTGTACAGTTTTATTCTGAAGATGTGAAACAGCTATTGAAGGAGACAAACCTGCTACTAGGAAACCTTTTTTATATAAATGGAAACTAATTTTATGTTTGGTTCCAAAATAGTAGAGGCAGCCCTGTTACTTCCATAGATGTGTGAACTGCTCAGTTCTGACCTAACAAACACTTCAATAAAGGTACACCTTTCAGCCATATAGCCTCTTTGTCATTGGATCTCACTTTATCCTCTCTTTTTCAATTTATAAAGAGGGTTTTACATATTAGATTACCACGAATGAAAACTGCTCCATCTTGGGATTTACATTTTGTTTTGAAAAAGTTAACTCAATCTCCCCTTGAACCCACTACCAGATCTTCCTCATTTTAAAGGCCCCACTACTTTAATATTCTTCTTCTAAGGTTATATGACACTGTGGATGAGTGTAATAGTAGTTTGACATAATTAACCCTGTTACAGTACCCATTCCTGAAGCTGCACAATCTTAAAAAGTTAACTTCAATGTAGCAGAGGAATGGAAAGTACACAGCACACTATGCAGCATTTAGGATCTAATTCTGCACAGCACTTTGAATGAGTCATTGTGGTCTGAGAGATGCTGTTTACACAGTATGTTACTTTTTGATCGTGTATATCTCATAATAACACTGGGAACTGTTAATTCTGATTTGTTAAAGTTTGTCCAATTTTATTTTGTTGCTAGTAGTGTGAAACTAGTTCATTTTTGATGGAATGACTTATGAAAAGTGAATGTATGATAGCACTTGTGTTCTAACCAAAAAATAAGGCACTGGATGGTTCATCAGGTAGCAAACCAACTTTAATGAACACACAAAAACCAATGACTGGCATTTGTGTTATCACATGTGCAATAGCCTGTAGTATAATTTTAGTAAAAATGTGTTTAATTAGGTCAGGTATGCTACTGGTAATCCCAGTGAAATAATATAGAATATGCAGGCATGTACTGAATGAAAGAGAGTGGGGCATTTGTACTTTCTGTTTAACAAAACAATACAAAGTTACACTGCCGTTTTGTATTTTGCCTTGTTAAGAGATGAAGTGATCTTATAGAGTGGTTTGCAGAAAACTGGCTTGCAAAGAATGAGCATTTTTAGTAACAAAATAACTTGGTAATCCTTTTAATTTTCTGAGTACAGCTCCATTTTGCTAGTACTTATAAGTAAATTAAAATAAAAATTATGATATAATAAAAGAGAAAAAACAGTTACTAAAATTATATGAGGCCAAAATGAGACTCAGCTTTGAAAATGATGGGGTATGATAAACATTTATAGAAGACAAACTGAATTAAACATACAACAATGTAAAATATTATGAAAGTAAATTATAACAAGGCTGCTGGCGCATATTTGGTGATTCTTATATTGTGTGCCAGAACCATTTGTTTTTGCAAAATTATGCAAGCTAATCAAGATTACTTCAGGAAATCCAAAATTAGCTCAATACATAGTTGATGTTAATTTCTAGACTGATATAAATACTGCAGCATAAATATAACTGAATGCCACTGGGTCTAATTAATGCTAGGTACACAATTTTAGGCAAATATTGTTTTGAAAAGATGCTTATAATCGGTGCCTGTTATTAAAAAGTGACATACTCCAGTGTTAAAATAGAAGAACATATCTACTCAGTTATTATTAGCAAGTGATATTTTTATATTAATTAATCTGAAAAGGTATCTCTCATGAAACATGCATTTACATTAACTGGCTTATGAAAACAGCACATCATTGCTTACTTTAGATAAGGAGAAGGCCTTTATCCTAGTTAATGTATGTCTAATAATCTAAAGACTGAAATGGAGTTATTAACTTGTACAGAAGAAGACTTAAAATAATTGTTTATGCCAAAATCTTAGTTAATATTTAAAAAATTAATACTTCATAAAAGAGTTTAATAGTGGGTACCACAGCTGTGAATTGGTAGCTGTTATCTTAACAAAGCATAAAAAAAATTGATTAATTGCATACAAAATGGCAAGGATTCTGTCCTTGACAAAGACTGGTTGAAAAATATATCAGTGAAATATAATAGGTACTAAATATGATTTTGTTCTAGACTACTGGCCAAAGGGCCTAAATAAGCCTAGCCAAAAAGGTACCCTGGCTTTCGCCACCCAGGAAAATTATTTTCCTGTGCCCCTGTCGAGCAGAGCCACAGAGGTGATCCCTGAGGTGAATTTCCTGATTCCTATCCAATCATCAAGATTTTTCTTGAAGAGTGCTAATGAGGAGCTTTGTTTAATATAGATAGGTAGTTTGTTTCAGAGTATGGGAAGTCTCTGGGACAGGAATCTATCCCTCCAGCATGTTCTGTTTATTGTGGTGACAAGGGCTAGGTCCCTAGAGCATGTAGGTTGGAGGGATTGGGATTTCTCTAAGTGGAGCTTGTCCAACAGCTCTGGGTTTGACATAGCTTTGTATGTGAGGCAAAGATCATCTCTGAGTAGGCGATATGCGACAAAGTAAAGCTGGAGCTTTTTGAGGCAGTCTGCGTAGGGCATCTGTTTGAGGCCGGTAATCCTCTTTGTGAGGTATTTCTGCGGCCTTTCCAGTTGTTGTTGATGTCTTGTGAGGTACATACCAAAAGGGACGTTGTACTCTATAATGGGTCTAATGAGTGATGAGTAGAGAGGAACAATGTGTTGTACAAGTTTGAGTAATTGGGAGAATAAAATAACAAAAAGACCAGATGTGAACAAATAATGGTCAGACCTAGATGCAGCTTCCATATTTCATGTATTTATATGCATAGCTTGTATAAAAATCACCACTAGAAAGGAAGTGGCAGCACCAATAAAAACTAAAGGAGACCTGTGGTGTGAAATCAGATGACCTAAAGGTAAAAGAGCTATACAACAAATCAAAAAAGGAAGCTGGAGGAATGGGGGAGAGGGGCCCTTGTATGCACTGCATGGTGTTTTGGGAGTTGTTAGGGCCAGATTTTTTTATGGCTAGTTAGAAGGTTAACTTCTTGCCTGAATTGTTTTGTTGAGTGCTTGCTTTCCACCTGATGTTTCTTGTCCTCATAATACATCCCTGTATTATGTATGCTGCTGCCACTGTCTTCTCACATCACTCCTGATTGTCCATTCTAGGTGTGATCAACATCTTTAGCTCCTCTTCCTGCTCTTTTGTCATCAGCTGTGCTACAAATAAAGTATTTTTCACTAGTGAACCTTTACTGCTATTTTTGTATACTCTTGACTATCTTTTCCAAATATGTATCTAGACTCCTTTCCACATTCCATTACTACTCCTATCTTTGTGCTATTGACAAAGAGGCTGGGCCTATTTTATGTCACAAATAAACTCTGTGAAGAGTAGTCGAACTAAGATTGACCTTTTCTCTACTCCACTAGTTGCTTATCCTATTCCTGGCAAAGTCCCTTTCACAATAAATGTATGTGTCCTATCCTTCAGCCATGTTGCACTATAATTCCTTATTCTTGACTTGCTTTCATCCCCTTCAATTCTCCTGTCAACATTCTGTGTGTAGGCAAGTCAAAGGCCTTTATTAATTTCTGAAAGACCATGTTTATGGCTCTCCTATGATGTTTACTTGTATGATAATCACAAATCTGGATTATATTTGTCTGACAGTGCCTTCTAACCATGAACCTGTATCTAGTGCTGTCTTGAAGAGTGTTGTCCTGTCAAGCTCATCAGATCCTTTTACTTTATTCTCCCTAAGAAGTGCTAACTCACTTTCTATCTCTTGTGACTGTATCCTGGTAACTATCCACTACTTTCCCACTCTTTCTTACATATGTCCTAGCATAACATCCATTTCTTTCTTTCTTTCTAATCTGAAACAAAATATTAATTCAGTGCACTGCTTTCCTAGACTTTTTTGATCTATCTTGTATATTTGTCAACAGTTCAAGTCTGTCTCTGCTTCCTTTCTCTCCAACACCTAAAAACATGTTCTTTTCTTTCATCCCTTTACTTGCAAATTCCATTCTAATTACTGGCTTCCCCCATCTCATCTTCTTTGTTGGCTTTTTGCTGGCATCCTTGCACTGTACCTCCATTGCCTCTATACATTCTGCTTTCTACTTCTAGTACACCCTATCTTTTGCTTTAAATGTAGCTCTCGTGTCACTCTGTAGTCATATTGACCTTCTCAATTTTTTGCCTCTTCCTTAAACATTTGTCCATAGCTCAAGTCTCATAAACCAGCTTTGACACTCTTCTCATCTTAGCAAGATCAGCTTTCCTAAAATCCTACACCACAAGTTTCCTTTTATTCCTAACTGATCCACACTCTTAAGCACACAGTGTCATGATCACTGTTAGGTAGCTGAGACCCTGAATCTTCATTTGGACATTCATTACCTCTTTTGCTTCTGACATGACCACACCCAAAATTCTATGCTTTCTAGTGTACTTCTGCACAAGCTGACTAAGACATTCATAGTCAAAGACCTTAGTCAACTACAGGCCTGATATTTCTTATAACACTGCATTTTCATGCCATGTCACCATTCATCACAGACTCATGTCCTGTGATACCAGCAATGTCCTGAGTACCTCAAGCATTAGTGCTTGCAACTCCCCCATCTTTCTGTGGGAGAAGTATTCTGTGAATCAGTTAGGTTCTGGAGTAGATGTGGCCTATGGGAGAAGATGACAACTCTTTATTCTTGAGTGAAATGCTTATGAAATAAACTAAGGAATGAGATGTTTTGAATAATTAAACTTGCCTTTGGTATAAGATGGTTGTGGGTTGATGTTTACCTCACAAGTATACTGCACAGAGTTTGATTCTCACCTATGAAGGGAATACTTGGTAGGCTTAAATGGCCTGCAAAGGCAGCTGGCCTAGGACTTATCCATGAACCATGGTGGTCAAAATACCATTTTCCATGCTGCATGTAATAGATGTTTAAAGGATGTGCTGCTGAAACATCAGGTTCTGGAATTCCCAGAATTTTGTTGCCATAGTCTAGTGCATTAGATGAAATATGGTGTTTCTGGTCAAGAGATAAACCATTGTTTGAAATATGATGTTATAAAATAGCTGGAGACTGGACTTCTGCAAAAACTATACAATGATACGGATCTAAAATTAAGCCAACATTATTATATCATTATTTGTCAGTAGAGCCTCTATTACAAGATATATTGTTTTTAGATTGTTTTTGAGGGTGGCAGATGGACAGTTTGTAGGACGATTTATTTTCAAATAAGAGTGGTGTCTGAAGCTTGGAAATGTGCACTTATTAGTGGCTGAATTATTTAAACCATTCGTAAGGCCATGGATAAGGTGCATATAGTCCAAACTGCTTATCTAGACTTTGCCAAGGCCTGTGACACTCTGCCCCATGCTGGGATTTTTGACAAACTCTCCTGACTCAACATTAATCCATAGAAAGTTTGCTGGATTGGTAATTGACTATCTAGCAGAGGTCATACTTTTAAGGTCGGGAATATTTGCTCTATATAGAAAAATGTCACTAGTGTAGTCCCACAAGGATCTTTCCTGGCTGCTCTCCTCTTAGGTATATATTTTGGTGACATATAATCAAATATCATGGGACTTAGGCTAACCAAATTTGCTGATTGCAAACTGGGAGCACTTATCAAATCCCATTTTGATAATCAAATTTGCTGTCAGAAGCTGAACCAAGCTTACTTTTAACACTTAGAAATTAAATTCAGTTTCCTTTGGTAAATTTAACATAATTAATGCTTACTGTATAGATAACATTCCACTTAAATTTCACACAGTCATCAGTGACTTGTGTGCATTTGTTGATAACAGGCTCTCCTTTGACCATCATGTCTCTGTTGTTGTCAGGAAATCCTTCTGCTTTGCATAGCTTATCCTTTGTGGCATCTCTTCAAGGTCCAAACAAGTTATAGCCCCACTTTATTCATCCCTTATTAGCTGCATCATTGTATATAATGCACTTTTTGGCATGTACCTCAACAAGCACCTAAACCAACTTGACAGACCTCAAAGTTTACTCACCAAAAAGATCTCAATATCCTTAGTTACTCTGAAAGTCTGAAATCTGTATTGCTGTGCTCAGTCTTACAGAATCCTGAGGGATGATCTCTACATATCGTTCTACACTAAGAATAGCATTCTCTGAGCTCCTTTACTTTCATGAGACCTAAACTTACACAATCGAGTAAACAAAACCTGATGGCATGACAAGCAGCTAATACAACATATATCTTGTTTTGGAATAGATTGCTGTTACCCATCAAGCAGAGTACTTCCCTAGCAAACTTAAAAACTAGCCTGGATGACTGTGTGGATGATCACAAATTTTCTCCAGGAATATGTGGAGAAAGTCTTCTTAATGTGGAGCACAGCTAGTTTCCCACCAGTGCTGGATGGTGTGCTGAGCTTCTTGATGATCTCTTTTGGCAGTAAGTTTAGTAAAAAAAGCATGACTATTTAAAAAATAGCAAAATCCCAGTGCAGTACCTCTAACCACATAATCGAATTTCATTACACTCTTCCAAACTTATATACTTTCTTCACAACTTCTTTCAGTTGCAAATCCCCGACTGCAGAGCTTTTCAAGGATCTCTAAAACTGTTATTTATATAATTATACATTTATAGCTGCAAGATCTAGTGTGTTTATAGTTTCATAGGTTTATATTAGGCTAAGAAATACCAGTGTCTATACAAGCCTAACAGTGCAACCCAACCCAGTTTTATCCCTGATTTCCTTGGACATCTATATGGTGTGGTATATTAATAAAGAGGTAGCTAAGAGTTATGTGGAAAGAGAATGTTAGTTGGAGATTCATTTACTTACAGTCAACTTCTGTTCATCAGAGACATGGATGTGAATTGACAATTTTCCATCCAATAATCAAGGTTTTGTTTGAAAAGTGTCAGTGGTGAACTCTTCCTCACATAGACGGGGAGCTTATTCCATAGGGTTGGGATCCTTTGAGACACATATAGGTCTCCCATCATCTTCTATTTATGTCACAGGCCATTGGATCTAGTGTTTCTGGTACTGTTTGTTTTGTGGATGTGCAAGAAATCTAACAGAGCTGGTTCTGAGGATGCTTATATGCCAGGCATAGATCATTGCTCAATAACCTGTAGGAAACCGAGTACAGAGATTGAGCCTTAAGATCTGTATAAGACAGGGAGTTCATATTCTGAATTCTCATGGTAAGAAACCTTTGAGGACATTCCATCTGTTACAGGTGCCTGGTTAGGTACATGTCAAAAGAGCATTATAGTCAATGCTGTATGTGATAAGGGCTAAGTAGAGTGGTACTACAATGCCCTTCAGCCTGGATGCCATACCCTTGATTATTAGTTGGGTGATATAGAATTATTTTCTTACTATCCTGGCTACATGTTGGTCAAAGATCAGATTGCTTTCCACATATATTCTCAGATAGCTAACTATCAGGTCATGTCTTAGGGGTATTTTATCGATGGAGTAATTAGCCTGGGTGGCCAGTTTCCCAAAGGACACTATAATGCATTTCTTTGCATTGTGTTTTAATCTGTGGCTATGGCACCAGCTACTTGTTTGTGCTAGACTCTCTTGTAGGATGTTGGTGTCATAAAGGGAATCTAAGATAGCTCCCAATTTATAGCCATCTGTAAACTTGATGAGCCAGAGTTCTTTGGCATTAGCTTTCACTTCTGAGAAGTAGATGCAAAACAGGCAAGGGTACAACATGGATTCCAGGGGTATTCCACTTGTGACCAGTCTACCAGTAAAGAAGGTCTCACCAGCTCTGACTTCTTGGGTCCTATCTATAAGCCACCCTGAGATCCAGTAAGTTATGTAGGGATTTATGCCTAATTCTGAGAGTGGGTTAACAATACCTGAGTGGGGTATTGTACTGAAGACCATGGCCAGAACAAAGTAGATGGTATGCACAGTTTTCCTGTCATAGTTAGCCTTGGTGATCCTTTCAAGAAGTCGTCCAGACTGAGTGGACAAGTCCTTCCCTTAACAAAGCCAAGTTGGAATGGGTCCAGTGATAGTAGATTTCAATGTTCTTGTTAATCATTTCCATGATAATCCATTCCATGGCTTTGCATATTAGACTTGCCAGACTGATGGGTCAATAGTTCCCAGGATCTGTTGATTGTACACCTTTATGAGAGGGATGACTGTTACAGCCCTCCCTTCACCTTGTATCTAACGTGAATTGAGGCTGTAGTTGAAGAGTGCTCATGTGGTCTTGCTAGATCATGTTTTAGACTATTTGGGAGGCAAATGGGGATACTGTCAAGGCTCACTGAAGCATTGTTTTTGGCCTTAGTGAGTACCACCAGTACCTGCTCCCTATTGATAATTGGGGGTGATATACTGCAAGGTATTTCAGAGGGGATAGTTGGGTGAGTGAGTGGGTGAAGTTAGAGCTACATTTATTAGCCATAGATTTGCTATATCACCCTGGTCAGTGAAGGTTATACCGTTTACAATCAGTTCTGCACATTGCTGACTGCCTTTAAGGTGCCTCACATAGCTGAAGAAGATTGTGTGATTGTCCTTAGCCTAGGAAGCTATCCTGACCTCATAATTGGCCTTGTTGGACTTTATTAGACTTCTTAGTTTCTTGTTTAGTTGAATCAATCAGCTCTAGTCCCTATGAGTTTTGCTGTTTCTGATTTTGGCCATGACTTTTATTCTTTTTACATACCCTTAAGGTAAGGATTTCACCAGTGTGGTTTGTTTTTTGATATTAGATCTAGGATTACTTCTGGCAGCTACAGCAGGCTCAGTGCAACCATTTAGATGTTTGTAAAGGGCTTCTGTAAATAATTCAGCACAGGTAGTTATGTCTCGGAATTTGGGGTAGAAGCAAATTTTGACAAACTATTACTTAAGATGTAGTTTGCTTTAGAATAGTTCCTGTTAAAGGTTTAGTTGGGTTTTCTGAGTTGATTTTTATTTCAAGGGAGACCGAGGGGATGCAGCAATCTCCCATGTTGGTGAGTACTAGATCCAATATGTTTGATTCTCTGGTTGGTGCACACACTATCTTGTCCAGGGTGTTTGTTTTGATAAAATCCAGGAAATATTGTCCCTATGAGTTAGAGGCAGTGTGCATTTCCCAGTCTATAGAGGGGTAGTTAAAATCTCCCATGGATAGGGTACTTGGTCTGGATGCTGTGCACCTCTAGTTGGTATATGTATGAGTTGTGAGCTTCATGGGTCATAGAGGGTGACCTTTAACTGGCCATGACATAGTGAGGAACCCTTGTCTATGGAGACTTGGATGTGGATGAACTCTATGGCATCATCTTGTTTAATCAACCTGGAGTTGTATTTGTTGCTAACATAGATTAAGACACCTCCATCTTTAACCCCTGTCTGTGCTGCTAGTGGTCTAAATGTGTAGAAAACACTGTAGCCATTCACTGCCAAAGTACTTTCTCTGGCTTTAAAAACAGTCTTATTATACAACTACCATGTATGTAGTATGCACATTCCTTTGCAGATATATAATATAATATGAAACTTTTGCAGGGATTCAGAAACCTTTCTCTACACTTAAATAAACTGCTGTGGGCAAAAGAGACAGTTTATGCTAATGTAGGAAATGTTCAGCCATAATGAGGAACACCTGTGTATCTCTGAAAAATGTCTTATTACTGCTAGTGCTAAACAGCAGTTTTCAATGCCAATTAGCACTGGATGCCAGTGCATCTTATTGACACAGATATCACCTAATTCACTCTTCCCCACATATTATATCATTTGTGTACACACACACACACACACACACACACACACACACACACACACACACACACACACACACACACACACACACACATACACACACACACATTCAGGAACACACATACACCTACATTCACAAACTGACATCCACCACCAGTAATGCTGTGCCTCTCATTAGAAGTAATAGAATAATACACAGAGCTAGAGCTTTGCTAAGATGTATTATAGCTTCTGGAAGCCATAAGACCATGTCAACACTTCCACCCCTCCAGGATAGCAATTAGTTCACTGCTATGGACAATACAACAAGGATTCCCAGTCCTTGTTTTCACAGAGATTTCATCTCTGGTTGCAATCAGAACCGTAAGATACAGTTTTTATGGCCTACCAGGTAATTTAATTTCAAACTGTTTTTCAAAGTTTAGCTGGACTGAGATTAACCTCTTCTCTTCCAGTATCCTCTGCTACAGTATACTAATTTCAATAGTTATACACAGTCTGAGATACAAGTGTACTTCTTTTTCTGTCCAAAGGACACACTGTTGGTACATTTTTTAACACATGCAGATTTAGAAATACGTTTTTCAACATAAGCATCTGTACAAATCAGTTTGATAGACAAATGACATATAATTCTTTACAAAACTCCAGCTAGCTATGCCTGCATATGTTATACATCCACTGTCCTACTTCTCCTGGCATACCTGGCAATACCACACATTGTCATATGGGGCATCTGTGACACTCCAGCAGCATATGGATGATGCTGTTGGAATGTGCTATACAGATTCTAGTTGCATTCTGAGACATTTTGTTACAGTAATGTGTAGGGAAGTGGATGATTTCATCCACTTTCAGCAACAGCCAAGGAGGACAGGACTGTCATGGAATGGTTCTATGCTATCACCAACTTTTCACATGTCTTCAGTGCAATTGACTACATCCATGTGCCAGTCAAAACCTCCAGCATCGGACAATGCTGAACATTATATCAGTAGGAAATGGTAGCCATCACTCAACTGTCAGGGTGTGTGCTCTGGAGATGGCTTTATTATGAATATCATGACAATATACACACATCACTCTGCATGATGTGGCAATATCGAAGGAAAGAGATCGATGGGCTGCTTTCCAACATGGTAAAATTGCAGAAGGGATCCTATAGGTAAGTACAGAACCACAACAATGAGGTAACTGGAATGTAGGCCTTTTCCCAGTAAGAAAGGGGACTGAATGTATGTTTTAACTTTTACAAACAGGTGACTCCAAGTATCATACAGAGTTCCATCAGTGTCTTCTGGGGATGCATACAACAGAGTGTACACCACAACATGTAACAGCATTGATCATCTATTTTGTGAAAATAAAGCATGATTCAGATATCTGGACACATCAACAGGCTCACTACATTACATACAGAAGAGTGCATCACAGATGGTCACCATGTGTGCTTTGCTGCACATCGTCCTAATAATGAAATATGGTAGTCTGCCAGCTCTGTGCAGAGGTGATCTGCACCAAGAACTCCAGATGTCTGACATGGAAAAATCTGAGTTTTCACAAAATGAACAGGGGGACAGAAGGGCAAGAACAACCAGGCATGGACAATAAAGGCTGTGGCCATAGAGTCTAGTTCAGACAACATGGCAGCATCTGGCTGACAACTTTGAGTCATAACAAACTATATTTACAGAAGTACACAGATAAAGCAGTGATGTTCACACAGTATTGCTCCATTAAAGAAGTACAGCACACCTACAGGAAAAAGACCAGTAGTTGTCCAAATGGAACATCATAATACCCTAATCACAATTTAATCAGTCAAACATTCTATGTGTGCTACTGAAATGAACACCTCTAAATGACTATAGGCCAACAGTAAGCATTAGACCACTGTAGGCATGTTACATCACCAAAAATGATTATACTGCCATGTGTGTGGCACACCTAAGGTGCACATATCTGAAAATGTTGATGACAAAGTAGGCTGTAATCATATTTATTATTAGTGTCAGTATATAGCAGCATTATTGTCAGGAGGTGACATAAGGAACAGAACCTATATGTGGAGGGAAGGGGGGCTTTGCAGTTACACCAGTTTGAAATATACACATTTAAAGAATGTGTAACACTATAGAACAACAGCCTAAGCAGCACAAAGCAGCTGTAATATTAACAACGCTGTAAAGAATGTCAAAAAAGCCATATACCTGACAATTTCCATACACATACATACATGCCTGTCCTGTCCTGTCACACATAGTCAGTTATATAATGCACAGGTGGGTGTAATAACAAGATTCATCCAGATGTACAAATACATGCTATACAATGCAGCATCAAGGGTAGATCTATGACATAGCAGCCATGGAGCATGCAAAAATGTTGTATAAGAGCTACCATATGTATAGACCTCTATGTAAGCTGGTATGAATGGAAATGCACCAGTAATGCTGTGCCTCTCATTAGAAGTAATAGAATAATACACACAGCTAGAGCTTTGCTAAGATGTATTATAGCATCTGGAAGCCATAAGACCATGTCAACACTTCCACCCCTCCAGGATAGCAATTAGTTCACTGCTATGGACAATACAACAAGGATTCCTAGTCCTTGTTTTCACAGAGATTTCATCTCTGGTTGCAATCAGAACCGTAAGATACAGTTTTTATGGCCTACCAGGTAATTTAATTTCAAACTGTTTTTCAGAGTTTAGCTGGACTGAGATTAATCTCTTCTCTTCCAGTATCCTCTGCTGCAGTATACTAATTTCAATAGTTATATACAGTCTGAGATACAAGTGTACTTCTTTTTCTGTCCAAAGGACACACTGTTGGTACATTTTTTAACACATGCAGATTTAGAAATGCATTTTTCAACATAAGCATCAAGTGTATCTCAAAGGTGAAAAGTGAAATCACAGGTGCACATTCTGTTGCAGGGAAGGTGCATGCAGTACCAGCATAATTTGCCACAAGTATCACTGGTATACACAAAGAAGCATATCTGTGCAGGCAGTAATGGTAGACAACAATGTGAAATTTAGTAATCAAGCCTGGAGTCATTGTTTTTTGTGCTGATGCTCTGGAGGTATGGCTGATATATCAAGCAGCAACAGCAGGTCAAATGACAGCAAGGTGAATAGCATGTCAACCATTAAAATAGGTAAAAAAATTAAAAGAAGCTTTACAGGGACAAATAACTAAAAAAATGCTACAAACTGACATCATTCTATATATTCTACAAATTGATAGCATCTTCATGGGTATAAAAGCCTCTGGCATCAGAGAAATGAAAATCACTAATAGGTAGAATAGGCTACGGTCAGCACAGTGGTCATGAATGCCACAAGGTTAAGATGACAAAACAGGAAAAACATTGGATTAACTGCCAGTGATACATTAACACAATCTAGGGCATCCACACTGACAGCTCACACCATGGTCTTGGATGCTCTGCCACATCTGGAATCACTATGCTCACAGTGCTGTACCGAGGAAATGGATGTTGTGACATTAACAGGATGGGACTCAGTGTGGGTATGAGCAGTACTGCAATGTGTATTCTACACAAAACTGTTGGGTTTTGAACAAGGCAACCAAAAGTAAATATCTATGCACATTGCCGCACAGACAATGATGGATGAGGATCATGTTTGGGTCTAATGAGATGGGGTCTGTCTCTTCCCACCGGAGGTAATCTGCTCATGATTATCAAACACATAACACCTAGTCTGTGCTATCGCAATGCTCCAGCACCTCTGCAACAAGAATTTCAGCAAAGCATGCAACAGATTCCACACTATCATGCTGTGCAGCCAAAGCTGCCATGGCTTCCATACACCAGTGCTCCTGACTCTCATGTATGACACACAGTTGGTGTGTTACATGATCTGTAGCATGAGCAAGTGCACACAGGTCATTTCCACAATGTTGCTGTGAATACTCATGTACCTGTAAGAGTAGACGTGCACCATCTTACATGTACCCACACACATCAGCTACATTCTTGTCTGTCCAATGATCAGTATCACTTCATTGTGGGGCAGAATTGCCATCTTTGCCAGACTCAACTTTGAACACCTAGTCATGGTCATTGTCTTGCCCAGTATCTGATGCCCCTAGGTCATCAAAGTGGCCAGCCACACTACCCTCCTGATCAGATACCATGCCATGAATCAAGGACTGTCTCCTCCAGGGGCCAGACAACGTTGAACCCAGTGAAGTTTTTTGCCATTGGCCATGCTATCAGAATGAGGCAAATCAAATCTCACCTCAGGATCCATGGGCATGCTTGTGCAGGAGGCAGAAAGTGGACATGCTGCAAATTCAAATGTGATACTTGTCACATTACTTTATCGAGGGCAAATGAGGTAGGATATGACTCAAGAACCTTGACAACTATGTAACAACAATGACTAATTATGGAGATATTGATTTATCTGGTTGGCATGACCATGGATGGTGCACATCCCTTCGAGAGCAGAGAAATGTCATATCAATTAAAAAGGAAACACATGTGAAGGTTAATAGGAAATTGCATGTACATGCTGATATACCTGACATGTCCACCTTTCAATCCACCTCTGGTAGTGGGAGTTGAAATACCACTGTTGTGAAAAACTCAGGAGGAAGCATGTGCACATCATCATGGTGCATGTAGACTGATGTGTAACATACAATTGAAGCAGAGATTCACATACCTGATAGGTCATGTAGTTATCTGGAAGGCAATGGACCTATGCAAGTTAACTGAACATCATTACATATATGCTCACGGTGATACTTGAGGATATAGACTGCATTATCAGGTCAATCATCTTCTAATAAGGCCAACCATGTTTGTCGTGTTGAACATGCAGGTTGAAATGGTACAGGAGCAACAACTGAGTACATATTGTTTTTAACATCAGGCAGTGGCAGGCAAAGGATACACATCACCCTAAATGAATACAGAGACACATACCTGATGTGTGCCAACAATGAGCAGATTATGATGGCCATGTTCAGGTGAATAGAACAATATTACACATATGGTCACAGTGACACTTAAGGATGCTGCAACATAGCAACTATATAGATTGTCTTACTAGGTCTGTCATTTTCTGATAAGGACAACCATGCTCATTGCTGTATTGATCTTGTAGGTTATAGTGGTACATAAGCAACAATTGAATACATTTCAGTCTTAACATCAGGCAGTGACAGGCAAAGGACATACATCACCATAATTGAGTAAAGAGACATGTATCTGATGTGTGCCAACAATAGGCAGATTGTGACGGCCCTGTTCAGGTGAACAGAACATCAGAACAAATAGTGCTAACAGTGTCACCTAAGCAGTGCTTATTTAACAGAACTTGTAAGCAGTCTTACCATGTCTTCCCTCAGCCATGATGTTTTGTACAATACAATGTTGTTGTGTCTCTGTGAAATTCATAAAAATAAATAAGATGCATGTGAATACATGTTGATGAATCTCAAGTGCAATATGCTATTGTATTTGTGAACAGTGGACATACCTGCACATTTGAGACCCCAGTCTCAATCCCTCCTCCAGGAATGTAATGATCCTGGCAAGTGGTATAGGGGAAGGTCAGAAATATTGTTGTCTTATACAGTTGACCCATCAATAGTGCCACTCCTCTCCTTCTCATACTAGTGAAGTCTTTTGGCTGCACAAAGGATCATGAAAGAGCACCTGCAATGACAGAACTCACATGAATGGTTATGTCCACCCACAGCATTCATTATTTTAGTGATATCCTTCCTCAGCTGAACAGTGCAGTGGTTTGCATTGTTGCCTCACAGCAATTGGTTCTCCAGTTCGATTCTCGGCTGGGGTGGCTTCTGTGTGGAGTCTGCATGTCCTCACTGTGTTCATGTAGGTTTCCTCTAGGTGCTCTGGTTTCGTCCCATGTTACAAAGACATGAGTGTGGGGCATTTCTCCCTGGCCCTCCACTGAAAATTGATTTGTTCTAAGTCAGACTTTCCCAGTAAACAAGTGTTAAATAAATAAAAAAATAATCCTGGTCCCTCCAGAATGTATTGCCCATCTGTCCTAGTAAATTTGTGATATGTTGATGCAGGGCCTCCAAAATCATTTAATTTTCCATGTGGGAAAAATTGACATGTCTACTTCTTGAAAACATCTGTAAAAAGCTAAGTTGCACATATTAGGAGGTATGCATGTAGTACTCCTTTTTGACAGATCAGCAATTAAATCATAGGTCAGTGTAATTCTCCTTATATACATTCAACTGCGATGCAAATGAATGGATGCTTATTATGTGTATTGCCATCATATACAGATAAGCACAATAAACATACATGATGTAGCAATTGCTGTGTATGTCATTAAATGTAAAACATACCTGTGCAAAACACACTTCCCATTCCATAGCATAGACTATGTCATATATCCAGAAGTGAGCTTCAAACCCACTTCTCTGGGGAAAGGTGCCAGTCATGACCCATTTACATAACTATTGCATCACCACTGCATAAAGCATAATTGTGGTTTATTCATGGCTACAGTCATATGCAGAACAAACTATCCTTAACATATCACTTACAAATATTTGGGATATGGAACAGATGTCAGTGCAGTAATTCACCAAAAGCAGCATAAATGTGTAATGTACTCAAATGTGAATAACACAAGTAGTTATATGTGTCAAACAGTCCCTCAGAACATTAAAGTCATATGAACCCGAACATCTTAGCTGTGATGTCTCTTTGTGAACACTGAAAGAGAGTACAAAACTTAATCATTAGGATATACCAACACTCCCACTGAATGACATGGGAGCTTACAATGTAAGAGTCAGCATCAGTAGATATCCGCAAAGTATGCTGAATACTTCCGATTTGTGGAAAGTCACGTAAACCATCATTATCTTCAAATACTACTATGGAATAACAAGTGGAAATGCATTCCCAACAGAATTGGTTGCAATCTGACTATCTTCAGTTCACTGGGGCTAATGAGAATATATCCATATACCTGCATATGGGGGAACCTCTGTGGCAATGATTGGCAGGTATCGATAAACATGCATATAGGTGAATGTCACCTCTGTCCTTCATTTAGCTGATATATTTATGTTCATACAATTACACAGTAAAAATACTTGTAATATGACTTACAAGGTACACACAGGGCATTATGACCATCTTAGAACAACACTAAGCATAGTAGTTTACATTAGCAATGCAAGCAGCTGACCGCATGAAAGCATACCTTATGGATAGTGAATGTCAAGAAGACATATGTAACAATGAAAGTATCTCAGTGCAAACAGCTATTAAGTGTTATTTGTACCATACATAATTAATGAGTTTCATTAGCATACAATGTTTTGGAATTGCATATGTGGAAATTTGCGTAGGTTCTCAAATCTCACCATATAAACCAAAAGCTTGGCATAGGTGTGCATTGCTCACTGGAAATGCCCAATAGCTGTCATTGAACGTGAACATGTAGAACACATGCCCAACACCCACCAATAGACTGCTACCACCCACTGTGCATCACTTTTAAAATATGATAATGATACATTTTGAGATCATTCCATTACTACTGGCAGACTGAGTGCTACCTCAGTAAACAATTTAGTCAAGGTATTTTTTCACATCATTTAAAACAATTCTAAGGTGATAGTGACAAAGGAGGCTGCAGTGCATCTGAGCACCTGACTGAATGGATAAAAAGACATTTCAGATAATGGCTATCTATGATGGACATGAGCAGAGGATGCGGACACACCAACAGAACTTTGCCCAGATCGATGTATGAAAGCAGATTGAGAGGAAGTTTTGAAGATGCACCAGTATCTTCAGGAGTAGCATGCAGTTATATCATTGCTATGATGACCTCCATCTTAGGGACCATAAGACACTGCTTGAGAGGATCACCGAGGTTTAATGACAGCCCAGTGATGTCTACATTCAGTTACATATTGCACACCCTAACACCTGTTACATCCTGCTATCATCCAGTGAACAGATATTATGCTGCACTGATTTGTGATTACTAAGTATTCATTTTATATTCAGGCACAAGTAATGATCTGTAATGCAGTCATGGATTGGGATGCACACACACTTATTAATGGTCAGACTGCTTGATTTGATATTTCTTCTGTGTTACTATCAGTAGGTTAGTTGTAATGCATGATATGATGGAGTAGTACAGTATTAATGGCCGTGTAACCGCACCTTCTGAGGTTATCCACAGACAAGCAAAGACAGAAATGTAGGAGTGTATGAATACATAGTAATGGAATTTCTTATTCATGACTATATGTGATTGAGACACCTACTTTACAGTGGTATTTATTAAGAGCATCTAGTTTAGCCTAGTAAAGGCTGTGTTGTGCATTATCTTAACTGGTTAAACAATATAACAATGTACAGTGAAGCTGTATGTGTTAGTTCAAAAGGCCACTGATTCAAAGTTAATCAAATTGCTTATGCATTAATTTATTTTTATTGATTTAAAAAATATGATTATGTTGTATGGTTACATGGTGCTGTATGAACATGTCTACATGTGTTTTATTGTCAGGTTGCATTGACACCTATAGTGCATAGGCTGTGGATGATTATGCATTTCTAAGTTATCAGCAACAATTTAAGATTATTCAATGTGACTTAGTTTATTAATAAGGATCTTGTGATTCTATCACAATACTTATGGAAAATCATAATGGTTAAGCTCTGTCTTAAATGTTCAGTAAATTATCCTCTGACTGAATTAGAAATATGTAAACAGAGCAGGTGGGTAGGCATCAAATATGAGTTATGCAATTACACTTGTTTTATAGCAAATCTGCCTATGCAATCCATCCAGTGTATTATAGATGAAGCGGTAGCACTCAAGATACAATCAGTAATTGTAGTCGTACTTGTGGGTTCTATTCCCACAGTAGCCATTTTTATTTCTGTAATTTCAACCTTGGCTTCTGTTACACATTTATCCATATTTTGTTTAACAGAAAATCTGTAAGGTCATCTTTGGGCTGTAATACATATTCTGTTTAGGCTTTGGATGACTAGGCATTTTATAGATGTCCATGACACCTTGACAAATGCTGACTGTGTAATGTTGAAATATCAAGGCACCATACTCTGTTACACAAGTCTGGATATGCTCTTTACATCTTTACATGTATTTGGAAATATCTACATATTTATTCCCACAACTCTCTCTGTCTCCATGTGTGTGTGTGTGTGTGTGTGTGTGTGTGTGTGTGTGTGTGTGTGTGTGTGTGTGCGTGCGCGCGTATATCTTGAGACCAGAATGCTGATACTGCAGTTGTTCAAAACTGCATTTTGTCGAATCTGAGGTTGCCGAATGTGCAGTACGTATTATGCAGTTTCTTTTTTTAGTGTGCTGTCACTTTAAGGTGTAGTTGTGTGTGGGAGTTGAGGATGGTGGTCAATCTGCGGTTATCTTTGCATATCCAGGTAAGTTTACAGTATTTAAAGATTTTGGGTAGGAATATTTTTTTTAATGCTTTTGGAAGCTGTAGGAGTAGGTTAGGGTAGTTAGGTGATGATGTGTGTGTATAGGTGTTATAAATGGGGATTGTTTTACTTGTGTTGTGTGTGTGTGTTTCTTGTGGGTGTACGTATGTGTATAATGGGAGTGTAGGGCATGTAGAAGTAGGTGTGTTGCTGTTTTTGTGTTAGTGCAACCTCTGAGTTGGTATATATATATAAATAATGGAGGGTGGGGGGCACAGCCCCCCATATGGAGGGGGCAGGGGGGCTTGCCCCCCTGCTTAAATGTAGAATAGTGTTATGTGTTTTTTTTGTTTTGTTTTTGTGCTTTTATGTTGGGGAGGGTTGTGTGTCTTGTTGTTTTGTTGTTTTCAATATTTTGTGTTTGCAATAATTATTCTGTTTAAGCCTTGGATGACTAGGCATTCTGTAGATGTCCAAGACATCTTGAAAAATACTGACTGCGTAATGTTGAAATATGAAGGCATCATACTCTGATACAGAACACAAGTCTGGATATGCTCTTTACATCTTTACATGTATTTGGAAATATGTACATATTATATTCCCACAACTCTCTCTCTGTCTCTATATGTGTGTGTGTGTGTGTGTGTGTGTGTGTGTGTGTGTGTATATATATATATATATATATATATATATATATATATGTGGACTTATGAATCTCAAAATAATGAAATACTGAATTTCAGTATCTTGAGGCCAGAATGCTGAAACTACAGTTGTTTGAAACTGCACTTTGTCGAATCTGAGGTTACCGGATGTGCAGTATGTATTACGTGTTTTTTTAGTGTGCTGTCACTTTAAGGTGTGGTGGTTGTGGAGGATGGCGGTTGATCTGCGGTTATGTTTTGAGATCCAGGTAAGTTTATAGTATTTAAGGATTTTGGCTAGGAATATTTTTTTTAATGTTTTTGGAAGCTGTAGGAGTAAGTTAAGGTAGTTAGGTAATGGTGTGTGTGTATATAGGTGTTGCGAATGGTGATTGTTTTACTTATGTAGTGTGTGTGTTTATCGTGGGGGCAAGTGTGTGTGTGTAATGGGAATGTAGGACACGTAAAAGTAGGTGTGTTGCTGTTTTTGTGTTAGTGCAACCTCAGAGTTGGTATATTTAAGTAGTGGGGGTGTAGGGGGCACACTGCCACATATGGAGGGGGCTAAAAGTCGAATAGTGTTATTTGTTTTTTTTTTTTTTTTGTGCTTTTATTTTGGGGGTGGTTGGGTGTTTTTTTGTTTTTAGATATTTTGAATGTGCTTTGTTTTTTTGTGTTTGTAGACTTTCGTTCTTCTGGTCTTCAGGTACTGAAATTTGGTATTTCAGTATATTGAGAATCAGAAGTTGACCCATGGAGTTTCATATATATATATATATATATATATATATATATATATATATATATATATATATATATATATATATATATATATATATATATATATATGTGTATATATATATATATATATATATATATATATATATATATATATATATATATATATATATATATACATACATACAGTTTCCCTTCATAATATTGAATTACTGAATGCTCAAAATTCAGCAACTCGAAATTATAAAGTCGAACCAACAAAAATCCCGAAACCCACAAGCACGAAAACAAAAAACTCCGAAAATTCAGAACACATACACCACACAATATGCACACCATACAACCCACATAACATAAACTACAAGCCCTACACTACATGTATGCAGGGGTCAAGCCACCCTGCACCCCCGATACCCCCCTACTTATATATTCTAACTCCGAGATTGCACTAATACACAAACAAAAAAAAAACACCCCACAGACATTTTAAGCTGCCTTGCACACACACACACAAACACATCACACATACAAATACACATCCATCACTCACACTCATACTCCCACCTCCCTACCCTAACCCACACGCACAACTTACAAAACACACATATACACTCACTTACCTTCACTTCCGTAAAACATCCCAACTCACACACTTCCTGTCCCGTAGCTGACATGCATAAGCGTGCATTCAAGATAGTTGAATTCACACTTATGCAGATTCCCGCTTCTGAATTTTCGACTTTACAGTCTCGAGTTACTGAATTTCGAGCATTCAGTAATTTGGGATTGTGAAGGGGAACCATATATACACACACGTATATTTATAAACACACACTCACACACACATACACACACACACACACACACACATATATATATATATATATATATATATATATATATATATATATATATATATATATGTATATTTGACACATAGGTTCATAGGTGTGTACTAGGCTAATGGCCCTGGAGCCTTTACAAGCCTAGCCCATAGAAGTGCCCTGGCATCATGCCGCCCGATGTTAGTTCCCATACATAGTTGTATAAGGCCATTTATATTTAGATTTGGAGGTATACATATGTAAAGATATCTACATATGTAAACACTTATATCAACAATAGTATTAATATGTATATCTGTTTGTGAAAGTGTCAGTATATGTACCATTCAGACATATCTCTGCTATCACTTATTTGCCAGTCTTAGTAGTTTTCTATATTAATGTGGGGGTGAATGATAATGAAGTAAATGAAATCCCCTGTTTCTAGTTGTTCATACAGGACTGACCTTGTTTTTCCTGCACTGTTTACTATGCGTAGTGATAATGATATCATTCTTAATTTGACACATTGTGTCTTTATCACATTGTATCTACCATGACATCTGTATTGAATATTTTATGAGTATAAAAGGTCTCCTGGAACAGTTTGTTATGCTTTAACTATGTATTCACAGTTCAAACAAACATGTTTGACTAAAAGTAACTTATTCTCTAACAGTATAGAAGAAGTAGCTTGGCAGGCAGGGTTCTGGACGTGGGTGTAAATGTTGGTGACTGCTAAAGGTTTGAATCTAGCTTCCTCTAGACTAAAGTTAGTTATTCCTGTACGTAAAATGCATATGCACTATGAAGTATTAATATGTATGTAAAGAAATGTTACCCAGCCTTGTTTGAAATTACTAGTTTATATTCTGACTATATTATGGAAATTTACTATTACTTACTAACACTCAATAACACAGAGTCATTGCTGATGTATAATATTTACACACATATTCTTACAGGTGCCAAGGAGACAGGTTGCAACAGGGCTATGCGCATCAAGCAGATGCGCAGATTTCAGGAGAAGTGATAGGAGAGAGGTAGTTGTTCATTTTTTCTTACTTATTTGTACCCTATTACTAATGTCCTTTCATTGCCTCCAGTTTGCAATATTTATGCAGCTGAAACCCCTGAATGTAAATGTGTACACAATCTTCCCATAATGAAACAACAGGGCACATCTCTTAACTGTCAGTTGATTGTGTAGGAGATTTGCTGTACACATCACTTTGTGTTCCCTGCATTTTTAAATATGATGAAACATTTGTAAGTATGTTTAATGTGTTAAGATGATGTTTACAGACACAAACCAAGTGAGAGTCATCTGTGTTGTAAATGTACACATGACGTGTAGCTGCAATTATTTTTTTTGTATAAATAAGGTGTGTGTGTTGTATTGGTGCTTTGCCCTGTTTGTTTTCTTACTGATATGAACTGAACAACTTATGCTTAGTTCATTTTACAGTGGGCACATCTTGCCTATATATTTACTGATATTTGATTGCTAAAAATGTTTGATAGGATAGCTGCTCATTTTCACTGGATGGCTGAGGAGAAAAGCTCCAAAGTGTTATATAAAAGTTAACAATAATTTCTAACCTTCAAAAATAATACAAAAGCATAAAAGAGTTTAAGTAATTATACCAGGTTAGACATACTATGGTTAAAATAGATACAACTTATATGACAATGATTAAATATTTAGAGAAATTTTGACCTGTTTAAAGAAATTAAAGGTAAGTTATAATGCAAACAGGAATTGCAATATGAAGTGAGAGGGAAAAATCAGGGTTATGGTAAATTTAGAAAGAGATTCTGGAGAGAAATTAAAGGTAGGAAGAAGGGTAAGTAAGGAGGTATAGGGTATAAATAGGTGCTTCTTTATATTTAGGGATATATTTTCTCCTGGGGTTGAGCAAGAACACGGCCAGCTTTTGGCTAGGAAGTCTTTCAGAACATTTTAAAAGGTTGGAGTGAGGGTATTGACCTGATGGATATAGATAAGGAGTTCCAGGCCATAGCAAAATGGTATAAGTACAGACAATTCCCATCAGACCATGCCCAGCAGATTGGATGGTATTGGATGGGCACCTGCCATCTCACACACTGTTATTGCTGTTGACAGAGTTGCAGAGTTGCAGCATTATGCGTTGTTTGTGGCATTGTTTGTGGCATTGCTTTTCTTGCTCATAAATTTAGGTGCAAAAGTATGATTACTAAGACACTTAGCAGGCTTATATGTTTTTACACATTACTGTATCACTAAGCACTTGTCTGTGTGTTGTGTTAGTGGAGCTTTTCTGCTGATGTCCATCATGAGCCTATACTGCTACAGGAATATAGCAACATAAGTCTTGTCTAATCTGCTTGGGCTGAGTGAAACTTATGTTAATATAGATATGATCTGACAACAATACAGGATCTGACAACAATATGTATGTACATCAATTATGTAGATATATCATACCACGGCCATGCCGTTTATAGTAATGACACTATGTAAAGATGTGACCCATACATTCTGCTCACAATATATTTAAAGATTCCATCAGGTTAGTTGTTACCCCAGGTACAATGTTAAACTAACTTGCATAAATATCCTAACAATTTCTTGGGTTGTTATCATGTGGGGATTGGCCTATCAGCACACATCCTACTTGGGATGTCTCAACATGTATTAGAAGTTATACTTCATACTGTTGTATTATTGCATGGTACTATCTTACTGACACCTCAACATATATGTGGATGTTTAGCATTCTTGTGTGAGTCTCTCTTTGTGGTAATTTCTCCTCAGTTGTTTACAATCTGCACAAACTGGCTTTGCATATACTTTATGGTATTGTTTATTGTGGATGTGTCATACTCCTCTGTGTGTGTGTGTGCGCGTCTGTGTGTGTGTGTGTGTGTGTGTGTGTGTGTGTGTGTGTGTGTGTGTGTGTGTGTGTGTGTGTGTGTGTGTTTGTTATCTGGACATACACCAGGCTGTTCTTTGGAAACATGCAAGTGTTATGAAAGCTTTTATCCTTATCTTCCCACATATGTTCTTTATATTTATGTCACTATGCACGTTGGTTTACCATACTGAGTGGCTCGCACAGGAAGTGCTATAAATTGTCCTAGATTAGTGTCATCTATGTGTTACATGGATGCGATGGCTACATGCACCCTTGTGTCAGTTATGTGATGTGTACAACTTAACAGCCTCTTTTCTAAATATAATACTCAGCCTTATGAGGCAGAATGATAAGTTGTATTATTTCCAGATACTTATGTATAGGAATCATTGCTCTTCTTCAATTTATGTTACATAGCTGTGTACATATTGGCTGTATATTAGGTTATCGAACTTTTAGATGTTCGAACATCATATGGTCGGCACCATATGATCAAACTTTTAAAACTTCGAACATTTCAACGAAGATCTCCGTACAGTGCAGAATGGGAAGATTTCCCTTTCCTGCACTGTAGTGTGATCTCGGAGTTGGTATATTTAAACAGTAGAGGGTGTGAGGTGGTGCATACGGGGCTTGGCCCCCTGCTTAAAATGGTCAGGTAGTTTTTTTTCTGTTGTTTATTTTTTTTTTTAGCTTTTCGAACTTTTAGAAGTTCGATCATATGGCTTCGACCATATAACGTTCGAACTTTTAAAAGTTCAATAAAGTAATATATACCCTGAAAATTGATGTGTTTGCACATACCATGTCATTATACACATTACATGCTGTGGCTTACATTTTTCAGTAATGTTTGCATACCTTCATTGATATTGTAACTGTATATTGTTATGCACTATCGATATACTATTCCTTTGTGTTTCAATTATACACAGATGTAGTTAGGTATTGTTGTATGTGTGTGTGTGTGTGTGTGTGTGTGTGTGTGTGTGTGTGTGTGTGTATTAGTGTGTGTGTGTGTGTGTGTGTGTGTGTGTGTGTGTGTGTGTGTGTGTGTGTGTGTGTGTGTGTGTGTGTGTGTGTGTGTGTGTGTGTGTGTGTGTGTGTGTGTATACATGTTTGCAGGCAACTTTATGTGCAGTTGTGACATGTTGAATGATGTCTCCCAACTCTGTTATGCTACACATCCACTTTACATGGTATTACTGACAGGTTTTCTTACAAACCTTTGATGTTAATAGACACTACACTTCACATGAAGTACATGATGTTTGTTCCTCCCCAGTGAGATCATAAAAATGCCTTACCCATTTCTTAAATTGTAATACTGCATTATGTTTGATAAAGACCTATTGCAAATGTATTGTTCTTAGCAATCTGACTAACAGCTAAATGTGTACTGTTCTAGGGTTAGATATATTGTATGCTGTGTTAGCAATACTACAGATGGACTAATGCTCACCATACTGGCATATCACATGTATAATAATTTATGCTACACACATTTTTTGGATCTGTTGTATTGTTATACATGTTGCTGGTACCTTTTACTGTTATGGCTTGTTGTTATTATATTGATAAATTATGCTTACCGTCATATTACAGAGTCTGGGACCCTTCCTAGTGCACCCATCCACAAGAGAAGATGAAGATTCTCTTGATATCTGTTAGTAGATTCTGAATCCAATTACCAGGGAAGAAAGCGAGGTGATGATGATGATGACGAGTGACCAAGACCAGCAGGGTCCATTATTCTGGCAGACCAACAGTGACAATGACCTTCAACACCCAATCAGACAACCTGAGAGACCAGATACAGGATGTGGTTATGGACATCTTTAGGACACAAATTCAGGGTCTAATTGGAATGTATTTCCAGGACATGGCACTGAACATATGCAACTCCTTTCAGGAGACAGAGAGAGAGAAATAGAGATCATTCATGATGTTCGAAACAGTACATTGCACTTTCTAAGATTTATGATATTCCACAAATATGCCACTGAAATGCCATTCTCCTGTGATGTTATAAGCACATGCTTGATGTATGTGCATAGTTTGCACATATTGTTGTTGTAGTTGTGGTATTTTGAGTGTCTTTTGATATACATGTCATATCAGGGTATTTGCTACGTTTGTGACTGGTGTGTCAGTGACTCCCACTGGCACTCTGCCCCTGTGTGCAATGCTCCTTGGTACTTAGTGGGCCTTATATTATCCATTTCTCTTCTATTCACATTATTTATGCTTACAATCTTCAACTCTGTTTAGTCTTTCTGAGTGCTATATGACAATGCCACCAATTGACATAAAACATTTTGATTTTGTCATTTTCTGACAGTATCCTATTAATGGCACATGTACTAAATCACTGCAGTGTTCAACTTTGTTTCTATGGCGCAAAACCACTGTATTGTGCCTATAGCTTATTTTCTGAAATTTGTATATCTTTGTTGCCTGTTGCACATGTTTACATTCCTCAGTAGTTTTCATTCTGCATAATTTATCTGCATTGCTTTGTATGGTTGTATACTTGTATGTTTCTAACAGAGGCAACCCACAAATCGACCCTTGGTATATAATAATATATGTGATTATTGCTCTTACAAGTGGTATGCTATAATTATGTATACATGACTGTCCTTTGATTAGTTATACATATTTAGATGCAGTATTCTTATCACTTTTTGAGTCTGCCACCAGGTGTCATATGTATGCATGACAGTATATATGGCTATGTAATATTCAAACTTAATTTTAGAGTATACCTATACTATTTGTGTTTGCCTGTTGCACATTACTGTGCTGTTTGTATCATTTGTACACCATCTTCATACTCATCAGATATGCACGATGCAAACATATCAGACATCAGCCCCTTGCTGCATGCACCTTGCAGCAATTTTTATTTTGCATTTGCAGTCCGTATTGTGTTGGATACACATGCATGGGTGATGTTTTTACTTGGATATGCATGTTCTGTGTTTTTATGTGACAGGTTTGTCTGGCATGCTTTTCCTTACTACTGTGGACCTAAGTTGTCCAGTCTGCTTTTCATTATATCTTTTTGCTATGTGTTACACATCTACATGGCATATGTATATGTTTATGTGAACCTTTATGTACTGCCTTATCATTGTCATGTAAGTGTACTGTACTCTGTACTTAGGATGTTCTGCCGCCCTTATTGGCTGTCATAGACATGCAATGCATATCCACACATAGTGGTGGTCATTGTGATATTTCCACTTGTGTGTAATTTTTACAACTGTGTCATGCATTCTTCTGGCATAAGTTCCATACTTACTGCATACCAGAGAATAAATGCACAGGTTTTCTTTTGTTCATTTCTTGTTTTTAAATGACATTTTGTAATTTATCTGTATCACCATGTGCTTTCTAAATGGGAAGTAAACATTGTATGTCATTAGTGTGAGTATGTGCGCCAATTGGATTATATGTTCTTCTTGTATGATATGATTACATGCAACATATTTACACTGCATGCCTGAATACCATATATGTTGCTTCTAACAAGTAATTGCACCTATAATGCTAAGATCCCATTTCTCTTGTCCAGCTATGTCATGTGTATTCTTTTTGGTTTATTACACAGCCACAGAACTCTTTTGCTGCAGCATTGCTGCTTATCTCTGTCCATAGTTGTTTGAATTTTGCATGCAGGTTTAGAGATTCTAATCTGATCACATCTTTATTGTACCTACATTCCCTTTGTTGGATGTGCTAAGCCTTGCAGTGGCTTGGGTTACACTTGCACTGCTAACAGCCTAGTGTATAATTATGTTTGTTGTTCATTGTGTTGTACTGCAGTGCTGGCAATCCACAGTTAATGTTCTCTAGCTTATACCTACTATCAGTTGTACTCCTTTTTGTATGACTGTCACACAGTTTGCATCATCTCAGTACTGCTTTGTACATTGGTAAGTAATGTATTATTCACATGCACCATGGATGGTATGTATTCCTACTCTGTCATCTTTTCTTAACCCATGATATGCAGTCCATATGTGTGTGGTATGTATCCCTACCCCGGTTGTCATCTTTTCTTAACACATGTTGTGCAGTCCATATCCATGTTGTCTGTATATCTCACCTAACCTTTATGTATATCATTAACATGTGTCCATCCTGTATTGTGATACATGTAGTTGCTTGTACCCACCTTTTTACTCACCTCCCCTTTCCGTGGATTTTCTATACCTGGCCTATTCCCACCAAAAAAAATAAATAAATAAAATACGCATGCTCCTTAGACTCACCCTCTGACCTTACTCTTCACTCATGCATTTTGTGTGCCCATCTTCTTCACCGTCACCCCATATCTGCTTTTCTATCACCCTGTTTCATTGGGTGCGTGTGATATTTGTGTCTCCAACACATGTCCTGCACATTTTGTTAGCTACAATTAGAAATGGTGATATGGCTATGAATGTCACTTTACCATAATCAATATTTGTATTTAATTTTCATAGGTTCATAGGTTCATATGCTAGCACTAGGCTATCGGCTCTAGGGCCTATACAAGCCTAGCCATAACAATTCCCTGGCTATTTCTTCCCATAGTATTTACTATTATGGCGGATTCCCCAAATGTGTATACATATATATATATATATATATATATATATATATATATATCTATATATCTATATATAGATTATAGATATAGATATATATAGATATATTTTACATATATATATATATATATATATATATATGTGTGTGTGTGTGTGTGTGTGTGTGTGTGTGTGTGTGTGTGTGTGTGTGTGTGTGAGTGTGTGTGTGTGTGTGTGTGTGTGTGTGTGTGTGTGTGTGTGTGTGTATAATATATATATTTATATATATATATATATATATATATATATATATATAGATACAGATATGATTTTTACATATATATATATATATATATATATATATATATATACATATTCACACACACACACACACACACACACACACACACACACACACACACACACACACACACACACACACACACACACACACACACACACACACACACACACACATACACACACAGTTCTCCTTTTTACAGTAGAATCCACAATATATTGCAGATGTTTGTACATAAATATTGATGATGTACCTTTATATCCTATCAGCATTTCCTGCATATTATGGACATGTTCTGTTTGTTTTGTATATCTGTCAAACATATACCTTGCCAATGGGAACATATTGACTTAAGGACATTTTTTCATTGGTATACTTTTTAAATAGGATAATAGCTATGCTAATATTACTGCTTATCTATTGCGGCTGTATTGCACTAAAATATATTTGTCAAACTGAGACACATTTGCATATTATCCTGCACATCTTTTAGAATTTGCCCTATAGGTTAACCTTTATTTTTTTACAGGCCTCTGAAACCACAGAAGTTATTAACCATTCTTTCCTTGCTGCTTTTCCAGATTTTTAACCTTGTCTTTGTATGATACAATAAGTTAATAGGTTAATAATGGGAAGTGCTCCCAAATCACTTATGTGAATGCAGTAGTGCATTCGCATACGTGTGTTCGACTATATGTACGGAAATCGCGGAACTGTGTGGAGTAGAAATTTATCCTTATCCCCACTGTAGTGTGACCTCAGACTTGGAATATATTAGCAGCAGGGAGTGTGGAGGGCGCAGGCTCCCACGGTGGGGGGGGGGGGGGTACAGGAGTGCTTGTTCCCCTGCAGAAATGTGATTTGTCATATATGAGTTTGATTTACATCAGCTCCTATATGGCTATCACGTGATGTTTCTGGTGACAATGTCAACTCAAATGTGTCAATCATTTGGGTCGTCATTATGTAGAAGTGGAGAGTTGGGTTCTGGTGTTTATTTTCATTACTGAATTTTCATTTTTAAATATGATAATAGCTATGCTAATATTACTGCTTATCTATTGCGGCTGTATTGCACTAAAATATATTTGTCAAACTGAGACACATTTGCATATTATCCTGCACATCCCATATCCATCCTTATAAACCAAACAATCATAGAAGGTAACATCCCATCCATATGGAAAGTCTCCCATATAATCCCCTTACATAAAGGAGGCAAACCCACTGATATCTCCAACTTCCGACCAATTGCATTGCTCTCTCCACTAGCCAAAATAATGGTAAAATGTATTCATCATCAACTACTCCAACATCTGCTCCACAATAACTTACTTGCCAACTGTCAGCATGGCTTTAGGCCCTTTCATAGTACAACTACCACCCTTCTATCTTTTACTGACTGCATTAACAAGAATCGAAATAATAATTCTCTATCTTCTGCACTATTCATTGACCTATCAAAAGCCTTTGATATGGTTAACCATGACTTACTAATCAATGTCTTAAAAGCCCAATCTCTTGACCCACAAGCAATACTCTGGTTTACATCCTATCTAAATAATAGACAACAAGCAGTGCTCTGGGACAATAATCTCTCCACACCCCTCCCTGTAAACATTGGAGTCCCTCAAGGCTCTATCCTTGGCCCTCTTCTATTTTCCATCTTTATTAATTATCTAAATACTGCTGTTCCTCAAGCCACATGCATACAATACGCTGATGATTCTACCTTAATCTGTACTGCTAAGTCATCTATCTCTCTTCAGACCCTTACTCAAGCAGTTTTTAACACAATTGAAAATTGGTTCACCCATCACTACCTCCTCCTCAACCCTAAAAAAACAAAATTATTACTCTTTGCCCCCACTCAAAAGTCACCAGAGTTCCACTTCACAATTATCTCTAACAATGGAACTACTATTTCCCCTGACACAACTACTCGTCTACTGGGTATAACCTTAGATAATAACCTCAGCTTCGATGAACATATCAACAATACTATACAGACTGTCAATAAAAAACTAGGCTCTCTGTATAGAATTAAACCCTTCCTCACACCACTAGCTAAAACCTCCATTGCCCAAACTCACCTAACTTCTACTCTATTCTATGCTTCCGACATATGCATCAATCTATCAAAACACAATCTAAGCAAGCTTGAAACCAGCTATAATAACATAGCTAGATTTGTCACTGTCACCCCTTTCAGAACCCACCACTGTCACAACCTTAAACAACTTAGATGGTCAGAACTACAAAACCATCTACTGTATAAGCAACTGATTATCTCACATAATATTCTTCATCACCCAAACAATACCCCAATCCTCTCCAACCTGATCTCCCCATATAGAAATCTTGCAACACTTCGCTCAGCAAATAAGCTATTAATCTCCAATATTAAATCAAACAATAAAGCTGGTGACTCACTTTTTACTAACATTGTGGGTAAAATCTGGAACAATCTTCCTAGTACACCCACGTCACTCTCATCCACACCACTCTTCAAGAAACATCTCAAAGAACATCTGAAATTTCATTGGCTTTGTCCCTGTTCTAAACCAGACTAAACCCTACCTTTTCCCCCTTAATGCTCTTTTTTCTATACCCCTTCCTTCCAACCTTTGTCCCCTCTACAGCTTTAATCAATAGAATCTAACCTTATTCTAGCCCTTGTGATTCTTGCCTTCTTCTGCTCTCTCTCTTTCTCTTTCTCAGACCTACTAATCATTATTTTCAGAATACTGAATGTCCTTGTCAACTGTATTTTAAACCTTGCACAGCCTGCGAGCTATTATTCACAGAAACAATTTTTGATTCTCTTAAATCTTTTTTAATTTCTTTGTATTTGAAGTTAGTCATTTTTTAACTATTGTAATCTTTTTTTTGTAATTTACTAATGCTTGGAGCTTATCTCCCTGGGCCTCTACTGAAAATGGACATGTATCCAGCTAGACTAGCCCAGCCAACAAATGTAAAATAAATAAATAAAAATAATACTGTGAACGGCAAATATTTTGCCTTTCGCAATAATGATAGTAAACCGTTCTCCACAATTTATTGAAATAGGAATTTTAAGAGAGTACACAGGATGTAAACTTTACATTAAAAAAATTATCGCCTAAACAAGAAGTATATGAATTGTTAAAAAACAGAATTGACACTAATAATAAAAGTAAACCACTTGGTTCTCTTACTGAACGTATATGTACTAGGAGTAGAGCAGTATGCACAATAAATAATTATATTAAAAGCTGGATGAAGGCTATCAGTTAGTGCTTAGAAGAGAAGGAATGATGAAAGACAATGGCACATGTGATAAAGATGCAGAAGGGGAAAGAGACAGCAGTTAGTCACAATTAGTAATTAAGGAAACAAGTGAACTTAACAATAAAAACTGAAAGGACAGTGTATGGGCTGGAGAATGTTGCTATACTAAAGAAAAGAAGAAGAAAAAAGAAAACGAAGCATTAATAAAAACAGAAATTAATCAAATAATCTAAAGAAGCTAATAGCATGATGGATTCATCAACAGGAAAGATCAATTTCAGAGATATATCAGGGAGTGATGACCATGTACCTGAGAACATGGAGACATTTACAAAAAACAAGGAAGGATCTAGAAATTATACTTATGTATTTAATATGGCTAATAATGACAGTAAAAAGCCAAAAATAAGACCTTTGGATGGTGGACAATGTAGAATTCTTAGAAAAAAAGATTATTTGATGAATCTTTACACAAACTGAATGAAACTAGTGAAACTAGTGAAACAATGAAAATAGTTTCAAGGGCCATGAAGAAGAGAATTGTGATCTTGGTTGACTCTACACTTAGGACCTGTGGTAAGAGGTTGTGTTCAGTAAGTAAGGAGAAAGTTATAATTGTGTCTCTTTCGTGGCTCAAAACAACTGATATACTAAATATTGTAGAACAAATAATTCATGGAAAAATAAAATATAATATCAATATATGTTATAGTAAATGATTTAACACATGCAGGCATCTGTAATGTCTATCATAGAAAAAAAAATAAACTAATTCTATGCAAGTAATTTTCAATTAAATATGTTCAGCCTCAAGATGGAATGATTACATGCATACAAAAGTGCATTTGTGTAATACCTGGCTTTGACTGTTACATATAATTTACTATTAATTAAATACTAGGAGGACTATAAAAAAGACTCATGTATGTTTTCTAGGGACTTTTCTCACTAAGCCTGTATGGATCTGAATATCTGACAGGAAACTATTTTGAATATGTAAATCCTCTAGTCAGACATCAATTAAATGAAGTAATAGAATTAGAAGATCTGATAATATTATACATTTGTACTTCTGTAATGCACTAAATGTAGTAACCTGTACAATGACCTGAAAGACTTGGACCAGTTGGTCATTTCTGAATCATGGTAATCAACAACCTCTGTGCTTCCTTAGTATAAGGAGACATGAGTGCCTATGGGATAAGTTGAGAGATGATGGTTTTAGTTAAAGAGATAATGCCATCTGAATTACTATTAATAGATGTTGAAACAGAGACTTTAGTATTTGATCTATTAGATCCTGAAGACACTATAAGGGTAATGCCATGTTACTGATGTACTAATGCAAATAATGAAGAACATAAGAGATCTTCAGAAAAATTAGAGACTAGATTTAGTTATTGTAGATTAATTAATCTTGGAGATTTTTAGTACCCAGATATAAAATGGAGGACGTTAAGTGTTAATAATCACTACTCTTCTCAGATTATTGATATGTTATCACTTCATGGTATGCACCAACTAGTAGAACACAACACAAGGAAAGAAAGCATTTTGCATCTAGTAATTACAAATTAAATAAACCTGTTATCCAACATAAAAATTGATTCTCCTTGACCATAATTCAATAAATTTCCAAATAAAATAAGGAAATGTATGAAAATGTATAATATAGATAAAAAGAAGCATAATTATAGTATGCTGAATTATACAAAAATTAAATGGCGAGATTAACAAAATACACTGGAATACAAAAGCATTGTTAATAATGGTAATTTTCCATTTTAAAAAACAAATGTAATTGTTGAAGTGCAAACCACATTATTAAGAAATATAAATGGGAAAATGAGCAGCCATATTGATGGAACAACAGATTTATAAGACTATACAAAAGGAACAAAAAAGATGATCCAGAGTATATAAACAGTATCCAACATGAATCAGTAAGATTAAAATGAAAAAAAAGCTAAAGAATTTCAACACAGCATTAAGTATACTAAAAGAAATGATGAAATGAAATTAGCAGCAAAATAAAAAAGGAATATTGTAAGTGTATTAATTTCCTAAGGAAAACCCATTTTATCAGTCAAAGTCAAGAATAAAAAGTTATTTAAACCAACTGAAACTGCTATAGCCACTTTACTAATACTGAAAAAACATAGAAGACAGTATAATTAAGCATTGCACATTGAGTACAAGTCAATATGCTTGTCCTGTAATTGCATTAAAACGTATTGAAAAAGTACTGACAATGTTGCATAATAAAACATCAGTAAGACCAGACAGAATTCCAGCAATTCTATTAAAAAACTTAGCTGGTGCAATAAAGGAACTATTAACAAGTATATCTAATGCAATGCTTAAAAACTGAATTGTTCCAGGTGCACGGAAGTTATCAACTGTTACCTCCATATTTAAAAAATGAAAGACAACAGAAATGAACAACTATCAGCCAGTCAGCCTGACGTCAATATTAAGGAAATGTCTTCAGAGGTGTCTTTTGGAATTAATGAAAAATAATAAAATAGAAAACAATCTGCACAATATCAGGCAACATGTTTTTTCTAAAGAAAAATCAACATTAACAAACTTAATAGAATTCTATGATCAGATAACTACAATTATGGACCATGGGATGACAACAGTTCTCATTTATCTGGATTTAACTAAGGCATTTGACATCTTTCCTCATAAAATAATATATGATGAGTTAGTAAATACAATTATAATCCTCAATTGATTAACTGAATTACAGAATGTCTGACTGATATGATGCAGACAGTGACAATACAGGATCATAGTTCTGAGCCACATCCTGTAAATACTGGTGTCCGTTATTGTTTAACATTATTTCTGCAGCAATTACAACATCAAACAAAGGCTGAATGAACAAATACATAGGCAATTATAAGTTAGGTTTTAACATTTCTGATGTAAAAGACTGTAATGATATTAAGACATATATGCCAGATATATCAACATGGAAAAAACAGGTATTGTATTTAGCCTAACTAAATGCAACATTATGTGCTTGGGAAATAAAATTATAAGACAGTTAGTAAAATTACATGATTTTGATCTATTAGAAGTAGAAGAAAATAAAGCTCTGGTATTTAATATTCTCCAAGTAGTCCTAGTCTAATCATATAATCTTAATTAGAAATAAAACGAATAAACATGGTCTTTTAATGAAGACCATATAGTTAGGTGAAGAAGAAATATATGGTTGAATTATATAAAGCATACATAAGACTGATTTTATAGTCTAACAATGATTTCTGCTCATATAACAAAGGAAAATTGAAAAAGCTTGATAAAGTACTGAGGAAATTTATTTAAAAGATTCCCATTATGAAAAACTATAATTACAGTGAACGATGTCAGAAGTTAAAACTTTTTATAGTTTGTTGGCATCATTTTAGAGGAAAATTAATATTGGCATATAATGCATTTAGGGATGATGTAATACAAGCACTACTGGACTTGAAAACAAATGACAATATAAAAACATTAAGACACAAGAGTAGCAATTTTAGGATTATATCTTTTAATACTGCTTTACAATGATCTTACGTCACAGAAAAAATTCCTAGTTTATGGGCTAGAGTACCATTTTACATAAGACTGTCTGAATCAATAATTACTTTCAAGAAAGTAAGCTTATAGGAAAAAGTTTCATGAGCATAGACGTAAGGCAGATGAAAGTGTGTGTGAATATGTTGCTGAACTGAACACTTAATTTCACAGTTAAGTGAGTGGATGTCAGGTTACCACTTTTGAAGGGCTGGCAGACCTTTTGATGAGGGAACAAGGCCTTAGCACTTTGCCTGAGGACATGAGGACCTGGTTAGCTGATAGACAATGTGCTACTTCAGATGAGTTGGGGAAGAAGGGAGACCTATACCTAGCAAGCGGTGCTTCCCTGCACAGGAAAGGGACCCCCAGTACTGCTCATGGGTCTAAAGGAACCCATGGTAGGCACCTCAGACTGCCCCAACAGAATCTAGCAGTAGTAGGGGAAGCCAGTAGTCCAGGTACATGTCCAGGACCTAGGGTTAAATGTTTTGAATGCAACCAGTGGGGCCATGTGGCATATAGATGTCCACGGAGGCAAAGTGGGGAACTAAAGGTGAGAGAGCCAGTAAGTGTGAAAGACAAAATGCCAATAGTAGGCTGTCTTGAGACAACAAGGGTACCAAACTACCACAAGAGGTTATATCCTATCATAGTGAATGGCAAAGAGGCCATTGCTAAGAGAGACACAGCCTCTGACCTAACCATTGTGAAGCCTGCAATGGTTACAGAGGAGCAATACTTACCTGGGCAGTCTACTCCAGTCAGAGCTTTAGGAGGGACCCCATTCCAAATACCTTTGGCTAGGGTTCACCTTGACTGGTAGAGTAGAAAAGGAAGCCAGCAAGTAGGTGTGTTTGAGGATATCCCTGCAGATGTCCTGATAGGGAATGATTTTGATAAGGCAGTACCATGTGTTTGTGCAGTTACATGCAGTCAGGCTTGGAAACAAGCATGTGGATCTGGTAGCCTGGGGAGACCCAGTCAGACCGTATACTTGCAGCCAGGTCTGGTGAGGTGGTTACTTCAGGGAGGGTGCTACCCTGTAGGAGTGAGACTGAAGGTGAGCCATAGCTGCTTGTGGGTACTGATGTTCCCTTGGATAGAGTGACTGCAAAGGTAGAGGTGAGTAGTGGTACCCAGGCTGACAGTGAGGCACCACTGTCAGAGGATGCTAGACTTCCTATGGAAGGGGAGCTGGGAAGGGTTATAAAGAGAGACCTGAGACAGGCTCAGCTCTTAGAGCCTACATTACAAGGTCTGAGGTATGTAGCTAGTGAGGCACTTGATTCTCAAGAGAAGGGGGAATCTGTATACTGGGACAAAGGGCTACTGTATAGAGAGTAGACCCCTGAGGGAGGGACTGAAGGTGAAAGAATACAGCAGTTGGTAGGGAATGGAATAAGGTATATGCAGATAGACCTAACCCTCCCTAGCAACATTTCTCAAGGGTCACTTGAAAAACTAGCTTGAGTTCTTGGAGGGAGAAATGTGAAGATATGTGAAGGCTGCCAGTCTAGCTAGATAGAATTTTATAGATAATTCTATGTCTTTGTAAATATTAATAAAAGCTATAGGATTGTTCTCTTAAATGTGAGAAGACTGTATTGGAGGCTGAATGTCAAAAATATAACAGCAGTGCACTCTGCTGGAAGAAAGGTGATAAGTCAAGCCTTGTATGACTGTTTGATCTCAAACTCAGAGCCATGGTGTCTGAACCAGCAGATTTTTTTCTTTTGTTTTGAGACCAGAGTTAATTGCTAAATTTTACTTATATAATGTCTTTAATTACTGTGATTTCCTGACCAGGTGCAAACTGGCTAAGAAATCTAAATGTACAGTTTCTGTTAGCTTGGGAAAACAGAGAATTGTTAAGAATGATGCAATCTAAAATGAGTCAGCAGGATGTAATATCAATTTAAAGGACTTTCTCAGAGACAGAGAGAGAGCATTTTGGATTTTGTCTAAAGCTGACAATAACTCACCAGTACTCTACTTTGCTCTATATGTGAGTTTATTTAGAACTGTGATTGCTCTTAGATATTGATAGAAAACTGTAATTTTAGTGTAACTGTTTTCTGTATTGATGTCAGAAATATTCTACTGTATTATTTTAAGTATTTTCCTGTGATCTCTGAACTCTTGATTAATACTGTGCAGTAAGAAGTATTGTCTTGTGTTTTTATTATGTATTATTAAATATTTTCAAACCTTTCAACTGTAGCTGTTTAGTGTATAGATAATTTAAGCTTTAGAATACATTGCACGTATATATGATGCTGTCCAAGCTACTCCAATAGCTTTATCCCTGGATCACACTTACTATTTGGATAATAATATTGTACAGTAATAATTGGACACCCTCTGGTAAGGGCATTAGAGTAGCTGATAAGTAAGGGTCATGGTGGCAGTGATTAGTACCTTATTGCCTGGACAGTAGGGGCACAGCTAGGGAACCTGTGTCAGCCTTCCCTAGGAGTGTCTGTGTGGTTGCATATAAATCATATCTCAAAGTGTGTATATGTGTGTGTGTGTGTGTGTGTGTGTGTGTGTGTGTGTGTGTGTGTGTGTGTGTGTGCGTGCGTGCGTGCGTGCGTGCATGTGTGTGTATGTGTGTGTGTGTGTATGTGTGTGTGTGTGTGCATGTGTGTGTGTGTGTGTATGTTTGTGTGAGCTACTTGGGCAGGGACACAAAACAGTGGCTGAACAGAAAGAGAGCAAAGAGGACTTGGCTTGGGACCCTGGCTAAGGACCCCACTCTATAGCTGTGCCAGTGGGGAGTCTTATAGGTTCATAGGTTCATAGGTGTGTACTAGGCTGACAGTCCTGGAGCCTATATAATCCTAGCCAAAGAAGATTACCTGGCATCATGCCACTCAAAGTCAGTTCCCAGTGGCCCTGTCAGGCAAGGCCACTGAAGTGATCCCTGGGGTGAACTTCCTATTGCCCACCCACTCGTCAAGATTTCTCTTAAAGAGGGCCAGTAAAGTGCTCTGCTTGACGTGAATGGGAAGTTTGTTCGGGTGTATGAGAAGTCTCTGGCTTAGGAACCTCTCCCCCCAGGATGCTCTGTTTATTGTGGTAATGAGGTTAAGGTCCCTGGAGCTTGTGGCATGGAGGGATTGGGATTTCTTTAGGTGTAGCATATCTAGCAGGTCTGGGTCAGACATGGCTTTGTAGGTAAAGCAGAGATCACCTCTAAGTAGGTGAAAAGAGACAGAGTATAGCTGGAGTTTTTTGAGTCTGTCTGTATAGGGCACGTGTCTAAGACCTAAGATCCTCTTAGTGAGGTATTTTTGTGGCCTTTCCAGTTACTGTAGGTGCCTAGTGAGGTACATACCAAATGGGACATTGTATTCTTTAATAGGTCTAATAAGGGATGAGTAGAAAGGGATTATGACCTTTTTCTTCCTGGATGAGAAACCTTTTGTAATGAGATGTGCTGCATAGAAGGGCTTTCTGACTGCAGTGGCAAAGTGGTTATCAAAGGAGAGGTTGCTGGCAACCTGTGTCCCCAGGTATCTTATCACACCTTCGGTGTTTAGTGGACTACTGCCTATGTGGTAGTTCACGGGCACTGAATTTTTTCCAAAGGGATTGACAATGCACTTTTTGGCATTGAGCTTAAGGCCATGGTTCCTGCACCAGTCACTGGTGTCAGTGAGGCCTTTTTGTAGAATGTCTACATCAGTTGGAGAATCAGTAATGGCCCCAGTTTGCAATCATCTGCGAACTTGGTCAGCCAGAGTACCTTTTTGTTGGCTTGAACTTCAGAGAAGTAGATGCCAAATAGGAGACGACCTAGGACCGATCCCTGTGGGACACCAGTTGTAACTGGTTGGTAGTCAGATTTGGAGTCCGCTACTTTCATAGTGTGGTTTCTATCAGTGAGCCAGTTGGCAACCCATCTTATTGCATAGGGGTTTATGCCTAGTTCAGTGAGTCTATCTATGATTCCTGAGTAAGGGATGGTGTCGTAGGCCTTGGCAAGGTCTAGGTAGGCTGTGTGAACTACCTTGCCCTCATCCACACCTCTGGTGAAAGACTCAAAGAAGTCTATCAGGTTGAGCAGGCATGATCTACCTTTCACAAACCCATACTGTGTGGAGTCCAGAGTTTGGAGATTCCCTATGTCCTTTTTTTATAAGGTCCATGATGATGTGCTCCATAGCCTTACATATCAGACTCATCAGGCTAATGGGGTGGCAGTTCCCAGAGTCTGTAGTCACTCCCTCTTTTATGGAGTGGGATGACCATAGCAGTGCACCATTCAGTAGGAACAAAGCCTAAAATGAGGCTGTGATTGAAGAGGGTACTTAGGTGTGGTGCCAGTTCATTTTGTAATTCATGTAGAACACAGCCAGGGATATTATCAGGTCCCATGGAAGCTGTTATCTTGGCTTTGGACAGTGCATTTTTTTTCCCTGTGTAGCCATGATAATAGTGACTTGGCTTTCCTCAGGTATTGTGATAGGCCCTATAGGGGGTGAAAAGGGGGTAAAGTTTGCACTGAATCTGTCAGCCAATATGTTGGCAATATCAGTTGGTTCTTTATATATATTGCCATTGTGATGTAACTCAGAACAGATCTGAGTATTGCCATGAAGATTCTTGTCACAACTATAGAATGCCTTCTGGTTGTCTTTAGAATCTGCAGCAATTTTGTTTTCATAGCTAGCTTTAGAGGATTTGATAATGGATCTCAGTTTTTTGCTGAGGCTAACAAAGGATTTTTTCCAGTCTTGGGACTTCACCCTTTTCTGCAACAGTTTTTTCCTTCTGTCTTAGAGTTTGTTTATGGTGGGGGACCACCAGATTGGCTTCCTTTTTTTGGAGGAGAACATTTTGGTTCTGTTTGGTATGGCCCATTCCATGCACTTGTGTATGTGCTCATGCAGTGCATTGGTGTATTATTCAGCAGTCATGCACCTATTTTCCATTTGCATGGGTGTCGCGAAGTTAGCCATTTCTGTTTTCATAAGCCCAAAATTGACTTTGGAGATTTTTTTTACAGTGGTTTCCTTTGGGGGGGTGAGGGGGGTGTGGATATCCATGGTGATTAGCTTGTGGTCAGATCTGACCAGGGAGGAGTTGATTACTGGTTTAGAGCAATGGTCACCCATGTTAGTAATGACAAGGTCAAGGATGTTTCTACCCCTGGTGGGATTAAGAATGAGTTGGTCTAGGGCATTGGAATTAATGAATTCCAAAAACGTTGAGCAAGTGTGTTGGTTACATGAGTAATTTTCCCAGTTAATGGAGGGGTAGTTAAAGTCTCCCGGTATAAAGGTATTGAGTTGTACCCTAATATTTTTCAGTGTGTTTAGGAATGTGGAGTGGGGAGTCTTGGGACATGGTGGGGGATCTATAGCAGGCTACCACCTGGATTGCAGTTTTACCCAGTGTTAGTTGCACCTGAAGTATCTCTGATGTGTTATGTTGGGCTACTAGTCTGGAGGTGTGCATATCCTTTATGAATGTGGAGAAACCACTGCCTTTAGTGCTTCTGTCCAGGTATAGGGGCCAAAAGGTTTGGTATGAATTATAGCTTGGTAGTGCTGGGGTGCTCTCTGAAGCCTTGAACCAGATCTCGGTCACTGCACAGATGTCGATGCTCTCCATCTGAAGGAGTGCTTCAAGTGAGTGTATTTTGAGATTTAGACTTCTAGTGTTGAGTAGCATAACCCTCAGATTTTGTTTGCTTGTAGCTGTTATGATGGTAATTTTGTCTTTAGGACATTGCCTAAAAAAAGCACTATAAGGGTGGCAGGAGCCTTGGCCAGTATCCGAAATCCCTGGGGTAACAGGTGCAGGCCATCTCTGGCAAAGTATTGAGGTCTGTCAGTCATCTCATCCCAGGCAGACAGATACTGGATCCTGTTAGCATGACACCAGAAACTTAGCCAATTGTTGAAGTCAATCATTTTCTGCTTGTACTGTGGTATCATTCTGGGTGATGGTAGAATGCTACTCAGAGCTAGGGTCATACTTGCCTGGGCTACAAGATCAGGGAGCTCCTCAATGTCTCTTTTCATGTAGTCCAGCAAGGTATGTCTCAGGTCATTCACACCAACATGGCAATGACAGAGTCATATTTTTACCTGTTGTGAAGTGACCTAAGTGCGTGCATTATGTAGTGGATCATGGCACCTGACAGGCAGCTGACCGTAACTTTCTCCTTATTCAACCTAGTGAGTGGGACATCAGTGTGCTTTACTATTTGAGTCACCTATGACTAGTGTATTGGATAAGTTGTTTTGCCTTATGTGCTTTGGTTGAGTGACACACTGTTTATGTAAGCTATGTGTCTCATGGTTTGTGCTGGGATGTGGTGGTTGTTTGAATTTCTGCATCAGATGTCTCTTTTGTTTGGGCAGATTTTTACTGAGAGCCTCCGCTTAAGTAGGTGTGTGTTTTGTGTTACTATGTGAGGGTTGTGGTGATGTATGTTCTAGAGAGCTATGTGTTGAATGTGTGTGGTGCAGGTGTTATCCTTTTCCTCTTGACTGCCTAATCCAGTCTTGGCTGGAAAGTGCTTGGCTTTCAATTTGGCTATATATGTGCATCTCTCACAAGTCATAGTGTTAGGAGGTAAGAGGAGAGGGTTCTTTGTGTACATGAGGCAATTGCTACACTGCCTCAGAATGCCCAAGTTCACCAGGCTGACAGGTGAAAGCACATGGAACTGACCTTTAGACATGCCTGGATATGTGCTCACTATATTACATCCTGAAGCCTTTTACAGGAAGAATGTAACTCAAAGTGTCTGAGTCTGTACAGAGCACTGTCAAACAATCAAGGGGAAACCAATACGTAGACCTTGAAAATTTAAGGCTGAAGTATATTTAGGTAGATATTCTGAAGCTAGGAAGAAATCAAGCAGTACTTACTGAAAATAAAGAATTAGCTTGTCAAGAATGATAAAAAGAGGGGAGTCACATGAATGACTACCATCTGGCTACTACTAATGCTGGTCTCAGCATAGCTTCACTCTTTTGGGATACAATGCTCCTTTGCTTATTCTCTCACCAGAAGCAAAAATATTACCACCAATCCCAAGAAGAGAAGCAGGCCACAGTCTGTTTGGTGATCCACAGTCTTGTCCCAGATGATGCAAGGGTCTGCAGGCTTGTAGCCTTTTTATGGTAGATGCCTCAAATAGCAATTAGATCAATCAAGTATGTTAAGCACAGACACTACTCTCCAATCAGAAACAGTCAGGAATCAATGCACTCTGCTCCTACTCTCACCAGGATCAGAATATAAGCACATATTCAAAGCTGTCACCTATAAAGCAATCATTAAGCTTTCTGGTGATGAGCAGTCTCTAGGAAATAATGTAATTGCACTCCTTCTCTCACCAGGAGAAAACAGAAGCACTAATCCCAAGATGACTACTGAGAGGCAGAATGTAGGCTATCCAGTAACTGGTGGTCTTGCAATAGATGCTTAAAGGTAAGATGAAAAAAAATTGTTTATCCTAAACACTGCAGTGTGCACTAGATTAGTTAGATGTGAAGGTAGGTAACTTAAGTTTTACCTGTCTAAAAAATTAAGTTTTAGTGGAGAGTCACTATTTTTAAAACAGCAAGATAGACTGAAAGGAGGCTGTCACATTTTTTATTCTGGTCAGTGGCGGCTGGTGACTTAAAATCAAAGGGGGGCTGCAGGAGACAGCTGAATGGGTGGGGTCAATGGGAAGGGGTGCAGCCAACTAGAAAGGGGAGGAGCTATGCTCAAAACCACAAAAACTAGCTTTAATTAAATACGCTGCCCTGGGTGCCAAACCGTCATTATGAGAGTCCAATCAAGACAAAATGAGGTCTAGAAGAATAAAAATATTTCAATGCATTGGCTGCATGACAGCTTACTTAATATCTAGATGGAAACAAAAAGGTTGTGAGGCATGAAAATATAAATTACTTTTTAAATACATTACTGGAATGCCAGTCAAAATCAAGTATAAGAAAAACAAGCAGCACTCAACTCAAACCACTTCTCCTTGCACTGTAGTTCTAATTATAATTTATATTCAGCTTTATTAAAGTACCAAGTAACACGCTGAAAGAAGAAATCTCTGTGATGCCCCCACTTGTAAAAATGTTTCTTATCCAAAAAAGACCTGCTGCCTGACAACTATCTATTTGTTTCATGGGGAAAATATGATCAAAGTAAAAAATGAAAAGCAAACAAGATACATTGCTTAAAGGATTACTGTACAGTTTATGGACCACACATGATTGGCATTCTGTTTAGTTTACGTGTAAAGCCTGCAGAGATGACTGAAAGTCTCCAACAAGTGTAATGAGCTTCTTAAAATAATGTAATCCTGTCCTTTATTACAAATACTGTCATATGCATTTCAATACCCAACGCTTATACATTATCTAGTTAAGTATTCTCTGCATGGCAACAACAGAAAGGCTTTCACTGTTGGCAATTCTTTAACAGTATGCTTATTAAAGCTTACTTGCATCTTACGATCTCAGACAAGCTTACCTGATGGTCATTAAAGCATTGCTACTTAAACACAGAGCAACAGGCACTTTGAGTAATAAGCATAAATCAACAGTACAAAAATATGACAAACCAGACCATTCTGCAAAATCAAGGCCAGATGAAAAGCCACTGTAGTACTTGTGTCTACCTTGGATGGAGGGATACTCTGCAAATTTACACTGCATAACTACTCCTTGCCTTGCTTGGACACATCCAGAGTCACTACATGGGGGAGTGGGGTGCAACAAGTATGTCACAATTTGAAATGTCTCTGGCTGACTTTGATGGCCCTGACACATTTGTCATACCTCTCAACCTCAGAGCAAGAAATCTGGACAAAGCCATACATAGAAGTGGGACAAAGGCTCAAAAATAAGGACAATTTTTAAATATTGCTCTTATAAACTTAGAAAGATAATAGAATAGGTCTTGCATTAGTATGAATTTTCTGAAGGGTATGAAATCTGAAACTCAAATGTCTGTCATTGTTTTCTAACTTCAGTCTTTAATGATTTGTCACTAATTTGACAAAAAAAACCCACAATTTTATGAAAAATGAACCAAAAATGTGATGCAAAAATATAAAATATCCACACAATACAGCTGAGAACTTGTCAAAGAAGGGACACTTTAATATTAGTACTGCTAACTTGAAAAGCTGACAAAAAAGCATCTACATGCATTTCTGAAATAAATGTAATCTATAACTCTGATTATTACAGTTATTTCTTAATTGTAAACCCTCCATGTTTTCTTCCAAAATTGCTATTTTGCAGAGGGATTATTAGGGGGAAGAGCAACATTTTTAGCCACAATTGGGGACAGTTGAGAGGTTTGGCTATGCCTAATTCTATAAAGCAATTTATTTGCATGTACCTCTCAACCTGTTAATGCAATAAAACTAACAAGGCCAAATATATTGGGGGAACATATAAACAGTACTAAAAATTGCTCTTGTATAAACTGAGACAGTTGATTGAATAACAGGTCTTACTTTAGCATGCATTTTTCTGAAGGTTATGAAGTCTGAAACTCAGTGTGTTATTATTTAGTGACTTAATTCCTAAATGATTTGCCAGAAAACCACACATTTTATGAGGAACAAACCAAATATAAGAAGCAAAAATCTATTAATTCTTTGAAAATCTGGACAGTTGGGAGGTATAGTTCAGCTGGGGCTGTCTGAGTTTGCCGCCCTTCCCCCTCACAAAATCATGGTCGAAAGGAGCCTCTCCCCTGCAGCCATTCCAATGATCCATTACTTGGCTATTTCACTCCATTTTCCATAAACACTAATGTGCATACTGCTTTACTTCTATGATGATTTGGACTTCATTTGAAAGTTTTATTTTGCATTTTACAGCACAAAACACTAAGACGTCTGCTAAACAAAGCAATACAGCCTCACAATGAAAACAGACTTAGCATTAAAACTTCTCTGCCCTTGAAGCTCACATTAATTGAAACCCACATTCAAAGAAAATACATTTTGCCAGTGGCAGATAAAGATTAATTCTGGGCTGTTTTCAAATCATAGGCCCCTTGCATATGAAACATACATGTGCTCTTTGATACACCTTCCTGACTGTATTAAATTATATTCCTTGTACAATACAGTACAGTTGTTAGAGGGCATTTTAAATTTCTTAAACAATGAAGCAAAACGCATGCACCAATGACAAAACTGCCCAATTCAGAACATTTTTCCAGTAAACAATGAAACAAAATGCATGCACCCATAATGATAAAACTGCCCAGTTCAGAACATTTCCATCATAAAAGTCTACTCAACCTTCTACAGTCCACCATTATCAGTAAATATGCACAATTCTACAGTCCACTATTATCAGTAAATATGCACAATTTCTGAAGTAGTAAAAGTCATGTAAATAATTCCACATTAAAGAAATCTGTAACTAATGAAGAGGTTGCTGCTAGCAAACACCTTTATATTTCATGATTTCTTCAAAAAATAAAGTGTCTGTTGCCCCTGAGGAATAGATTGCCTATATTACATTAAAAAAATGACAAGCTAGTAATATTGCAATAGGAAATGGATGGCAAACTGATAACAGGCTCATAGTTAGTATCTTCGCCAAGGAAGACACTCAGTATGGCAGCATCCACCCCTTGTGGGAATAGAACTTACAGCTTTCTGCATCAAAAGCAAGTACACAACCTGTTGTGCTATTAACAATGCACACAGACTTAGCATAAGCAGCACTCAACTTCTCTTCCCCTGCAGCTCTTAGCTCCTTGTAAAATCTATTCAATACTCAACTGCATGCATCTCAACTTCGCAGCACAAGAAATCTGGAAAAAGCCAAAATTTATTTGGGGGGGGGGGTCAAAAGCCTAAAAACCAGGGACACATTAAACATTGCTTGTATAATCTTGGAAAGTTGCTAGAATAAAATGCTGTGTTACCACCATACATTTTACTGCCAAGGTCCCTGTGCAAAACAGTCAGAGCAACATACCACTACGCCAAATCAGCTGCTTTGTGAAAGAGAGGAAGACTGAAACTTAAATGGCTATCATTTAGTGAATTCAGTTCTCGCCATAGCTGTCAACCTCTTAGCACAAAACACCTGGACAAACCCAGTAATGAGGGAATACAACCCACAAACATTCAGTGAATTCAGTTCTTACCATAGCTGTCAACCTTACCACAAAAAACCTGGACGAAGCCAATAATGGGGGAATGCAGTCCCAAAAATAGGGACAAGTTTCAAATATTCATCTTATAAACTTAGAAAATTGATAGAATAAAAGGTTGTGTTACTATGTATTTTCTGAAGAATATGAAGTCTGAAATTCAAATGCCTGTCAATTTTACTTCTGACGGAACAAAAAGAATTTTCAGCAGATGCCCAGGGAGAAATACTGCAGACACGTCTTTGTAAAATGGCAGAACACCAGAGCAAATCCACACAAACACAGAGAGGAGATGCAGACTCCACACAGAAGGCACCCCAGCCAAGAATCAAACCAGAAAACTTATAGCTGTGAGGCAACAAGGCTACCACTGCACCATCAAATATGTAAGGAATTAAACATTCAGAAACCTGAAGTCTGAAATTCAAATGCCTGTCAATTTTATTTAATATTTGTTAACCAGAGCTGTCTGACTTGGAACAAAAAAACAATTTTCAGCAGAGGGCAAAGACCCATGAAGAAATAATGCAGACATGCCTTTGTAACATGGGAGGACACAAAAGCAAACTCACACAAACACAGGGAGGAGATGCAGACCCCACACAGAAGGCACCCTAGCTGTGAGGCATCAATGCTACCACTGCACCATCAAATATCAAGCATTTAAACATTTAGAAACCACAGATATTATGAGGAATAAAACAGATCAAATATGAGGCAAAAATCTGCAAATTTTTTTACAAATGACTACTACTGCACTATATTATTTTAACTTCTTTTAGCTTAGAGATTACTATTTATTTTCAGAATTAACACATATACCAATAAGACTAACAGACTCCTCCTCTCTGCTTAGAAATAGCATTATTTCCTCTTATTAACAAAATTCATGTATTCCTTTTTGATCTGGTAGCAAGCTATCAGAACAAGACTGATGCTATGACTGGCTACTTCTACTTGACCTTCCAGTAAGCCATTGCTTTTCCTGGAGAATAGGGGCTGAAACAGGGATAACCTTGGATAGGATAAGAGTTTCAGAACTAGACAATTCACAAGGAAGAGCTCTTATCTTAATTTCAGATGGTCATTATTTAATAAGGCTCAGATAGAGGTCTTGATGATAGTTTAGGCCATGGAATTAAATATGTCTAAAGGGTCAGATAATCCATCTCACCTTTCTAACTTTCCTTAGGTTTGGGCATTTTTTCTTAGTGGTGCAAGGGAGGTGCTCACAGGTTTTCTATATAAAAGATAGTCAAGATGCCAATCTTCTCTACATTTTATGACTTTTTGTACAGGCAAAAGGTGAAAACAAGGGCCAGCATCCTAACTAAACAATATCATCATGGCTTTCTCAGCTGTCAAGCCTATTGCTTCACTAATGTTCTAGAATTCATCTGCAAATTATTGGGCTTATTCCACTCTGAAGTAAATAGAGATATAATTTACCTGAACATTTGGAAAGCTGTCATAAAAGTTTCCATCAATGGCTTCATAAACAAAGCAGATATTATCTTTAGTGTCCTCCATAGCTAAATACAAGAGTGACCTGCTGAAAGAGATGTTCAAGAAAATCTTATTGTAAGAAGCTCAAAGTACTTCACTCAAAACAACCATGTGTTTAATTAATACACTATTTTGATCCACTTATCTTTAAAGAAATGCTTCTAATGTGTGTGCTAGGTGGTGGGTAGGGAATTCAGGCCCTTAACACCTGCGTACAGGGTTCAGCCCTGAGGTATTCCCTACACACCACCATGAGTTTGCTCTAGCAACCAGTATATAGCAACTGGGGCATTTTACACACACACACACACACATACACACACACACACACACACACACACACACACACACACACACACACACACACACACACACACACACACACACACATGAAGCAGTAGTTGAAATCCAAGCCATACCTCCAAACCCAAATCCATGTAGCAGCAGTCCCAAACCCTCCATGAAGCAGTAGCCCGCTCAAAATCCAAGCCCCAAGCCTGCGAGAAGTTAAAACTCAACTCACCTTTCTCCTGATTGGTCCTGTCTGCTATTGAAGCAGTCCTGAGCTCCTCTGTTCTGTGCGGTCGTCACTGCACAGATTCCTGGGTATCTATGGGTCAGAAATGCCTTCTCTGTATCTGGATTGCTGACTCAGGCAGTCTGAGTTTGCACAAATTCCTGGGTGTCTGTGGGGCAGTCTGAGTGTATCCGCTCATGCGCGGAGCTCCGGGACTCGTGAAAAATAAATGTTTTTATTTTTTTTTATTTTTTGTTTCACGGATTGTTTTCTTTTTGTTTTCTAGGTGGGAGGGCTGCAGTCCTGCAGTCCGATAACATAAGCCACCCCTAATTCTGATACTATAGAATACAGTAGGATGGGCAATAAATTTAAATAGCTGAAGAGTTGTGATTTCACAAAATGATAATTTTGTGCTTACTCACACTAACCAGTAAAAGCAGAGAGGAAATGAGATATATGGTCAAATTAACAAAAGGGGCAGGCAACTAGAAAGACAGTGGTATTTAAGCATTATTACTGATATCTGGAGAGAAAGAGAGAAACCAGCCCCAGACTGACTATGATCTTTGTGTGCCCTAAAAGGAAATTGCACATTATTGTGTGTGTATTTGTTATCCTTCCCAATGTGGACGCCCCTCACTGGTGTTAGTGGTGAGGATTCAGGCTCCTGGATTACTAGGTCAGTACATGGGCGTCACAATCAAAATATTCAAAAATATTCAATGAACAGCACTAATAAAAAACTTTGAAATGTTTTCTTTAAGCGATATGAGCAATGCCAGTGTAATGCTTAGAAACGGGTGAGTGCCTATAAGCTAAGTTTCCACTTAGATTCAAAATGGAGGGCGACCAATACAGAATGCTCAGCATGCAGAGGTTGGGGTAAAATGGCTTTTGCAGTCAACTCTGATGATCTTTATTGTTATTCTCAACTATAACATTTATTGAAATGCAAATGATGTGGCCTTTAACACAGACTGCTGCTAAAACCTAGTATCTCAGTCAGCTGTATATAAGCAATGTAGGCTTTAACATAGACTGCTGCTAAAACCAAACACCTCATTCAGCTTTATGTAAATGATGCAGCCTTTAACATAGACTGCCGATAAAACCAAATATCTCATTCAGCTCTATGTAAATGATGCAGCCTTTAATACAGACTGCCGATAAAACCAAATATCTCATTCAGCTCTATGTAAATGATACAGCCTTTAACATAGACTGCGTTTAAAACCAAATATCTCATTCAGCTCTATGTAAATGATACAGCCTTTAACATAGACTGCTGCTAAAACCAAATATCTCATTCAGCTCTATGTAAATGATGCAGCCTTTAACATAGACTGCGTTTAAAACCAAATATCTCATTCAGCTCCATGTAAATGATACAGCCTTTACCATAGACTGCGTTTAAAACCAAATATCTCATTCAGCTCCATGTAAATGATACAGCCTTTAGCATAGACTGCCGATAAAACCAAACATCTCATTCAGCTCAATGTAAATGATGCAGCCTTTAACATACTGCTGATAAAACCAAATATCTCATTCAGCTCTATGTAAATGATACAGCCTTTAACATAGACTGCGTTTAAAACCAAATATCTCATTCAGCTCGAAGTAAATGATGCAGCCTTTAACATAGACTGCGTTTAAAACCAAATATCTCATTCAGCTCTATGTAAATGATACAGCTTTTAACATAGACTGCGTTTAGAACATAGTATCTCATTCAGCTCTATGTAAATGATACAGCCTTTAACATAGACTGCGTTTAAAACCAAGTATCTCACTCAGCTATATGTAAATGATACAGCCTTTAACATAGGCTGCGTTTAAAACCAAATATCTCATTCAGCTCTATGTAAATGATACAGCCTTTAACATAGACTGTTGCTAAATCCAAATATCTCATTCAGCTCTATGTAAATGATGCAGACTTTAAAATAGACAGCGTTTAAAACCAAATATCTCATTCAGCTCTATGTAAATGATACAGCCTTTAACATTGACTGCATTTAAAACCAAATATCTCATTCAGCTCTATGTAAATGATACAGCCTTTAACATTGACTGCGTTTAAAACCAAATATCTCATTCAGCTCTATGTAAACGATACATCCTTTAACATAGACTGCCGATAAAACCAAATATCTCATTTAGCTCTATGTAAACGATACAGCCTTTAACATAGACTGCGTTTAAAACCAAATATCTCATTCAGCTCTATGTAAATGATATAGCCTTTAACATAGACTGCGTGTAAAACCAAATATCTCATTCAGCTCTATGTAAACGATACAGCTTTAACATAGACTGCGTTTAAAACCAAATATCTCATTCAGCTCTATGTAAATGATACAGCCTTTAACATAGACTGCGTTTAAAACCAAATATCTCATTCAACTCTATGTAAATGATACAGCCTTTAACATAGACTGCGTTTAAAACCAAATATCTCATTCAGCTCTATGTAAATGATACAGCCTTTAACACAGACTGCGTTTAAAACCAAATATTTCATTCAGCTCTATGTAAATGATACAGCCTTTAACATAGACTGCGTTTAAAACCAAATATCTCATTCAGCTCCATGTAAACAGTACAGCCTTTAACATAGACTGCGTTTAAAACCAAATATCTCATTCAGCTCTATGTAAATGATACAGCCTTTAACATAGACTGTGTTTAAAACCAAATATCTCATTCAGCTCTATGTAAATGATACAGCCTTTAACATAGACTGCGTTTAAAACCAAATATCTCATTCAGCTCTATGTAAATGATAAAGCCTTTAACATAGACTGTGTTTAAAATCAAATATCTCATTCAGCTCTATGTAAATGATACAGCCTTTAACATAGACTGCGTTTAAAAGCAAATATCTCATTCAGCTCTATGTAAATGATACAGCCTTTAACATAGACTGCGTTTAAAAGCAAATATCTCATTCAGCTCTATGTAAATGAAACAGCCTTTTAGATAGACTGCGTTTAAAACCAAATATCTCATTCAGCTCTATGTAAATGATACAGCCTTTAACACAGACTGCATTTAAAACCAAATATCTCATTCAGCTCAATGTAAATGATATAGCCTTTAATATAGACTGTGTTTAAAAGCAAATATCTCATTCAGCTCTATGTAAATGATACAGCCTTTAACATAGACTGTGTTTAAAACCAAATATCTCATTCAGCTTTATGTAAACGATACAGCATTTAACATAGACTGCGTTTAAAACCAAATATCTCATTCAGCTCTATGTAAATGATACAGCCTTTAACACAGACTGCGTTTAAAACCAAATATCTCATTCAGCTCTATGTAAATGATACAGCCTTTAATATAGACTGCATTTAAAGCCAAATATCTCATTCAGCTCTGTGTAAATGATGCAGCCTTTAACACAGAATGCGTTTAAAACCAAATATCTCATTCAGCTCTATGTAAATGATACAGCCTTTAACATAGACTGCGTTTAAAACCAAATATCTCATTCAGCTCTATGTAAATGATACAGCCTTTAACATAGACTGCGTTTAAAACCAAATATCTCATTCAGCTCTATGTAAGCAATATAGCCTTTAACATAGACTGCGTTTAAAACCAAATATCTCATTCAGCTCTATGTAAGCAATATAGCCTTTAACATAGACTGTGTTTAAAACCAAATATCTCATTCAGCTCTATGTAAACAATACAGCCTTTAACATAGACTGACGATAAAACCAAATATCTCATTCAGCTCTATGTGAATGATACAGCCTTTAACATAGACTGCGTTTAAAACCAAATATCTCATTGAGCTCTATGTAAATGATACAGCCTTTAACATTGACTGCGTTTAAAACCAAATATCTTATTCAGCTCTATGTAAATGATACAGCCTTTAACATTGACTGTGTTTAAAACCAAATATCTTATTCAGCTCTATGTAAATGATACAGCCTTTAAAATAGACTGCATTTTAAACCAAATATCTCATTCAGCTCTATGTAAACGATACAGCCTTTAACATAGACTGCGTTAAAAAACTAGTATTTCAATTCAGCTCTATGTAAATGATACAGCCTTTATCATAGACTGCGTTTAAAACCAAATATCTCATTCAGCTCTATGTAAATGATACAGCCTTTAACCTTGACTGCGTTTAAAACCAAATATCTCATTCAGCTCTATGTAAATGATACAGCCTTTAACATTGACTGCGATTAAAACCAAATATCTTATTCAGCTCTATGTAAATGATACAGCCTTTAACACAGACTGCGTGATACAGCCTTTAACATAGACTACGTTTAAAACCAAATATCTCATTCAGCTCTATGTAAACGATACAGCCTTTAACATAGACTGCCGATAAAAGCAAATATCTCATTCAGCTCTATGTAAATGATACAGCCTTTAACATAGACTGCGTTTAAAACCAAATATCTCATTCAGCTCGATGTAAATGATACAGCCTTTAACATAGACTGCGTTTAAAACCAATTGTCTCTTTCAGCTCTATGAAAATGGTACAGCCTTTAACACAGACTGCGTTTAAAACCAAATATCTCATTCAGCTCTATGTAAATGATACAGCCTTTAATTTAGACTGCGTTTAAAACCAAATATCTCATTCAGCTCTATGTAAATGATACAGCCTTTAACATAGACTGCATTTAAAACCAAATATCTCATTCAGCTCTATGTAAATGATACAGCCTTTAACATAGACTACGTTTAAAAGCAAATATCTCATTCAGCTCTATGTAAATGATACAGCCTTTAACATAGACTGCGTTTAAAAGCAAATATCTCATTCAGCTCTTTGTAAATGAAACAGCCTTTTACATAGACTGCGTTTAAAACCAAATAGCTCATTCAGTTCTATGTAAATGATACAGCCTTTAACATAGACTGCGTTTAAAACCAAATATCTCATTCAGCTCTTTGTAAATGATACAGCCTTTACCATAGACTGCGTTTAAAACCAAATATCTCATTCAGCTCTATGTAAATGATACAGCCTTTAACATAGACTGCTTTAAAACCAAATATCTCATTCAGCTCTATGTAAATGATACAGCCTTTAACATAGACTGCGTTTAAAACCAAATATCTCATTCAGCTCTATGTAAATGATACAGCCTTTAATATAGACTGCATTTAAAGCCAAATATCTCATTCAGCTCTGTGTAAATGATGCAGCCTTTAACACAGAATGCGTTTAAAACCAAATATCTCATTCAGCTCTATGTAAATGATACAGCCTTTAACATAGACTGCGTTTAAAACCAAATATCTCATTCAGCTCTATGTAAATGATACAACCTTTAACATAGACTGCGTTTAAAACCAAATATCTCATTCAGCTCTATGTAAGCAATATAGCCTTTAACATAGACTGCGTTTAAAACCAAATATCTCATTCAGCTCTATGTAAGCAATATAGCCTTTAACATAGACTGTGTTTAAAACCAAATATCTCATTCAGCTCTATGTAAACAATACAGCCTTTAACATAGACTGACGATAAAACCAAATATCTCATTCAGCTCTATGTGAATGATACAGCCTTTAACATAGACTGCGTTTAAAACCAAATATCTCATTGAGCTCTATGTAAATGATACAGCCTTTAACATTGACTGCGTTTAAAACCAAATATCTTATTCAGCTCTATGTAAATGATACAGCCTTTAACATTGACTGTGTTTAAAACCAAATATCTTATTCAGCTCTATGTAAATGATACAGCCTTTAAAATAGACTGCATTTTAAACCAAATATCTCATTCAGCTCTATGTAAACGATACAGCCTTTAACATAGACTGCGTTAAAAAACTAGTACTTCAATTCAGCTCTATGTAAATGATACAGCCTTTATCATAGACTGCGTTTAAAACCAAATATCTCATTCAGCTCTATGTAAATGATACAGCTTTTAACCTTGACTGCGTTTAAAACCAAATATCTCATTCAGCTCTATGTAAATGATACAGCCTTTAACATTGACTGCGATTAAAACCAAATATCTTATTCAGCTCTATGTAAATGATACAGCCTTTAACACAGACTGCGTGATACAGCCTTTAACATAGACTACGTTTAAAACCAAATATCTCATTCAGCTCTATGTAAACGATACAGCCTTTAACATAGACTGCCGATAAAAGCAAATATCTCATTCAGCTCTATGTAAATGATACAGCCTTTAACATAGACTGCGTTTAAAACCAAATATCTCATTCAGCTCGATGTAAATGATACAGCCTTTAACATAGACTGCGTTTAAAACCAATTGTCTCTTTCAGCTCTATGAAAATGGTACAGCCTTTAACACAGACTGCGTTTAAAACCAAATATCTCATTCAGCTCTATGTAAATGATACAGCCTTTAACATAGACTGCGTTTAAAACCAAATATCTCATTCAGCTCTATGTAAATGATACAGCCTTTAACATAGACTGCATTTAAAACCAAATATCTCATTCAGCTCTATGTAAATGATACAGCCTTTAACATAGACTGCGTTTAAAAGCAAATATCTCATTCAGCTCTATGTAAATGATACAGCCTTTAACATAGACTGCTTAAAAGCAAATATCTCATTCAGCTCTTTGTAAATGAAACAGCCTTTTACATAGACTGCGTTTAAAACCAAATAGCTCATTCAGTTCTATGTAAATGATACAGCCTTTAACATAGACTGCGTTAAAACCAAATATCTCATTCAGCTCTTTGTAAATGATACAGCCTTTACCATAGACTGCGTTTAAAACCAAATATCTCATTCAGCTCTATGTAAATGATACAGCCTTTAACATAGACTGCGTTTAAAACCAAATATCTCATTCAGCTCTATGTAAATGATACAGCCTTTAACATAGACTGCGTTTAAAACCAAATATCTCATTCAGCTCTATGTAAATGATACAGCCTTTAATATAGACTGCATTTAAAGCCAAATATCTCATTCAGCTCTGTGTAAATGATGCAGCCTTTAACACAGAATGCGTTTAAAACCAAATATCTCATTCAGCTCTATGTAAATGATACAGCCTTTAACATAGACTGCGTTTAAAACCAAATATCTCATTCAGCTCTATGTAAATGATACAGCCTTTAACATAGACTGCGTTTAAAACCAAATATCTCATTCAGCTCTATGTAAGCAATATAGCCTTTAACATAGACTGCGTTTAAAACCAAATATCTCATTCAGCTCTATGTAAGCAATATAGCCTTTAACATAGACTGTGTTTAAAACCAAATATCTCATTCAGCTCTATGTAAACAATACAGCCTTTAACATAGACTGATGATAAAACCAAATATCTCATTCAGCTCTATGTGAATGATACAGCCTTTAACATAGACTGCGTTTAAAACCAAATATCTCATTGAGCTCTATGTAAATGATACAGCCTTTAACATTGACTGCGTTTAAAACCAAATATCTTATTCAGCTCTATGTAAATGATACAGCCTTTAACATTGACTGTGTTTAAAACCAAATATCTTATTCAGCTCTATGTAAATGATACAGCCTTTAAAATAGACTGCATTTTAAACCAAATATCTCATTCAGCTCTATGTAAACGATACAGCCTTTAACATAGACTGCGTTAAAAACTAGTACTTCAATTCAGCTCTATGTAAATGATACAGCCTTTATCATAGACTGCGTTTAAAACCAAATATCTCATTCAGCTCTATGTAAATGATACAGCTTTTAACCTTGACTGCGTTTAAAACCAAATATCTCATTCAGCTCTATGTAAATGATACAGCCTTTAACATTGACTGCGATTAAAACCAAATATCTTATTCAGCTCTATGTAAATGATACAGCCTTTAACACAGACTGCGTGATACAGCCTTTAACATAGACTACGTTTAAAACCAAATATCTCATTCAGCTCTATGTAAACGATACAGCCTTTAACATAGACTGCCGATAAAAGCAAATATCTCATTCAGCTCTATGTAAATGATACAGCCTTTAACATAGACTGCGTTTAAAACCAAATATCTCATTCAGCTCGATGTAAATGATACAGCCTTTAACATAGACTGCGTTTAAAACCAATTGTCTCTTTCAGCTCTATGAAAATGGTACAGCCTTTAACACAGACTGCGTTTAAAACCAAATATCTCATTCAGCTCTATGTAAATGATACAGCCTTTAACATAGACTGCGTTTAAAACCAAATATCTCATTCAGCTCTATGTAAATGATACAGCCTTTAACATAGACTGCATTTAAAACCAAATATCTCATTCAGCTCTATGTAAATGATACAGCCTTTAACATAGACTGCGTTTAAAAGCAAATATCTCATTCAGCTCTATGTAAATGATACAGCCTTTAACATAGACTGCGTTTAAAAGCAAATATCTCATTCAGCTCTTTGTAAATGAAACAGCCTTTTACATAGACTGCGTTTAAAACCAAATAGCTCATTCAGTTCTATGTAAATGATACAGCCTTTAACATAGACTGCGTTTAAAACCAAATATCTCATTCAGCTCTTTGTAAATGATACAGCCTTTACCATAGACTGCGTTTAAAACCAAATATCTCATTCAGCTCTATGTAAATGATACAGCCTTTAACATAGACTGCGTTTAAAACCAAATATCTCATTCAGCTCTATGTAAATGATACAGCCTTTAACATAGACTGCGTTTAAAACCAAATATCTCATTCAGCTCTATGTAAATGATACAGCCTTTAATATAGACTGCATTTAAAGCCAAATATCTCATTCAGCTCTGTGTAAATGATGCAGCCTTTAACACAGAATGCGTTTAAAACCAAATATCTCATTCAGCTCTATGTAAATGATACAGCCTTTAACATAGACTGCGTTTAAAACCAAATATCTCATTCAGCTCTATGTAAATGATACAGCCTTTAACATAGACTGCGTTTAAAACCAAATATCTCATTCAGCTCTATGTAAGCAATATAGCCTTTAACATAGACATGCGTTTAAAACCAAATATCTCATTCAGCTCTATGTAAGCAATATAGCCTTTAACATAGACTGTGTTTAAAACCAAATATCTCATTCAGCTCTATGTAAACAATACAGCCTTTAACATAGACTGACGATAAAACCAAATATCTCATTCAGCTCTATGTGAATGATACAGCCTTTAACATAGACTGCGTTTAAAACCAAATATCTCATTGAGCTCTATGTAAATGATACAGCCTTTAACATTGACTGCGTTTAAAACCAAATATCTTATTCAGCTCTATGTAAATGATACAGCCTTTAACATTGACTGTGTTTAAAACCAAATATCTTATTCAGCTCTATGTAAATGATACAGCCTTTAAAATAGACTGCATTTTAAACCAAATATCTCATTCAGCTCTATGTAAACGATACAGCCTTTAACATAGACTGCGTTAAAAACTAGTACTTCAATTCAGCTCTATGTAAATGATACAGCCTTTATCATAGACTGCGTTTAAAACCAAATATCTCATTCAGCTCTATGTAAATGATACAGCTTTTAACCTTGACTGCGTTTAAAACCAAATATCTCATTCAGCTCTATGTAAATGATACAGCCTTTAACATTGACTGCGATTAAAACCAAATATCTTATTCAGCTCTATGTAAATGATACAGCCTTTAACACAGACTGCGTGATACAGCCTTTAACATAGACTACGTTTAAAACCAAATATCTCATTCAGCTCTATGTAAACGATACAGCCTTTAACATAGACTGCCGATAAAAGCAAATATCTCATTCAGCTCTATGTAAATGATACAGCCTTTAACATAGACTGCGTTTAAAACCAAATATCTCATTCAGCTCGATGTAAATGATACAGCCTTTAACATAGACTGCGTTTAAAACCAATTGTCTCTTTCAGCTCTATGAAAATGGTACAGCCTTTAACACAGACTGCGTTTAAAACCAAATATCTCATTCAGCTCTATGTAAATGATACAGCCTTTAACATAGACTGCGTTTAAAACCAAATATCTCATTCAGCTCTATGTAAATGATACAGCCTTTAACACAGACTGCGTTTAAAACCAAATATCTCATTCAGCTCTATGTAAATGATACAGCCTTTAACACAGACTGCGTTTAAAACCAAATATCTCATTCAGCTCTATGTAAATGATACAGCCTTTAATATAGACTGCGTTTAAAACCAAATATCTCATTCAGCTCTATGTAAATGATACAGCCTTTAACATAGACTGCGTTTAAAACCAAATAGCTCATTCAGCTCTATGTAAATGATACAGCCTTTAACATAGACTGCGTTTAAAACCAAATATCTCATTCAGCTCTACGTAAACAATATAGCCTTTAACATAGACTGTGTTTAAAACCAAATATCTCATTCAGCTCTATGTAAACAATACAGCCTTTAACATGGACTGACAATAAAACCAAATATCTCGTTCAGCTCTATGTAAACAATACAGCCTTTAACATTGACTGCGTTTAAAACCAAATATCTTATTCAGCTCTATGTAAATGATACAGCCTTTAACATAGACTGCATTTTAAACCAAATATCTCATTCAGCTCTATGTAAATGATACAGCCTTTAACATTGACTGCGTTTAAAACCAAATATCTTATTCAGCTCTATGTAAATGATACAGCCTTTAACATAGACTGCATTTTAAACCAAATATCTCATTCAGCTCTATGTAAACGATACAGCCTTTAACATTGACTCCGTTAAAAAACTATTATCTCAATTCAGCTCTATGTAAATGATACAGCCTTTATCATAGACTGCGTTTAAAACCAAATATCTCATTCAGCTCTATGTAAATGATACAGCCTTTAACATAGACTGCGTTTAAAACCAAATATCTCATTCAGCTCTATGTAAATGATACAGCCTTTAACATTGACTGCGTTTAAAACCAAATATCTTATTCAGCTCTATGTAAATGATACAGTCTTTAACACAGTCTGCGTGATACAGCCTTTAACATAGACTACGTTTAAAACCAAATATCTCATTCAGCTCTATGTAAACGATACAGCCTTTAACATAGACTGCCGATAAAAGCAAATATCTCATTTAGCTCTATGTAAATGATACAGCCTTTAACATAGACTGCGTTTAAAACCAAATATCTCATTCAGCTCGATGTAAATGATACAGCCTTTAACATAGACTGCATTTAAAACCAAATGTCTCTTTCAGCTCTATGAAAATGATACAGCCTTTAACACAGACTGCGTTTAAAACCAAATATCTCATTCAGCTCTATGTAAATGATACAGCCTTTAACACAGACTGCGTTTAAAACCAAATATCTCATTCAGCTCTATGTAAATGATACAGCCTTTAACATAGACTGTGTTTAAAACCAAATATCTCATTCAGCTCTATATAAATGATACAGCCTTTAACATAGACTGCGTTTAAAACCAAATATCTCATTCAGCTCTATGTAAATGATACAGCCTTTAACACAGACTGCGTTTAAAACCAGATATCTCATTCAGCTCTATGTAAGTGATATAGCCTTTAACATAGACTGCGTTTAAAAACAAATATCTCTTTCAGCTTTATGTAAATGATACAGCCTTTAACATAGACTGCGTTTAATACCAAATATCTCATTCAGAGCTCATCCAGCTTTAAATGCCACTGGATATTCTCCTTCATGTCGCATGGAGGCATTCAGCCCACACTACCAGCAGTATATTCATGACAGCAGTTTGAATACTCCTTATAACCTGAAAGTTATTTACATGACTCTAACAGAAGAATTAACATCAACATGATTGCATTCCATATCTAAAAAGAATTTATAATCACTATTGTAAAATGCTTCTCTGAAAACAAGATGAAAACTGTAACATTTTAAGTGACTTTATTACACTTGGATATAGTTTCTTCACAGCATTTGGTTTTATGATTAAATTCCTTTTCAAGGAAACTCGAAATCCCAAGTCTCGTGTATTGAATGGGCAAGCTTTCATGGTTTCAATAGCCCATCATAAGGTTTTCTGATCTCTGTCTCTGGGTCAGTGATAATAGTTTAGGGGGTACAGCAAATGAATGCTCTTACATTGGTGATATGGTGGGCACTTCTCCCAGGTAAAAGAATCTTGAGGCTGAACAATAGATTTAATTGAGAAGCAGATAACTTTCTGAAACCATATCCTTAGAGTAAAGTGTTCTCATAAATACACTGCTGATGATTCATTAATAACGTGGTTAAAGCAAGTCACTCATCAAAGCAACCTTCATCTATGAAGGAAAGCAAAAGCAGGAGAATAAAACTCAGAAGAAATGAGGTAACTTGATTCACTGGATGCATATATCCCATCAAGCCAGAGTTCTGAACTAGAAAATTATTTTTCAAATATAAAAAAGTCAAACTATCGTTCTGAAAAATATGAATACACCATGTCAGCCTGACTCTAAAAATAACAAGGATCTCTCATGGTTTATACAATTTTGTAGGGCTTATCACACTCAATACCAAAGGAACCCTGCAGCACTAGAGTCTAATAACTTAATAACACAAGCATAATAATTTGTTTCTATTTTTTACTGTTGCCTTACTTTCTTATTGCTGCATTGGTTTGCACCCTTCTTCAAGGTCCACAACATGTCAGACAGGACACAGGGGTATCCTGGTACAGCACCATCCTTATTAGCAGGGGATTTCCCTTCGGGGTGCTCTTATCTCCCTCTCTATGCATAAAGTGAATATGGACCTGTGCTACTATTCTTGCACTGTATTTATAGATAATCCTTCTTACACCAGAAATAGACACTCCAGTCTCTGCCAGATATCACAGCTTGGCATGAAATAGTACAACAATGTCCTCCTGAGAGAAGGACAGCTAGTGAGATCCAATTAGTCATGTTTCCCCAACACTACTTTGACACCAGGTTCTCTGCTTAAATTTGAATCTCCAACCTTTCAGATGAGCTCCCTTTATTTGTGTCAGTGGGCCAGCTGCAAACCAGAGTTTTATCTCATCTAGAATATTAATGACAATCTTAGTGACTGTGTTATAGTCTTTACAATTTGAACTCATTGCACAAAAAAATTCAGAAGTAATTGTAGTGTCAAGATTTTGACAAGGTGGGTACTAACTGGTCTACCATTCTAACACTTTTTCCATAGAGGGCACATTCTCCTTCTTCAGGACTACATTTCTCAAGATAGTGTACTCTGAAATATTTTTACAGCAGGTCAGTCGCAAAGCTCTGTTGCATCAATGGCTACTTAGATTTGAAATGATGTACAAAATTTCTGAGAAGAATACAATCTGGAAGGCATTAATGTCAACCAAATCCATGCAGGACTATATAAGAAGCATCAACCAGTAGAAATGCCTTTGCAGAAAAAAATGAAAAACAAAACTTTACTCACCTACAAAAATGAATTGTTTAAATTCCCATAAAAAATATGTTACTCTGTCATAAAGCATTACACAATGCTGAGTGCACCTCCTTCATTCATTTGAGCTGTGCAACTGAATGATGCAGCAAATACCTTTAACAATCATATTGCAGTCTGCATCCAAACTACATATCTGTAGTGAACCACAAGCCACACTGGCCACTGATTATCTAGAGTTGCTCTGAATAGAACTGCCACTACACCAAGGTTTACAGACTCCTGTTAAATTTAATCCAAAACAACTGCAAGATCATGAGCCCTTCTGCTAAAATATCTAAGGCTGTCCTTAATTGCAATTATTTGACTAGCCACATGGATTATTAACAGATGCTTAGCCAGAAACATTGTTCTCCTTTAGGGTTTAATTTCTGAAAGTGTTTTAGGTTTCTACGACCATGACAAGAATGTACCCTATTCCTAAGTCAGGGTATGATTAGAGTTCATAAAATTAGTATTGTTTTAGTCTTTGATGTTAGCCAAGAGTACACTTCCTAGCACCTGCAGCGTACCCAGAATTGCCTCCTTCTGAATTCATACAGGGTTACATGTATTGGTAGCATATTTAAGTTGTTGTTGTGTCTTTCGGCTTTTCCCGGTTAGGGGTCGCCACAGCAGAACTCCGGTCCGCTAATGATTGGCAGTAGATTTTTACGTGCTGGCTTGCCGGGCCTAACGCACAACCTTCAACGAAGGAATGCCCATTCACGCATGTTGCCACACAGAAGATGCTCTAGCTGAGAATCGAACGGGCAACGTCTAACTGTGAGGTGACAACGCTACCGCAGCACCACCACCGCAGTACATTGGTAGCATATTTAAGTATGACTGTAAATTCTTTTTTGTTAGATATTTTTCCTACTACTGTTGGGACTGTGCATGTATTTTTTTTACCACATTGTTCACATTTTTGCTTGCAGAACCTGTTTTTTATGACTTTGTGCATCTCTCTCTACACCTAGTCAGTAGGTGTAGCAATTTCAATGATCGCCTTTTTTCATGGACTATTATATCTGGTTTATTGCATCTGTATTTTGAACTGTTAGTAAAGGGTGATCCCATGTGATATAAACTTCATTATTTTCTATAACGTACACAATCCAAACATAGGTTCAGGGATAAACTGGTGAGTATGAAAAAAGTAATATGTAGAAGTAGCAAAAACAGAATGTACAGACCAGTGACGTGGGGGCAGGGTCAATAATAAGTCCTTTAATCACAGATAAGCATTTTCATGATAAAATGTAATATCGCTTCATCAGATCAAGAAATGCAGAAGCAAAGGCCTCATATAAATACATCAACCAACCAGAACACTGTAAGCTAAAAGACATGCCCACAAATGAGCCATACATCCAAAAATACACTTAAAACTAGCAAAAGTAAAATATAAAAATATAAAAATATATATAGCAATACACAAAAAACTGCAGCAGAAAAAAGCTATAATAGAAAATAAATACAGATGTATATTATTATAATGGGCTCCTATCCTAAAATTGGCATATTATCTATAAAGTCTATGCAAATTTAAGAGAATGTTTCAGTGGCACAAATTTATTGAATCCAGACCCCTTGTTGGCACCTAACCTCAGTATCCATTGTAGTTCAACCAACTCAATTTGAGTCCTGTTATCACCCAGCCGAGGGCTGGGGTATAACCTATCTATAACAAGAAATCTGAACTCATGATCGGGTCCTTTTGCCATGACATGCTTAGCAAGAGCATTACACATATACTGTATACTGACTGAATAATCAGAAGAAGAAGATGTGGCAGCATGTCAGCAGTCCATAATTCATAATCTATCTCAGAGGGCTTTATCTACTTAGGAAAGTTCTCTTTTGGAGAGAGGCCTCTCCTTTATTCCAGCTTCTAGAGTGGACTTAGCTAGTACTATGATTGATGCATGACTATTTGGCAGAAATCTTATGCTGTTGAAGTTACTCTCTAAAGGTGACAATGCCGGTCATAATGTTTTTAAAAAGCCGAGCACACTTGTGCCCACTTACCATCCTGTGGTTGTGACATTTCTTAGACATTGTGAGAATGATTTGTTTTCTGCCTTTAATCATAGCCCTACACAACATGCATGTAATAATTTGACAGCTGATGAGAGAAAACCTTTGGATGTAGTATGTAATGATGAGTCAATCGTGATCCGCCCTGCTGATAAGGGGGGATCTATTGTCGTCATGGACAGGCATTATTATTTTTCCACTATTAAGGGTATGCTCAGTGATCCCAAGGTATATGTTAGGATTACGCTGAGGGATATACAGAACAAGATTATTAGAGTACATGATAATATACATGATTGATTTTTATGTGGGAATATTTTGAAAAAGTTAGCTGAGTACTCCACCGTTGAATCTCCATGTCTTCCTACATTTCAGGGTCTTCCCAAAATACATAAGAACCCTACAACCCCCCCCCCCCCTATTTAGGTCAGTTGTGGCAGGTGGTGGGTGGCTTACAGAACCCTGCATGATATACGTGGAGAAGTTGCTTAGACCTATTTTGGATAGATCTAAGGTTATAATCAAAGACTCTAAATAGTTTCTGCAGGTTTTGTATGAGCACATCAATAATAAAGTTATTCCCAGTGATTGTTTGCTGGTGGCTATGGATACTACTTTACTATTTATGGTCATCCCCAACAATGAGGGGATTGACTTAGTAACTAGGTATTTGCATAAGAATAGTACTTTACATGACAGGAAGATTGAATTGGTTGGGTTACTCCTTGAAACTATTTTAGAGAAGAACTTTTTTGTTTGATAATGAGTACTATCTTTAATGATCTGGCGTAGCTATTACCAAAAGCTACACCAACACGGTCTTAGCTGAATGGGAAGACCTTTTTTTACCGAGTCAGCATGACTTCTCTAAGATTTATTAGTCTCTACATCAGATTTGTGGATGACATTTTATGTTATGGACTGGGACCCACTCTGATTTGTTAGGCTTTGTTGAGTATTTACATACCACAGCTTCTTTCTTAGATTTTACATGAAGTCTTCATGTACTGCTATTGAGTTTTTGGATGTGAAAGTCATGAGACAAGCAGACTTGTCCGTTAGTACCAGATTGTTTAGGGAGGGGTGCTAAAGAAATTCTTTATTGCATAGAACCAGTATGCACCCCTCCCATATTTTTTCCAACATAGTGAAGGGACAAGGTATGCATGCCTCTAGGCTTAATGTTGCAGATGAAGGATTGATGAGGGAACTAAATACACTTAGGAGTCGTTTTAGAAATAGGGGCTATAAAGAGGATGAGACTGTTAAAGGGCTGGAGCAAGGAAAAACATTGAGATCTACGAGTGCCAGGCCATATTTTTCCCAGGTGAGGGAGTATAATGGTGATGGTGCTTTCAGCACCACTAACAATAAGTCATTTGCCTTCTCCCTATATCACAGTAGTGACACTAAGAGTATCACTGATGTTATTAAAAAGAACTGGTCTGTGTTGCTCACAGATGATAAGATCAGGGGTATTTTGGGTGCATACCTTACATTTGTCTATAGGAACAAACTGAACCTTGAAAGGATGCTGTGTTATCCAGGTAAGGTTAGAAAGACTAGTAAGTGAATAAGTAGGACAGGTACCTTCCCTTGCCATAATTGCAGATATTACAAATATATTGATAGTAGTGGTAGTTTTACGAACCCCGACAATGGGATGGTTTTTGAATTCAGGGTTAATGCCAACTGTACTACCAAAGACATTGTTTATCTTGCCATGTGCACAGTATGTTCATGTTTTTATGTTAGTAAAAGCAACAGGAGAATGAGAATGAAGGATCGAATAAGGCAACATCTGTATTCCATCAGTATACAGTATATGTGTAATGCTCCTGCTAAGGATGTCATAGGACTCTGGCTGACAAAGTTTGCAGACAATTGCAAGTTGGGAGCTATTATTAACTCCCTAAGTGATGCTGACATCCTACAGAAAGGCCTCAGTGAGACCAATGACTGGTGTCAGAAACATGGCCTTAAGCTCAATGCCAAAAAATGTGTTGTCATCCCCTTTGGGAAAAACCCAGTTCCCTTGAATTACCACACTGGTGGTAGTCCATTGAACACAGAAGGTGTTATAAGAGATTTAGGAACACAAGCTGACAGAAACCTCTCTTTTGACCACCACATTGCCACTGTGGTCAGAAAGTCCTTCTATGTGGCACATCTCATTACTAAAGGTTTTGCATCCAGGAAGAAATAGGTCATTGTCTCCCTCTACTCTTCCCTCATTAGGCCAGTCATAGAGTACAATGCCCCTTTTGGCAGGTACCTCACTAGACACCTGCAACAACTAGAGGGGGCCACAAATGTACCTCACAAAGAGGATCTTAGGCCTTAAACACTTGTCCTATATGGACAGACTCAAAAAACTCCAACTATTCTCTGTCTCATATCGCCTACTTAGAGGCAATCTCTGCTTGACTAACAAAGCCATGTCTGACCCAGCTCTGCTAGAAATGCTACATCTAAAGAAATCCCAATCCCTCCACACCACACATTCCAGAGACCTCAACCTCATTACTACAATCAATAGAACATATTGGAGGGACAGGTTCATAACCCAGAGACTGCACATGTAATGGAATAGACTTCCCATACATGTCAAGCAGAGCACCTCACTGGCCCTTTTCAAGAGAAATCTTGATGAGGTCGGGTGGCATGATGCCAGGGTAATCCTATGGGCTAGGCTTGTAAAGGCTCCAGGGCCATTAGCCTAGTACACACCTATGAAACTAGGAACCTATGGTGAAAGGACTTGATCATGAGTTCAGATTCCTTGTTATAGATAGGTTGTTCCCCAGCCCTCGGCTGGGTGATATCAGGACTCAAACTGAGTTAGTTGAGCTACAATAGATACTAGGGTTAGGTGCCAACAAGGGGTCTGGACTCAATGAATTTGTGCCACTGAAACCTGCTCCTAAATCTCGTAGACTTTATGGATAATATGCCTATTTTAGGATAGGAGTCCATTATAATAATATACATCTGTATTTATTTTTTATTATAGTTTTATTCTGCTGCATTTTTTTGTGTATTGCTATATATATATATATATATATATATATATATATATATATATATATATATATATATTTTTTTTTTTTTTTTTAATTTTACTTTTGATTTTAAGTGTATTTTTGGATGTATGGCTCATTTGTGGGTGTGTCTTTTAGCTTACAGTGTTCTAGTTGGTTGATTTGTTTATATAAGAGGCCTTTGCATCTGCATTTCTTGATCTGATGAAGCAATATTATATTTTATCATGAAAGCTCTTATCTGTGATTAAAGGACTTATTACTGACTCTGCCCCAGCGTCACTGGTCTGTACATTCTGTTTTTGCTAATTCTCTATAATGTGTTGTGGTTCATATTTCCAGTGCTTCTCAGCTACTTTTATATTGTATTGTTTATACAATCCCCACAGCAGCAGTCTTGCCACATTATTGTTCATTTCAATATACAGATTCTATTTATGTTTAACAGAAACTGTGTTTGTCTGTTTCTCCCATGTTTTCAATGGAATTTGCAAACTAACATGTACATAGTCCACTATCCTTGGCCACCATTGTTAGCCTTTCATTTATGGTTTCAATTTACTTCTTCATAACCATTCTTACATCAACTCCTGGTCAACATGAAGTTTTTCCAGAATATTTCTGTACTTGTCACTATATTTGCACACTTTGCAATTTATTTCCTTCTCATCTGATCCTTTTTCCTATATTCTTTCTTCTGTTTTGTGGCATATTCAGGTAATGTCTGATTTTGTTTACTTCTGGTTCTATCTCCATTCCTGCTTTATTCTGAATTGCTTCTACTAAACTAAGCAATGATGTTAACTTAGATTTCTTCTCTTCATGTTATAAACATTTTATTAGGACTGGATCTGATTAGGTCAGTATATATATATATATATATATATATATATATATATATATACAGTCCCATGATTGCAGATCTATGCATTTTAGTCAATTGTGAGGAGGCCTATACCTTCTTCAGGGCAAGGAATATAGATATAATAGGTATACATACAACGTTAAGTCACAAACCATCCAATAAGTGCCATGGCTCCTTTATAACCTTGCGCTATCGAAATAACCACAAAAACCACAAGGTAAATCCAAATAGAATTCAGCAACAAATACCAAATATAAGGAATCCTGGTGGAATAGGACACTGAAGAATAAATTCCAAACTGATGCGAACTGAACAAGTAAATCAATGTCCTTTATTCCAAAGAAGAACAACGATACAAAACGGTAAATGCACTTAAATAACAAAAATCATTACAATAAGGTTAAGCGCTTTCACCCAATACAACTCGTGGGCTTCATCAGAACCTTTTAAATAAAATAAAAAAATCCTTTTAAAAGAAAAAAGGCACCAAAAGGAAGCGGAAACTGATGTAATATCCTGTATAGCAAATACCGTCCCCTGCCCTTATACACCAATCATTAGATTTAAAATTGGCACCAACAGGAAGCTGAAAAATACGTCATTTCCTGTGTTTTGTCCTATGCTATACTCCACCCCTTGAAGGCCTCACTACACTTCCTAATACTTTTGATATGCATGAAGCATTTTTTCTTGTCTTTGTGTCCAATTGATTCAATGCTTTTTAGGGTCAGTCATTCACCCCAAAATGTAAGTTAAAACAGAAAGTGGAAATTTATTAACAGCTTTGACTTTATTGCTAGATATCAAAACTGTTTATGATATTTGTTTTCTTCTGAAGTACTCATTTCTGAGCTTTATACTCATTTGTCCATGTTTTATTGCTGCTTCTTCATACATTCCCAAATATTTATACACTCCCTCCTACTCAAGTTCCTTTGTATCACATTTCTGTCTCAGGATTATATTTTCTTGTTGCTGCAAATTTCCTGTTTTTAAATGCTGCTTTTATACATTTGTCAAGAGCAAATATCATTCCTATCTCATATGAGAAAGATTTAAGTATTTGTAGCTCTGCTTTCAACTCTTTATCTGATAAACTATACTATTTTATATCACATGTACAAAGTAGTTTGGATATTGTTAAACAAGGTGTTTTTTGGAGCCAATCTGTAATCATAGCCTAATTTGTTAAGTAAATAGCTTAATGAGTTAAGGGCAAGACAATACAGCAACAATGACAAAAGTCACATTGGAATACCCCCCTTTGAATTTTTATCCCTGGAATAATAATTTGTCCATTGCCGTGGTTCACCTGCAGAGTGGTTTGCCACTGTTTCATGGTCACTGCAATGTAATTGTTCTGTATATAAGCAGTCATTTATCCATGAATGTGAGATGCTGACAAGTGCTTTTTCTATAATCTAACCATGACATACTTAGATTTGTTTCCTCTTTACAACTTTCTGTTATAATAACAGCTTTGTAATAAATGATTCTTTGTACCATGAGATTTTCTTTTATATCATTTTTGTTCTATTGCGATAATAGAATTTTTTTCTAAATTATTGTAGTCTGTCTGTATCACAGTATATAATTTGTATATGGTCATAAGGCTAGTTACTGATTTATTGTTCTTATGATGATGGATGGCTTGCAGGCTTATATTCCTCTTGTTAATCAGGATGGTGTCTGTTTGGGATGTGCATATAGATAATTCTTACTTATGGCTAAATCTTTTTGTAAATATGTTGATACCTTTAACTAGAAGTTAAGTACAGCATCTTGGCTTGGGGTTTTCTAATTAGGAGCTTTTCTAATTTTGTCTCAGTTTCTCTCACTGGTTCTCCATCCCATTTCATATCCTCCAATAAAAATCAGCAGATGCGCTCTCTGTGCATGAAGTGGGACATTCAGATCAGAAAGACAACTATAGAGCTGTAACTGTACCACACCTGCTAGTGGAAATACCACCAAGACATATCCAGAAAAATCTCCTCAGCAACCTTACTCTGTTTGTCTAAGTTGTCTAATGGTTAAATAATTTTCATTCAGTTCATGATGTACATATTGCATTACTTTTCCTTACTGACTAAGGCTAATGGTCATGTTATATACTTACTATACCAGGAATCTGATATTGCAGTTCATTCATGCTTTCTAAAAAGATTACAGACTGTCAGTGTGAGTTAAACAGCCTTTGTATAATGTCACAGTAAACTTAATACATCATGCTCATGAAACCAAGTTGTCCAGGACATTATCTATATTGGAATATATATATCCCGAGGTATTTGTCTGTGGTCTATTCTTTGAGCTCTCTTCTTAATGATTTTCATTAATAAGATTTGGAAATAGTGTAAACAGTCAATATGTAGAGAGTTCTAATCTCATATGCAGGGGCTGTAACTTGTCTCCAGCCCACCAAATCATACAACAGGCAGTTAATGAGCCATAAGGACAACAGCATCAATATGGATTAATGCTAAACTATATTAAGGGAAAGACCATGAATCACCCCTTACAAAACTAAATCTGTGGCAGTTTACATTTCCAGTCAGGGAAAGAGATCTTGACAGACCTATTTGTACCTCAGAAACAAATACAAAAAAAAATATTCAGCAAGGCAGAATATACTTATACTAAACAAAATAAACAAATCTTAAAAAGTCATAAATTATTTTGCAAGACCTTAACCAGTTGACCAGCTAAATCATATCATGGCAGTAATAGCACAGTCACTTGTATATATATAAAATAATGAACTCAATCTCCTCTGTGAAAAACAACTTGTTTTTTCCCCCATAGATTATAGTCCTTATATTACTCCAACATCCATCACTATTGTTACTTGTTATACAGAAAGCTTGAGTGGAATCAGTGGTTGTGTTGATGGAGCTTAGAAAGATCTCTGAATATTTATCATATACTTTCTTATCAGTGTCTCATTTTTGTGTAAACCAAATGGTTATAAAATTGTTTTAAAAAACTACTTGTCAAAATGCATAATAAAATGTGCAATAAGAATTGTAAATCCCATCCAAAATCACTGACTGGATGAGTCTTTTCTTCGGTGACTTAGGAGCATTGTCTGTTAACTGACTTGCTCAAAGTCACATGATAGGCAAATGGAGGTAGGAAGAATCAGTGCCTGTATATTGTACACAGGAAGCAGTTCATTAACATATCAGGAAGTTAATCCCCTGCAGTAACTGGCAGACAAATTATCTTTCATTTTTGTCAAATGAAACGTTATCTAAGACAATGGTCTGAAACTACAGCATGCTTTAATTTGTATATTTAAATATTTATATATATATATATATATATATATATATATATATATATATATATATATCTATCTATATATATATATATATATGTGGTTTCCGCCCAAACCATAGCACAGCCACTGCTCTACTCTCCTTTACCAATCAGATTAACCATCTAAGAAACAACAACAAATTTGTTCCAGCCATATTCCTAGATCTATCAAAAGTGTTTGATATGGTCTCCCACAACCTACTCTTAGACACTCTGTCAACCTCATCCTTCGCCCCCTCTACTACTTCATGGTTTAGAAGCTATCTCTCTGACAGAAAACAATCAGTTAAATGGCAAAGTACACTATCTCCTCTATTACCAACTACTATAGGAGTCCCACAAGGATCAATACTGGGCTCTCTACTATTCATCATTTTCACTAACAAACTACATACTTCCACCCTGCATGCATCAATTATACAGTACACAGACAACTCCACCTTAATCTGATCACCCCATCCATAACAACTCTTCAAAAGTTCACCCAAGAATCCTTCTGCTCCGTGGAACAACGGATTACCAATATCCAACTCATTGTAAACCCCAGCAAGACCAAATTACTTCTTTTTACCCCCAATAAATCCAAATCCACACCTCCTACTTTCCCTATCACCTCCAAAAACAGGAAAACAATCCTCCCCTCACACTAAGCTGCTTGGGGTTGAAATAGATAATCGAAACTTTAATGTCCAAATCTCACAAACCATCACAAAGGTACATAAGAATTTAGGAACCCTATACAAACACAAACAGTTCCTATCAGACCAAGCTAGAATCTTCTTAGCCCAAACCCACCTCTTGTCTACCCTAATGTATGCATCACCAATTCTAATTCATATCAGGAAAACAGACCTAAACAAGCTAGAGTCATGTTACAATAAAATTGCAAAATTCGCTAACAACTCCACTTTTTGAAGTCATCACTGTCTTGCTCTGAAGCAACTACAGTGGTTAGAACTCCCTCAGCTTATTAGATATCACCAATTAGTCCTCACCTTCAACATAATAAGGAACCCTCTGAAAACCCCAGCCCTAAACCAACTTCTAAAACAATATTCTACAAACTGTCCTCTACGCCCATCCAACAAAACCCTGCTCTGCATAACCAAAGCCAATAACACTTCAGGGAAAAGACTGTTCTCCCACAACATTGCTAGGGAATGGAATGACCTCCCCCAAAGAATTTCCTCTGCACTATCCATATCACTTTTCAAGAAATCACTAAAGTCACACGTCTGCTCTGTCCCTGTATCACATAAAATCTTTTCTGCTCTCCTCCTAAATTGCCACACCTCATCTCCTCTGCTTACCTCAGTTATTCTGTACTCCCTATCAGGAACTACTATCCTAAAAACTATTTCTCATGCTAGGACATATCTACCAAATAGCATTATTTTACAAATTCCATTCCTTCATTTTTATGCTTTGTACTACCAATAGGGAATTCAAAGTTTTGCTATCTATATACCAAGCTTGCTCAAATCAAAATAAAGTACAACAAATCTCCTAGACTGTATATATGCCACTGTATAGAAATTTTCTGTCATTTGTGGATTGTGTTGTCATATAAAAACATGGAGCTCTGATTGTATATATGCCTCTGTACAGAAATGTTTTTGTCATTTGTTGTAATTGTACCATTATGTTATGGAGCTTTTCTCCCTGGGCCTCCGCTGTAAATAAACCTTGTTCCAGTCGGACTTTCCCAGTAAACAAATGTAAAATAAAATAAAAATAAAGTGTAGTTTTCAAACCCTACCCTAAAGATTTGCTCATTACAACATCAACTAACCAAATATAGAAAAGCTCAAGGAAAAAGCACACTGTTAACCCAACTGCAATAAATACTATCTATAGTTGCTCAAGCTTCATCTAAAAACTGCAAAAAATTCCAAACTTGCTTAAACAAAGACTAATACTACATGTGCTCCTCACTCACATTAAGACATCACTGCATCAAGTTAGAATAATCCTACATAGTCCATATATACCTTCAGACTCAATGTACTCTAACAAAGCTAATTCATAAACTTCTGAAGTTAATGTAGAACTTTAACACCAATAAAACACAACTGAGTCTTATACCTGCCCAGAAATGATCCAGCTTAGTCTAGTCTAGTAACTCCTTTCCATCACATAAAGAATTCAATGAAAGCTTTCTGTGACATTGTCCCTCAGCTATGGAGCTCCATGTCTTCTTTAATTGCAGCTCTAACAAGACCATCTCTGTTCACAGCAGCAATATTTATTTATTTATTTATTTATGTATTTATTGCATTTTTTTGACTGGAAATATGCAAGGAATGTCCAGTAGGGACAATGAATGTCTAGTAGGGAATTATCATTTTCAGCAGGGCTAACCGCCTGGTGGTGTAAACCTTGGACCTAGATGATTGCCACTGTTGAAGGTATACCCTGACCCCATGTGAATAAAACAGGAAAAGAGGTTGTGGATGGACGGGGTGGGGTAATAGGCTGAAAAGATCCACTATAAAAGCAATAATACAGAGAAAATTAAGTACAAAACACATTGAAAGTGCATTAACATTGAAGAAAGTAAAATAATAACATCATGCAACAGAGAAAGTAATTTAGAGTGTTTAGAAAGAACCACACTGCTGGCAGTAAGAGCTGCAGTAAAAATGAGCTGTTTACCATGATGTATAGATTTATGATTCAGCACTTTTCTACAGTAGTTATTAATCACTGGTGGCCCATGCGTTGTATTAGCACAGACTCTTCCCATTCACTTACTCACAGGCATATGAGTGCACACACACACACACACACACACACACACACACACACACACACACACACACACACACACACACACACACACACACACACACACAACACACACACACACACAAAACACACACACATCACATAATTTTACCAATCCCTGAGTTGCTAGAATATCCCAAGTGTCTATTCTTATTTATTTGAAACTGACAAATAAATTAGTTGCTTAAGTGATACTTAAATGCACAGAGTATATCTCTGGCCTTGTATTTTCTGATAAGTCTCAAGGTCTGCAAAAACTATAGGGACTGTTGGTGACTCCCTGCTGTTGAGGAAAGTAATATCTTTTTGTCTGTGAATTGCTTAAACTGATAGAGCTACTTTCTGTTTTACCTGTTTCATTTTGATTTCTGTTTTGAGAAATCAACATGACCGGCAGATAGCTAATTAAATTACACAGGCTGCACACATTCTTTTTTCATTGGTTAATTTGTTTTTTTGAGTGATAGTTAAATACATAGAGTGGCCTTATATTTTCTGGTAAGACTGGAGGTCTGCAAAAAGTACAAGCACTGTTGGTGACTCCATGCTGGTGAGGAAAGTAATACAGTTTTGTCTGTGAGTTACCTAAACTCATAGAGCTGTTTTCTGTTTTACCTGTTCATTTTTTCTGTTTTGAAAAATCTGCTTGGCCTGGTGTTTTTTGTCTATATGGCAAATAGACAAATTACTAGGCTACAAGTTTCACATGCTTTTTTTCATTGGTTAATTTGTTTCTTGAGTGATACTTAAATACACAGAGTATATCTGATAAGACTCAAGTCCCACATAAACTACAAGCACTGTTTTTGACTCCTTGCTGGTGAGGAAAGTAATATCTTTTTGTCTATGAATTGCTTAAACTGATAAAAATACTCTCTGTTTTACCTGTTTCATTTTGATTTCTGTTTTTTGAAATGAACATGACCTGGTTAATTAGCAATGCGGCAGATAGCTAATTATATTACACAGGCTGTACACATTCTTTTTCATAGGTTCATAGGTTCATAGGTAGGTACTACTATATTGGTCAAAGGGCCTAAGTAAGCCTAGCCAACAATGTTCCCTGGCTTAAACCACCCAAGAAAGTTAATTTCCTGTGCTCCTGTCAAGCAGAGCCACAGAAGTGATCCCCAGGGTGTATTTCCTATTTCCCATCCACTCATCAAGATTTTTCTTGAAGAGTGCTAATGAAGAACTCTGCTTGACATAGATGGGTATCTTGTTCCAGATTATAGGAAGTCTCTGGGACAGGAATCTATCCATCCAGCATGTCCTGTTTATTGTGGTGACAAGGTTTAGGTCCCTAGAGTGTGTAGCTCAGAGGGCTTGGGATTTCTTTAAGTGTAGCATGTCCAACAGCTCTGGGTTTAACATAGCTTTATATGTTAGGCAGAGATCTCCTTGGAGTAGGCGAAATGCTATAGGGTAAAGCTGGAGTTTTTTGAGACAGTCCATGTAGGGCATCTATTTGAGGCCAGTAATCCTCTTTGTGAGGTACTTCTTTGGCTTTTCCAGCTGCTGATGTCTTGTGAGGTACATTCCAAAAGGGGCGTTGTACTCTATGGGTCTAATGAGTGCCGAGTAGAGGGGAATAATTACCTCTTTTTTCCTGGATGAGAACCCTTTTGTTATGAGGTGTGCCACATAGAAGGATTTCCTGACTACTGTGGCGAAGTGCTTATCGAAGGAGAGACTACTGTCCACTTGGGTCCCAAGGTCTCTTATCACACATTCGGCGTTAAGTAGACTGCCGTTTATGTGGTAGTTCATGGGTACAGAGTTTTTACCAAAGGGGATGACAATGCACATTTTGGCATTGAGCTTGAGGCCATGCCTCTTATACCAGGCATCTGTCTCAGTGAGGCCCTTCTGTAGGATGTCCACATCATTTTGTGACTCGACTATGGCTCCTAGTTTGCAGTCATCTGTGATCTTCATTAGCCAGAGGCCTTCTGTGTTAGCCTGTACTTCAGAGAAGTAGATACCAAACAGGAGAGGTCCCAGGACTGAACCTTCTGGTACTCCACTTGTCACTGGTTGGAAGTCAGATTTGAAATCTGCAACTTTTACAATGTGGGTTCTGTTAGTAAGCCAGTTGGCAACCCTTTTTGTGACATAGGGATTTATACTTAGTTTAGTGAGTTTATCTATAATTCCACAATGAGGGATGGTGTCAAAGCCTTGGTGAGGTCAAGATAGGCTGTGTGAACCACCTTACCCTCGTCCACGGCATTGGTTAATTTGTTTTTTGAGTGATACTTAAATACATAGAGTATATCTGTGGCCCTATATTTTCTGATAAGACTGGAGGTCTGCAAAAACTACAAGCACTGTTGGTGATGCCATGCTGGTGAGGAAAGTAGTATCTTTTTGCATGTGATTTGCCTAAACTGATAGAGCTGATTTCTGTTTTGCCTGTTTTATTTTTTGTTTTTGTTTTGAGAAATCTGTTTGGCCTGGTGTTTTTGTTCAATGTATCAGACAGACACTTAAATTACACAGGCTGCACTTTTCACATACTTTTTTCCATTGGTTAATTTGTTTCTTGGGTGATACTGATAGAAAACAGAGCATATCGGTAGCCTTGCCTTTTCTGATAAGACTCAAGGCTTGCCAAAACCACAAGAAATTTTGGTGACTCCCTACTGGTGGGGAAAGTAATTTATTTTTTCTGTGAGTTGTATAAACTGATAGAGCTGCTTTCTGTTTTGCCTGTTTTATTTTTTGTCTCTGTTTTGAGAAATATGCTTAGCCTGCTGTTTTAGTTTTATGTGGCAGAAAGACACTTAAAATACAGAGGCTGCACGGTTTCTTTTTTCTGTGAGTTGCATAAACCAGCAGAGCTGCTTTCTATTTTACCTGTTCCACTTTGTTTTCTATTTTGAGAAATCTTCTTAGCCTGGTGTTTTATTTTTATGTGGCAGAAAGACACTTAAAATACAGAGGCTGCACATTTCACAAGTTTTTTTTTATCCCCATTGGTTAACTTGTTTCTTCAGTGATAGCTAAATACACAGAGTATATAACTGGCATTGTCTTTTCTGATTAGAGTCAAGGCCTGCAAAACTACAAGCACTGTTGTTGACCCCTTGCTGGTAAGAAAAGCAATCCTTTTTGTCTGTGAATTGCTTAAACTGATAGAGCTTTTTTCTGTTTTACCTTTACCATTTTGTTTTCCATTTTCAGAAATCTGCTTAGCCTGGGGTTTTTGTTCCATGTTGCAGATAGACACTTAAATTACCCAGGCTGTACTTTTCACATACTTTTTCCATTGGTTAATTGTTTTAAGAGTGATACTTATTCACACAGAGTATATTTGTTCCCTTGTCTTTTCTGATAAGACTCAAGGGTCGCAAAAACTACAAGCACTATTGGTGACTCCCTGTTGATTATTTTTCACACCCACCTTCGAATTCATTGATCTACTTTGACTGCCATTTTGTAGTTAGCTGTTGAGATGTGAACATGTGTGTATGTAAGTTCTGTCTGTTAGTTCATTCATATTTAAATATGCTGTTATCCATCCTGATGTGTTTCTATGTATTAAAGCATCTGAACAAAACCCCAAGGTTTCTCATTATTTGTGCTAGAGATGAACAAGTAGCATGGTGCCATAAGTGCCATATCTAAAGGATATGGAGCCAGAAGCGGCATGTCTAAAAGAGCACAAAGTCAGAACCAGCATATCCAAGTGGATTAAGTTTGAGACGTCATGGCTAAAATGATTAGAGGCACTTGGCTATGGTTGGAGGAATGTACAGGAGTGAATCACCCTAAAAAAAGGGCAAAACTTTGCAAAACAGGTCAGAAATGAATTTAAATATTAAATCTTGCTCAGGACTATTTTTATTCATAAGATATGAAAAGGGGCATACAGAACATTTAAATGATATTCACATAAACAGATTTGTGTGTTATTGATAACAATATTTGAATTAATATGGACAATGTTTGAAATAAAGTCCAAATTGCATAAAATGAATAAAAAAGGGGAAATGACTGCATTTTTCGCAAAACATGTATTTTTGTATTAAGCAAGGATATCCAAGTTTTCAGAAGCTTATAACATGTTTGCATATTTGTGCGGTGTTACAGTAAAGCTATTTCACAAAAGTACAGACATTACAAGGCATAATTTGCAGAGTACAGCCATTATAGAGCATATTTCAAAAAGTGAAATATTTCAAAAAGTTTATTTTGCATTTGGATGTTGTTACAAGCTCGCAGCATTGTTTGTACATACATAATTACAAGGGCCATATTTTCACTGTGTTTTTGTAGACTTTGTGGGTATGGCAGAGAGATTTTGAAAACCCACTGCACTTGTGTTTAACAGTAATATTGCTGAGAAGTGGAGAGTGTTTGAGCAAGGGTATGACATTTTCATACAAGCTGCATTTTCTGATAAAGATGACCGTACAAAGGCATTTGTTCTACTTAATTTAGCTGGGTCAGAAGCCATAGAAAGGGAAAGTTCATTTGTGTATGCACCTGCTGTCTATGCTGGAGAGGGGGGAAAGCCATCATATCATTATACAGGCTGAATCAAGGGACCCAGAGTGCTTAAAATGTAAATTTAGAGAAATGTGCAACCCCCATATAAATATTACAATGGAAGGGCACTTATTTCACACAGCAGATCAAAAGCCTAGTGAAACTTTTGCAGCATATATAACTGACCTGAGAAATAAAGCCAAAACGTGCAGATTTGGTGACTTAAGGGTGAGTTGATAAAGGACAGACCTGTGTATGGTATAAAAGATGATGCTGTGAGAAAGATTTTGCTTCGTGTTAGTGATTTAACTTTGAATAAGGCCATTGAGATTTGTCAGATGTACGAGCTCACAGAAAAACACACAAATATGCTTACAAATGAGAACGGTTCTAGAAGGCACAGTGATAAAGCTCATGTTGATAGTAGCAGCACGTTATTAAAAGAAACAGGCCCAATCACATGGCAGCTGTAACCCCTGCAGCACTCACTGGCAAACCCCAGAACTTTCTAGCAAATTCCAGACTTCGCACTGTCTCAGTGAAGCATGAGTGAGTCAGCAAATTCAAAGCTTGGTTCCCAACCCAGTTTCATTGCCAACTGTCTTAGTTGTGGTGGTAATCATGAACCTAAAAGGGAGAAATGTTTGGCTTTTGGTCAACTATGCCACAAATGTAATAAATGGAATAATTTCAAAAGATTTTGTAAATCAAAAAGCCCACATTCTTTAATTAAAATGAAACATTTTAAGAAACAAGTTGATCAGTTAGACTGTGGCAAGCCTACTCTTTATGTTGATGGTGTGTCAGTGCTTCACAAAATGGTCAATGCAGTAGATTTAAGGGCAAAGAATGAAGTGTTTTGTACTGTTCGGATAAATGGTAAACCTAAAGAACTCAAAGTTGACACAGATTTCAAATGCAATGTTATGTTTGGAGAAACATTTGCGAGAGTATGTAAACATGAAAGGCTTGATCTGGCAAGGTGTGCAAAACTTGTTACTTATGGAGGTGAAGAAATTCAAACTGAAGGCTCAGTAGTGCTTTCATGTTACTCTGCTGGAAGGAGCTACAGCTTATTATTTTATGTGGGCAAGAGGCATGTCCAGTCATTATTAGGGCTCAGAGACACTCTGAAAATGGGACTGCTTTCATTTAATAAGGAAGACCACCATGTTAGCTTAGAAGACCACTACCTTAATTTTGCCCAGCACATTTTTTCTACCTATGCAGACCTTTTCAAAGACAAACTAGGCAAACTTCCAGTTGTGTACGCCATGAAGTTTGACTTAGAGGTCAGTCCAGTTATCAGGCCAGCACATAAAGTTCCAATACCCATGCAAGGCAGAGTTAAAGCTGAGTTAGAAAAAATGGCGCAACAAGGTGTAATTTGTCCAGTGGAAACTTCAACTGAATGGGTTTCTTCCATGGTAGTAGCTCATCAGAAAAGCTCAGATGACATCAGAATATGTATTGATCCACGAGATTTGAACAAAGTGTTAAAAATACCTCATCATCCAATGCACACAGTTGAAGAAGTCACAGCTTTGATGGCAGATGCTACTATTTTTTCTGTCTTGGATGCAAAGAGTTTATTTTGGAAAATTCAGCTTGAAAAACAATTCTCAGTGCTCACTACTTTCAGTACTCCATTTGGCAGGTTCAGATTTTTGAGAATGCCATTTGGAATAAATTCTGAAAGTGAAGTCTTTCAATGTGCAATGGAGCAAATTTTTTTCTGAGTATCCTTGTGCTATCATAGTAGACAACATACTTGTAGGAGGCTGTGATAAAGCCGTGCATGACAGAAACCTCTGAAAAGTTCTAGAAAGGACACGTCAAGTGAATCTTAAGCTCAACCCACAGAAATGCAAATTGAGGCTACAAGAAGTTCCTTATGCTGGTCATTTATTTACAAGTGCAGGTATATGACCAGACCCTTCAAAACAGTCAGCCATTCTCAAGATGCCAGCTCCAGACAGTGTTCAAGCCCTGCAATGTTTTCTTGGCATGGTCAACTACCTAGGCAAGTTCATTCCAGACTTCAGCCAACGTTTAGCACCACTCAGAGAGCTGACACATGAAGATGTATCCTGGTCTTTGTTAGAGCAACACCAATGAGCATTTGATGCCCTGAAACAGAGAATTGCTAGTCCACCAACAGTCAGACACTGTGACATTCACAAGCCAGTGACACTTTCCTGTGCTGCTTTGAAATTTGGACTTGGTGAAGTCATTCTACAAGAGGATCAATCTGTTGCCTATGCACCAAGAACTCTTACCCAAACTAAACAACAGTACGCCCAGACTGAGAAAGAGCTTTTGGCAATTGTGTTTGCATGTTTAAAGTTCCATGATTATGTTCATGGTAGACCTATCCAGATTGAAACAGACCACCAACCATTAGTCACTATCCTGAGAAAGCCTATGCATTCAGCCCTAGCCTGACTGCAATGTATGATGATGAGATTATGAAAGTATAATTTCAATCTTGTCTACAAGAAAGGCAAACTTCTTTATCTTGCTGATACATTATCCGGATCACCCAGAAATACCACTGAACAGAATGTCAATCAAGGTTATCATTCGATTGATGATTTTAAAGTCATAGAAGTGCAGACTTTTTCTTCCACATGTCTTTATGAGTTGAGAGATCACAGCCATGGATCCAGTTTTACAAAGGCTTAACTGCTTTATCAGTCAAGGATGGCTGTCAAAGCAATCTAGTTTACTTCAAGAACTGCAATCTTATTTTTCATACAGAGATAAGATTTTGTCTTACAAAGGTATCATTATGAAAGGTCCAAAAGTAATTGTTCCAAAGTCCTTGTAACCTGAGTACATTACTATCTTTCATGGTGGTCAGCCTGGAACTGAATCTACCAAAAGAAGGGTGAGATATATAATGTTTTGACCTTCTGTGTCACAAGCATTGAGGGACCACTTTCTTCTTGTTCAGCATATAATAGTACAAAGCCTCATCAACAGAAAGAACTGCTTCAATTTAACCATATTCTGGAACTACCTTGGCTGACAGTATCCACTGATAACTTTGAGTGGAATGGTCAACATTATTTGGTGTTAGTAAACTCTTACTCCAACTGGTTTGAGATTGACTTACTTCTTAAACTAGCATCCAGTATAGTCATTACTAAGATGAAACATCATTTTGCTGTTCATGGAAGTCTGCACAAAATTATTTCAGATAATGGCATGCAGTTTACAAGCCAATAGTTCAAAAGATTTGCAGAAGAATAGGACTTTACTCATGTGACAAATAGTCCAGAATACCCACAGTCAAATGGTTTGACAGAATGTCCAGTGCAAAGTGCAAAATGGTTACTTAAAAAGTCAAGATGAGATAATAGTGATGCTTTCTTGAATCTCTTGAATCTCAGAAATATTCCTTGCGATAAACATCTTGGCAAACCTGCTCAGAGATTTCTGTCGAGACAAACCAGAACCATATTACCACTCCGTAGTCAATTTTTGGTTCCATGTGTAAAGAACAGCAGATCAGTGAGAAACAATCTGTTGAAGAAACGCCTTTCCAGGAAGTCATACTATGATAAGACCAGCAGACGGCTAAATCCATTATGAAAAGGAGAAGTGAAGGATGCAAATGTCCAAAGGTTATGATCAGATTGGTGTTGTGAAAAATATTTGTCCAGAGCTGAGATCGTACATTGTGAAAGGAGAAGAAGGAATCTTTAGTCAGAATTGCAGGCATTTACTACCTGTATCCAAGCCTGTACCACAGCAAATAGCCTGTGAGAAAGACTCTTTATCTCAGAGTGAGTTATCTGGTGTTTCAATTCCAGAGGCAGTTCTAGAGGACATTCCCATTCCTATGACAAAACCAGAAATTCCTCATATGAGTTGTGCACCGCGGACTGTCCCTATTGCTAAATTTAGTCCCAACTGTTATGTTACAAGATATGGTCAAATCTCTAAACCTTGCAATAGATATGAAACAACCTGGCCATGAACATTGTATTTTGATTCTGATGTACATAGTAATGCATGCCTATCTTTGCTATTGTTTTGTATACAGGCCAGTCTTTTTAAGAGGGAGGATGTAGATCAATGACTGTGTATATACCTTTAAGAAGCTAACCAAGGGCTTGCACTAGAGTATAAATACTGAGCATGTACGAGCCTGACTACCGTTTTGTAGTTAGCTGTTGAGATGTGAACATGTATGTATGCAAGCTCTGTCTGTTAGTTAGTTTGTTCATATTTAAAGATACTGTTATCCATCCCAATGTGATTCTGTGCATTAAAGCATCTGAACAAAACCCCAAGCCTTCTCATTATTTGTGTTACAGATGAGCAAGCAACACCTTCCCTCTTTTAAAACTGTGTATCCTATTGTCTCACCTTCTCTGCTGCTTCCTTATACTCTGCTAATCAGTTTCCTTTGCTCCCTGAGCTCCCTAACCTGTTGACTGCTTACTGGCCTTTTACACAAGGTTTTAATTCTCCTGTTTACATCACAGATCTTAAAGGACCTACTGTTCTTATTGCTTTTTTCTATCCTGTTGACCTCTATTGATCTCTATATTTATGTATATATTGTACAGTTTTAGTATATATTGTACAGTTTTAGTATATAGTGTACAGTTTTAGTATATATTGTACAGTTTTAGTATTACAGTTTTAGTATATATTGTACAGTTTTAGTATATAGTGTACAGTTTTATTATATATTGTACAGTTTTAGTATATAGTGTACAGTTTTAGTATATAGTGTACAGTTTTAGTATATATTGTACAGTTTTAGTATGATGACTTTTGCTTGCTGCATCTGGCACTATTGTACCTTGTACTATGTATGTTTAGTTTTGATTCAACTTGCTAATAGTAATTAATTTTGGTCACATAAATTACTCTTCATATTCTTCTATTATTTATAGTATTTTTGGAGCTTTACTCCTTGAGTGCCCACAGAAAAAGTGCTTTTTGCCCAGTCGGACTAACCCAGTTAACAAATGTCAAATAAATAAATAATAAATGAACCCTCTATTATGAAGTGGTCTGAAATAAAATGCTACTGAGGCTACACAAGTTACAGTACAGTTGATAATGAATGCATATTTTGAAAAACCGATCTTAGAATAAATGAGTTATGCAATCAACAGATGTATAAAACTAATATAAAAATAAAGAAGACATTTGGATAATGTTGAAAAACAAAGCACATATTGTAGCTGTTGAGATACAATCAAATTATTTACAGAGTAGCTTGTCAGACTAGAACAGATTTCCCCCATAGTATAGCACAATAGTACAAAACATTGAGGAAGCTGCAGTAACACTGTAAGACAAATTTCAGTAGTAAATGTGCAATAAATACAATGCACAAGTCAGCTGCAGGAAGGATAAGGAGATTTATGGTGAGGGGGATTGAAGAAAACTACTGGTAATTAGAAAACTGGACTCAAGTATGCAGGAATAGAAGGATCACAACATAAGGTCATTAGCAAGAGGGAGAGAAAGCCCAGATGAAGAGCTAAAGAATTGACAATGAAGGATCTATTGGAAAGGAGAGAATGCCGAGGTTAAGGTTCTGGCAATGGTAGAGTTGCGTTTCTACTGGGTGTGAAGTTTCATTGTTTAGTTCAGATGCAAATGATGTTTTTTCAGGGATGCACTTGAATTTATAGGGAGATGATTCCAAAGCTGGCCACAGCAACAAAATAATGAGTGTTAATAAATGTGCCTTTGTTTGTGGATACTAAGCAGCTCACTAACTGATGACATGTTTTCATGATGAACACTCATCTTTGCAGTCACAATGCAGAGAAAGAGATATAGGGACTTCAGAAAAATAGATACGTTTATGAGCAACTTATACTTGAAGGAGTCACTTGATGATTATATTGCAAGACTTTTCACAGATAAATATGAATGGGTTCAGCTATTGTGGCCTGCTGTGAAATGTGCTATTCTGTTATAAATTGTCTATACTTTAATATGGAAAGATGGTATAAAACCTTTAAGGATATATACAAAATATAGGAAGGATGGAGGAAGGTTAGGTATGAATTAACCATAGACAGTCTGGCATTAGAAGAGATAAATATTCTTAATATGTAGTTTTGATCAACATGTTATCTGCAAACCTGTGCATTTTTAGTTGATTATCAACTGCACAGCCAAGAATCTTATCAGAACTGACTTCTTTAATGGGTAAGATGTCAAGGGATGTTATATGTAGATGTGAGTTGAGTGACCCAGGGCACCATCAATGTTAGTGACTTTGCAAGGTTCAGAAATAAAAAATGGAAGTTGCTAACATGGTAAAGAAGACAGCAGTGGCAAAGTCCTCAGTCATTTTTATCTGCATTGTTCTTTGACCATTACAGCTAATATATATGTACTTGCAGTACTTAATGTATAAAAATGGTCAGGTTGTCATGTGTGCACTAAGGTGTGTGTGTGTGTGTGTGTGTGTGTGTGTGTGTGTGTGTGTGTGTGTGTGTGTGTGTGTGTGTGTGAGTGAGTGAGTGTGTGTGTGTGTGTGTGTGTGTGTGTGTGTGTGTGTGTGTGTGTGTGTGTGTGCGTGTGCGTGCGTGTGTGCATGCGTACGTGTGTGTGCGTGTGTGTGCGTGTGTGTGTGCATGTGTGTGTGCGTGTGTGTGTCTGTGAGTGTGTTTGTGTGTGTCAGAAGCTATGATTAATATAAAACAACATTCTTCAGAGTTTTATGTGGTATTATGGTATTTGCAGTTTTACAGAACATTTGGAAATTCCATAAATCACATACAGTTTTTTTTTTTTTTTTTATTTTGTACCAAAAGTAGTCATATGACTCTGGTCTGTCTGCACCTTTAATTCTCTGAATACTTACTGGTGCTGTTCCTTGGAGGGGCCTGTTTTGCCATTATGCTGAGACTTGTTTCTTCAGAACAAAAGGATATCACAAAGTTTTTACAACAAAACAAAGAGCACTCAGTGTTAGAGAATACTTGAGTAAGAACAATAAATATATCAAATTAGAGGGACAAAGAACAGACAGCAGAAATGGCAAGCATGTACAAGCTGACCACAACTTAGAACTTAGTAAAGAAAAAAGTTACTTGCACTCATTTTGTTCTTCCCATGTCTGTGTACTTTTGAAGAAAATGAGGGACTGCTTTTAAAAAACAGAAATACTCCAGGCAAAGAAAATTTAGATTATTGTCAGTGTCGCTCTGTGCATCCAGTTTAAGTTTCTGTGAAATGACACAAAAGAACATTAATGTAGTTCAGGAACTGTTACTCTCAGCATCAGGAGTGGAATAGGAAAACAAAATGGAGTTATAGCTTGTGAACACTGTTTAGCAAAAGCAAAGAGTGCCTGGCAAAGACCGTATTTGTTTCTACAGTTCTGTGCAATAGTGAATGACCACTGAAGAAAGGAAGCTGCAGACAATGAAAATAGGTGCAGACATCATTACATATTCATGCTACTGTGTTCATAATAGCAACATGCAGTACATTGCCATGGATATAAGATAGAAACTGTTTCCTGTTGTCTTATTGTTGGTGTATGTTGGCAAGAAAATCAACTCCTCAGAAATGTACATTTCACACAATAACAGTTTCTAGATGACAGATATGTGCTTGGCGTACATAATACTGACTTTAATCATGTCTATGGAAACGCAAAACTACAGGAGTTGTTTGTTTTACCTTAAGAAGCTGGTACATACTTATAGACATTTTTATCTTTACTGATTGATATATTTATTTATTATCATTTGAAAACTGGGAGGGGGATTCAGTCTATTGACCTTTTTCTGCCATGACCTAGGCTCAAGGAGCAAGAGTATTTAGGAAAGCACAGATATAGTACAGTAGCATACAATGGCAGTAATATTTACATTTACAAAGTAAATCATATATGCAGGCATGACAGAGCACAGCTTTATCAGCATACTTGCTACAAGCCTATGCATGTAATTAATGGCATACCTAGGCAAAGGTAAATACATTGAATTTTTTGCCTGTACAGTCTATGACAAAGGAAACATACATATTAGAATTGCCCTCATTCCCCCTTTTGGTTGCATATGTAGTTTTATATATAAATATATATATATATATATATATATATATATATATATATATGCGTGTGTGTGTGTGTGTGTGTGTGTGTATATATATATATATATATATATATATATGTGTGTGTGTGTGTGTGTGTGTGTGTGTGTGTGTGTGTGTGTGTGTGTGTGTGTGTGTGTATATATATATATCTATATATATATATATATATATATATATATATATATATATATATACACATATAAATATATATGGATCTAGGACATTTGATCCAAAGATCAAACATCCAAATCCATTAAGGGCGAGCATACTTACGCAAAAGTGCTTTTCACCGAAGAAGCATTTTCGCTTAAGTATGCCTGTTGCCGAGACAGTACTGTGGTGCGGATAAGGGAAAATTCCTTTTTCCCCACTGTAGTGTGCTCTCGGAGGGAGAATATTAAAGTAGGGGGATGAGGGGTGCAGGGGGCAAAGCCCCCTGCAGAAACGTTAATGTAGTATTTTTTTTTTTTTTTAACATGCTTTAACGAAAGTGCTTTTTCGATGAAAGCACTTTCATTAAAGTGTGTTTGGTGGTTATGGATTCGGATGTTTGATCTTTCGATCAAACGTCCTAGATCCATATGGCGAAACCGGATACTGGTCTGTGTTGTTGTCTGCATTTTTTGTTCCACTTCTTCCACTGCTGTGAGGTGATGCAACAGTAAAAATATTACGGAGCTATTTAGCTCACTCAAAAGTGTTTCCGGACTTGTTTTTTTGCCTATATGCAGGTTATTATTGAAGAAGCTTTGTTGGGTAGCGTTCTGGTTATTCGTTTTTGGAGTGATGTGATATATATATATATATATATATATATATATATATATATATGCAGAAAGAGAGAGAGAGAGCGAGATGGGTGTGACACTTCAGTGAAATGTCTTCTCACTGAACCACAAATCCCCCATATCCCCTGCTAAATTAACATAACAACTCTGAGACAGCACTAAGGAAGTGAAAAGGGGCAAATTTGTCACTTCCCACTATATCATGATCTTGCTCAGTTATAGCTAGTACAGTTAGATTAGCTGATTTTTCAATTAGCTGTACCAGCTTTTCCCTACTCCTACAAAAAGCCTCTTCAAAGTATGGTCAGTAATCCAGATATAGACATATGTATGCAGGTAGTAAAATGCAAAGTTTTGGAATATTGCAAATGCATCCTAGTGCACTGTGCTTGGTCTGTGTTGGTGTTAATGTTTTTTTTTTGAGTGAATTCATTATTCATATGATCAAGCTTTACATTTGCTGAGCTGGTACAATGTAATTGTTAAGCATCTTGTCAAAATATCAGCTTTGAAATGTAGTTTGCAACACTAGTAGTATTTTCTGTTGCTTTTCTCCATGTAAAAATAATGCGGTTCTTAATTCCAATAATCAGTGGTAACAGTCAAGACTTTATGTTTCTCTCTAATTAAGCACAAGTGATTCAAAAGAAAACAGGAAGGTTGCAGTGGTGCAGCGGTTACATTGTTCCCTCACAGCAAAAGGCTCTCCATTTTGATTCTCAGCTGGGGTGCCTTCTGTGCATGTCCTCCCTGCGTTTTTTACGTGGGTTTCCTCCGGGTACTCAAGTTTCCTCCCACATCACAAAGACACGCATCTGGAGTATTTCTTCTTGGGCCTCTGCTGAAAATTGGCTTCATTCCAAGTTGGCTTTCCTGGTAAACAAATGTTAAATAAATAAATAACAGAATCAAGGAATTAACTCACTTTTGCTTACAATGAAAACCTCTTAAAGTATGTCAAGTTTGTTGTCAATGGCAGTTTGGTGTAAAGGATTGTCTCAACACTTGTATCTTTTCAAGTAATAAAAATGCTGAGAATTATTTGGCTTTTAGGGCTTTGACAAGCAGTAAAACTATACTGGTTGAGCCAGCCTGGTGGCACAGGGATAGGGTATCTATCTGTAGAGCTGGTGACCTATGCTTGATTAGAGGGATCAGTTTGGGGGCTACTGAATGCTTGAAAGCTATTTTTTCTCTCTCTGGAGATACAATGCAATTGTATTACCCGGTAATCATCTAATGGAGCCAAAGGAGGTGACAACAGGCACAGGCCTGAGGACCAGTGGCAACAGACATCCCATTGGCTGGGGAATGAGGTCACATATACCTATGGAGGATATAAGATAGAGCAGTCCATAATAAACAAACAAACAAAAAAACAAATAAATACATACATGCATACATAAATAAGAGTACTACCATACTTCTGTTCCTCCTTTGCCAAAGCATATATCATATTGGAGTATTGACATCAGTTGTGCATGCATTATGTGGATTGCTTTGTGAAGTGAATCACAGTTCATAACTAAAGTAAAGAAGGACCATAAATACTCAGCACCAGCTAAGCACAATATCCATACTGAGAATAAGTATGCATAGCAAATCATCTCTGAGAAAGATGATGAGGGGACATAGTATCAGGCTTTTATCAATGTCTGATAATATAATGCGAGGGAAAAGAAGATGGTGATGATCCCTCAGGTTCTCAGTTATTCTGATTCTGATTACCAAGAGCAATTTGAAAACCAAGCCTCTGTGGTAAAATATAAAAAAGAAAACTGTCTATAAATTAATCTCTTGTTATATAAAGTATAAAACAAAAAATAAATTACTTAATGCTTATAAAAAGTCTCATTTTATATACATGAGCGACTTAAGCAAACAAGTGAAGAGTTTAAAAGAACCATTAGGAAGCTCAAAGTTGAATATGAACATAAACCAACCAAAACAAGAAAACAAAAAATAAGTACTAACTTTAAATCTTTCTTTATGTTAAGAAGTTAAGAACTAACACCCAGCAATGTTTAGTGATAGACAACAATAATGCTGACAATTCTGAACATAAGGAAATAGCTAATATCCTAACTGACAAATTTAGTGCAAAGTTTACTCCACACACAACTATAGCTATTCCATAGTTTCCACAGTTTCAATTAACTCTTTCAATTACAATGGAAAAAGTTCTCTCAGCTCTCTCAAAAACTAAGAATATTTAATCCATGGGCCCAAATAACATACCAGGTTGCCTGATTATTAGTACCAAATATGGCCTATCCAAACCTCTACTTAACGTCTTTAATCTAAGCCTCTCCACTGATTACATTCCTGAACCCAGCAAAACAACCTTTGTAATGTCGCTACACAAGAGTGGCACAACCACAGACCCTGGTGACTATAGTCTATTAGTTTCATTAGCTTCATATGTAAATCTATAGAACATATTTTCACAGATCTTATTAATATGGGCATCAAAAATCTCTTACCTTGGATCCGAATCAATTTGGCATTGAGAACAGAAGGTCCTGCCTCTTTAACCTCATTAACGTGTTTGAAAAATTTTTCTGAAGTAGTGGTTTGTGGTTAAGCAGTACATACAGCATATATGGACTTTGCTAGAGCCTTTAATACTGTTCCTCATTCAGGCATTATTGACAGACTTGTAAATTTGAACATAAATCCTTATGACATTTGATGGCTGTCTAACTGGCTGTCTGGGAGAACCCATGTGGTTCTACTTCTGAAAATGTTAGCAGTGATGTAGCACAGTGTTCAGTACTGGGACCTCTCCTATATGGCAGCTATTTCTCTGATCTTCAGTCTACAACTCCTGGCCTGAGGTTATCTAAGTTTGCAGATGACTGTAAACTGAGTGCTGTTATTCAATCTTCCATTGATTTAACAATTGTTCCTTTATAGGTTAGACTTTGTTAACAATTAGTACAAGGGTGATAGTATCAGATTAAATTTGAAAAAAAACCCCACAACATAGCTAATTTTGTGAAACAAACATTTCCCATAACATACAGGTGATGTACTCCTCCAATCAAATACTGTCATAAGAGATCTAGGCATTCTTGTTGAGAACTCCTTATTTTTTGACCGTCATGTCTCCACAGTAGTTCTGAAAGCCTTTTGTCATGCTCATCTAATTTCAAAAGGCATATCCACTGGATCCAAACAAGTCTTAAATACCCTTTACTCACATTTCAACAGATCTACTATTCAATATAACAACCCTTTTGGCATATATTTGCCCTAACATATCACTCAGATTGAGAGACTTCAGAGATTCCTAACTAAAAAGATCAGTAGACTCAAACATCTTAGTTATCAAGACAGACATAAAGCACTCTCTCTACTCATTTTTTTACTGATTTTTGCATGGGAATCTGTGTCTAGTCCTTCAAGCCATGAAAACTCCAAGTGTTTTTGATGTCCTGTTCTTTCCCAGAACAAATGGTTCCTCAACTACCTATTTAAGGGAACTAACCTTCATCAACAGATAAATAAGACATGTTGGTGTGGTAGGTTCATAATGTAAAGTATCCCCCACTTCTGGAGCAAGCTTTTATTACATTTTAAGTGGAGTAGTACCCTTGCCACCTTTAATGTAAACCTAGATAATTAGACAGGCGGCCTCAAAATTCTCCCCCAGTCTATCTTGCCTTGCCTTCCTTGTGGCTGGAGGGAACTTTTAAATATGGGCTAACATATGAACCTGAATCTCTGCAATACTGTTGTATGGTCTTTACTTTGCATGTTGTGGTCCGAATACTCTTTCTCAGCTGTGCAATGTCTCACAAAGTAAAATAATGTCATAGACTGGTTCACTTGACATGTGAAGCTCATGAAAGCCAGTCAGTCACTGATTTAAAGTCATACTGCCACTGAACCAATATGAGACAGTGAAAATCAGAATAGTTATTATTTAGGGTAGAGAAACAGAGTAGCCACAATAACATTTATCTAAATTAGAACACTCCACAAATATCAGAGCAGTTGAGACACTCTGATTTAGTAGTATAAGATATTTCTTTATTTTTCCATTGGCCTCATGCCAAGTAATATGCCCTGCAAACTGATGCCAAGGGCTGGAGTTCTATCTCTCTCATTCATCCTGCAGTTTAGTTTACAGATCTGTAAATGTGTACATCTGCTTTTTTTATAAAGAAGGATTTTGGCCCTGCTCCATCATGTACTCATGTATATACTGGGTAAGTTCTTCTTATAAGGGAAAATAATTTTTCTTCCAATGGAATATACAACACAATAGTAGACAAAGGCCATGCTAGTCCTTCATTTTCAGTTACAATAAAATTCCATAGAATGCAGCTGAACTGCACATGAGACAACATAAGCAAAAAAGATTGCACATAGCCAGGTGAGACACTGCAGATGGAAAAAAAACAACATGCATGACACAGAGCCTTCTCAAACAGGAGAGGCAGCATTCAAATGCCAGATGATCCTTCTTAAAGCAGGACCTGTAACACTATTAATTTTGGTTATCAGCTACAACAGAAGTGAAATTAAGATGGTAGCTTTCTTTTGTATGATACAGTGTGTGTACTAATATCTCATAAATGTCAAAACACCCATTTGCTTCTTCTCAAGGAAATGCTGCTAGAGTACATTACATTATTCATGATTCAGGTGCATTGTTAATGATTTAGATGCAAACAAATCATCCAGGATAATTTTGGCTATAATGTATAGTGCAATACATTTTAATTTATTAAATAGGACTACTAATGCATGAGGAATATCATATGATTCTGAGTGGTATTGTCACTAGCCCCTATTCACAGCAATTTAATTTTACTCCATTGCTTCAAGATGGACTTCACTCATATATCCAGAGCAATGCAATGAAAGTATTTAATACATGTAATCTTCTTAACAGACTACAGACTAATGCTGATGTTGTTGTTACTATGGGCAATTTTCAGGCATTATTGTGAACCAAAACAGAACTTAGCCTATATCAGGTGATTTATTCTGCATTATAAACCATAGTTCACAGGAATCTGCTGATGCATATGCAACTGAACTACCACACATAGCTAAAAATAGGAGTAGTCAGCTGCATGTGTCATTACTGAAACAGAGAATTGTTTGTGAAATTAAAATGCCAGATTAAGAAGTAAATTGTTCTCAGGGTATGAAAATAACCATGGCTGTAAGCATATGTAGAAATGCAGAAGTATCTCATATATACATGAAAGACCTTGCAAGGCATTTACATGTATGTAAAGTTAAATGAAGATAACGACTGTTGGTATTAGACAAATTAATGACCCATTTTTCCATTTTTACATGGGTTGGGAATGGGATGTCACATCAACATTAGTCAATATAATCAAATCACCTAGAGCCAATATTTACAGTGTCAAGCAGCTAACTCTGGCATGGCCTTCTGTGCAAAATCATTCAAGTAATATGGCAGCAAAGAAAGTTACTGCAATGCATTAATATTGTGATACAGTTATAAATTACAAATGTTTTACTCTGCATTCCTCATTTTGTTTAAGGTGTGGCTATCAGCATGCAGAGAAGCCATATCAGGCACTTAGAAGAGAATGTTGGGAGTGTGGACCTCCTAACCATTTTTCTCAGGTATGTAAGCTGACAAAAAGGAGATATATTTTGTAAGTGACTTATTCAAACAGAACTTATGACTGCATACTCACTGACTTGATAAATATAATACAGTACCAAATCATATGTTTGTTAATACACTTGATGTGTGTGTGTTGAAAATGTGTGTAGTGTTCCTGCATCGATCACAGAAAAACAAGAGTGTTGACAATATAAAAAAAGCACTAGACAGAAAGCTGTGCATAAATGGGACACATCTTGTTTAAGCTTGATACTGGAGCATAATACAAATTATATAAGCTTACTGCTAGAGTCAAAAGCTTTGTTTTTCATGGCTTACAGTGTTTATAGATTCAAACCATTTTGTCAGTGAGAGTTATGCTGTGTATATTAAAATGAAGTGTAATTTAAAGTTGAGGAAATACATCACCCAAACATATTGGAAGAAATGCCTGTGAAAAACTGGGCTGAATTTGTACTGTGCAGATGCAAAATACAAACGCAAAACACTAGAGTCCACAATATTTATTTATTTATTTTACATTTGTTGGCTGGGATAGTCTGACTGGATACATGTCTATTTTCAGTGGATGACTGGGGAGAAAAGCTCCACATAACAAAGAAAGACACAGTTAATACATATCAAACATTTTAAATACAGGAAACATATCAAAAAAATTTTAAACACAGGTTACAAATAGATAACATCTGCCAATATGTACAGTCATACATATGTAATATGGCATGGGTAGATTGCTAAAAAGCAATTTAGGAAGGAGCACTTATTTTAGTGAAGGTGCTAATCAGGTTATGAGCAAGGGCACAGCCAGTGTGATTTAAAGTATTTTTTGAGGCCTTTTTTAAGTTTCCTCGGTAAGGTCAACAGGAAGTAGATTCCAAGTTTTACCAATTGAGTTGACAAACAGAGCATCTCCTGAAGAGTTGTTGAATTTTTGGGTCAGTACCATTAGTTTATTAGATGAGCATAATAACAATAGAGTAGACTATTATGATTCACATAATCGTGAAGGAAATGATTAGTAGACCCAAAGAGAACATGATTTTCATGTTCCTGAAACCAGTGATTCTCAGACTTAAAGAACACAAACTGTGTGTATTTTGGATTTCAAATAATCCTTTTGGACTTTTACCATGGTTTTGTATACTTTGCTTTGCTTGTTATTTCATAGGAAATAACTGGTAGACAGCTTGAGCATTTGACCACTGAACATGAATTACATGACTGTGAAGCTACTGATTGACATAAAGTACAGTCTGTGATGCATAAAAAAAAGGGTCAGTGCACTCTGATGTGTGCTACCAGAATACAAGTATAAACTTAAGCTAAAATGTTTCATTACATATTTTGCAACAATATGCTAATGTCCAAAAACAATGATCAGGAGTGTACTTAGGCAAGCAACAACAAGTTCTTTCATAAAGCTGCGTATGCCAATAAGGATAAATATCTCTAGAGGCTTGTATATTAACCGCTCTTCAGCTCAGTATGAAATCAATGTTCACCTCAAAGTTACGTATCCTCCAATGGTTACACCTCGCCAAGTAGAATTTAGTTTAACTCACTTCATCATATAAGTTTCGATTTCATAAGGATGAGACAGGAACATAATCCACCAGGAAAATGCACATGACAAAATATCTTGATCAATCACTATGGCTTTATTAACATGAATAAAGAAATAGGCTAGCGCTTTCACCCGTAGGCTTCTTCAGGCCATTAACATTCAATTAATACAGGTTCTTTTTATATACACATCTATTCCCTTTCATTATGATGTCATATCCTGTATCAATTAGTTAATATCTTATATAAGAATTTTTTATAATATAACAAGCACTGTTAATACATACCTAAAACACATAAAAATCTATGTAAGAGATTTTTCTCTAAGAAATATATAAAAAACATTTATGTTAAAAAACATATATGTATATTATAATATAAAAAGTTTTTTAATTTAATGAAATCATATAAAAAATATTTATGTTGTATCTACATATATGTATATATATAAAACCTTACATTTCATTTTATTTACATTCATGTACGTGTACAAAGCAAACATTTCTAAAGTAGAATATATGTAATTACTTATAAGTAAAGCTCCTCTAAAAATATAATTAAATATAGAGTATATAATACATTTCTAAGAAATTTTACATATAAATACACGTAAAATGTACTAATTAAAAAATGTAAGTATTCAACTCATACATTATCAATAAGTTTATACTATACTAAGTCTAGACCACAAATGGTATATATACATCAATACATTTACTAAGGCAAAAGTAATATAGACATTTTGGAATTTATCATATTCAAATGAGTAGTGTGTCACTGGCATGGCTCTAAAAATATAGGCAATGTTAAATACTAGTTCAGTTAGTAGTACAATCCTCCAGTACTGATAAATAACTTATTTATATATAAATTCAAAGTCATAAAATACTATTACAAAAGAAGGACACAACAACTCTCTATCTTAAACGGAAGTAATTGCCTGCATCAGCTATTAGATATTAATATGTGAGAATATTTCTAAACTCACATAAGCATACTTATAGTATCCTACCAACTTTTGAATCCATATTAATTAATTAATTAATGTCCTTTTCTAGGAAGTATTACAGTATATCACAACTTCCTAGCCTTTAGTACTGGTTTAATAGGAATTCTGTCATTTATTCCGGGCAACTGATCAGCCCTGAGTCTAATTATCCATTTTATCTCATTCTGTTCTGTTCTATTAGATATATCCCCACGTCTAATGGTAACATTATTAATTTGGAGGACCATAAACTTGAATTTATGGTCTGATGATGTTTCATGTACATGTTTAGAAAGAGCATTTTTACAAGATTTTATTCTTATATTATAAATATGTTCTCTCATTCGATCCTTCAATCGTCGGTCTATCTTGCCTACATAGAATGCACAACAACTTGTACATGTGGCAAGATAGACCACGTGGGCTGTGTTACATGTGGCTTGTACAGGAAATGTATAGCATCGTTGTGTAACAGGATGTATAAATGTAGCTGTTTCATTAATCAATGAACAGTATCTGCATTTATTACATGGTTTAGTTCTTCCAGCCTTATTATGTTGGTTCTCGTTTCCTACCCTATTTGGGCCACATAACATCCGATATAAGTTCAATTTATTTTTGTATATAAATTTAGGATAACAACCAACAACATCTAATATGCTGGAATCTGTAGTTAGTATATCCCAATACTTTCTGTATACATCTTTTATGCCCTTAACATCTTATGTATGATATATAGACACCTTTACTCCTTGCGTGGAATGATTCACAATCAATTCAGTGTCCATTTCTCTATTATTTTTTCTTTCCGCAAAGTATGGATGTGCTACATTTTTTCTCATATTGTCTATATTTTGTAAGCCTGCATCTATTTCTTCTATTTTGTATGATCTATCCAAAAATTTTTGTTTTAACTCATTTATTTCACTTTTATATCCAGTATCAGTTGAATTTAACCGTGAAGCCCTCATTACCTGGCCTCTAACTATATTTTTAAAAGTGAATCCCGGGTGCATACTAGTCCTATGCAATAGCGAGTTCCTATAACAACTCTTCCTATACACTCCTGTATTAAACAGGCCATTGGGTATCCTCTCTATGTACACATCTAAGTATGATATTAGTTCTCGGGATGCTTCCATAGTAAACTTTAAGTATTCGGTAGTCAAATTTAACTTTTCTAAAAAAACATACAACTCCCTCTGTTCAGCTTTCCAAATAAAGAAAAGGTCATCTGCAAATCGTGTGTAAAACTGAATTTTCTCTTTGTAGTCTATCATCTCAAAAAAACTTTTCTCTTCCCAATCTGCCATAACCAGATTGACGTAGCTATTGGCACAAGATGTGCCCATAGCTACGCCATCTTTTTCTATATATACCTGGCCATGAAATGCAAAAATATTGTTGTATAGGACTACTTCCATTAAGTCACATATTACTTCAATATGAGCATGTGTATAAGTTTTATCCCTATTCAAACATCTACGGATGCATTCCAAACCCTTTTTATTAGGTATCACAGTAAACAGGGACTAAACATCTAGCTTAACTAGCCAATTACTTTCATTTTCATGAATTTTTGAAGTTTCATCATATAACATCATTAAGAACTGTTTCGTGTCCCTCAAAATATGGGTATATTTATCCACTACTGGTCTCAAGATGGATTCTAAATAAAGGGAAATGGGTTCTGTAACCCATCCTCTTCCTGCCACTACAGGTCGCATGGGTGGATTTGTGGGGTGTTTATGAATTTTAGGGACCCCTTGTATACAAGGTATAGTAGGATTATCAACTAAAAAATATCTCAGTAGTTCTTCTTTTATTTTGCCTTGTTTATATAATTCGTTTAATGTCGTCTTTACACGTCCTATGACTTTTTCTACTTCATTCGAGTCAATCATCCTATAAAATTGCTCATTATGCAACATGTCTTTCATACTTGTGATATATTGCTTCATGTCCATTATAACTGTTGGTCCACCCTTATCAGCCGGTCTAATCATTATACTTGGGTCATTCCTTAAGGTTCTAAATGCTTCTCTTTGCTTTGGTTTTAAATTTCCATACCACTTCTTTGTCTTATTCATTTTGTTGTGTTCATATAATTCCTTTTCAACTAATTTAGAAAATGCATCAATCAATGGGTGTTGAATAGGAACATATGTGCTAGGTTTTCTAAATGAATGCCTTTCGAGTGTATTCTTCCCAAAGTCTAGTTTCAATTGTAAATTACATGTAAACATTTTTAAATCTACTATGTTCTCTGTGATATCACTCTTACTAGATGGAATAAATGTTAGTCCTTTCTCCAAGATATAACATTCCTCACTTGATAACTATTTACTTGATATATTCCATATTAAAGATTTGTGGTCCCTTGCCACATCTTCTTCAAAGTTGTCCCTACATATTGTATATCTGCTGCTCTCTTCCTCGGTCGCCCTCTGCTCGTGGACCGATCCCCCCCCTCTCCAATAATCCGCAATAGGGAAAGGGGCTTTGTGGTGGTAACTATTGGTTTTAGCTGTATCAGGGGGGCCATTGCTGATCTTATTCTCACTAGATGTTTCTATAGCACCCCCACCATCTATATGGTTACTAATACTATTAACTTTCATAATTTCACCTTCATTTTCTAATTCATCCTGTAATAACAAAGAAATTTCATCTTCATTATGATTATGTACCATTGCTATTGTAGTAACCACCTCTTATTTTTATTCATCAGCATTGTTTCCACATTCTTACTAATTATATTATTACTTTGAAGGTTGCATTCAGATACAATTTTATTTGTATTATCAGTCACTTTGTTAGGTATATTAACTTTCTCAGTCTCTTTCACGTTTCTCTGGCCGTTTTCATTATTAACTTTCGGCCAAGTGAAGACATGGCCTTTTTTAAAATCCTGAGTGTCTCTACTGATCTTGTTCTGCTTCTGTTCCAGCAACTTTTTTTCATATAAGTAAACATTATCCAATAGTTTTTCAATTAGACTGTCTAATACATGACTCAGGTACACCTTATATAGGTGTAATTGTTGCTCTTTCACTTGCTCTCTTAGAGCTACTTCTTGTGGTAGAAAATAAACATTCAGCAGTTCCATGTACCTTACACTCATTTCTAAATTAATCTGTTGCCACATATATAGTAAGTCAGGGTATAAAGTACCTGTTGTTGGCATCTTCAACACTCGTAGACCCCTTGGAACGATCTTCCGTTGTATACAGGCTTCAAAATGCTGTCGCTGGAGTTGAAGCCATTTTAATTTTACAAAATCCAGTTCCATTTGATTTAAAAGTGTAGAGAGTCCTTTATAATCCGCTTCGGCCATGCCATCACCTACAGAGTCGGAAGTGACATCATACATCAGCAAAGGGTTTGTTTCTCCAGTTATTGCATTTTCAAATCTCAGTTTATTACTTTGTCGAACATCCGGTTTATAGGGTAACTCAATGGAATCTACAGGTAGCTCTGCCATGATAACAGTGTGGTAGAGAACTGTAGTAGTATAAATAAGTAAAAATGTGACTACCACACCGTAAAGTCCACTCCCTAAGTAAACGCAATATAAACAGCCAAAAACAATGGTCGGGAGTGTACGTAGGCAAGCAACAACAACTAGCCCCTTAAGGAATGACCCAAGTATAATGATTAGACCGGCTGATAAGGGTGGACCAACAGTTATAATGGACATGAAGCAATATATCACAAGTATGAAAGACATGTTGCATAATGAGCAATTTTATAGGATGATTGACTCAAATGAAGTAGAAAAAGTCATAGGACGTGTAAAGACGACATTAAGCGAATTATATAAACAAGGCAAAATAAAAGAACTACTGAGATATTTTTTAGTTGATAATCCTACTATACCTTGTATACAAGGGGTTCCTAAAATTCATAAACACCCCACAAATCCACCCATGCGACCTACAGTGGCAGGAAGAGGATGGGTCACAGAACCCATTTCCCTTTATTTAGAATCCATCTTGAGACCAGTAGTGGATAAATATACCCATATTTTGTGGGACACGAAACAGTTCTTAATGATGTTATATGATGAAACTTCAAAAATTTATGAAAATGAAAGTAATTGGCTAGTTACGCTAGATGTTCAGTCCCTGTTTACTGTGATACCTAATAAAGAGGGTTTGGAATGCATCCGTAGATGTTTGAATAGGGATAAAACTTATACACATGCTCATATTGAAGTAATATGTGACTTAATGGAAGTAGTCCTATACAACAATATTTTTGCATTTCATGGCCAGGTGTATATACAAAAAGATGGCGTAGCTATGGGCACATCTTGTGCCAATAGCTACGCCAATCTGGTTATGGCAGATTGGGAAGAGAAAAGTTTTTTTGAGATGATAGACTACAAAGAGAAAATTCGGTTTTACTCACGATTTGCAGATGACCTTTTCTTTATTTGGAAAGCTGAACAGAGGGAGTTGTATGTTTTTTTAGAAAAGGTAAATTTGACTAACGAATACTTAAAGTTTACTATGGAAGCATCCAGAGAACTAATATCATACCTAGATGTGTACATAGAGAGGTTACCCAATGGCCTTTTTAATACAGGAGTGTAGAGGAAGAGTTGTTATAGGAACTCGCTATTGCAAAGGACTAGTATGCACCCGGGATTCACTTTTAAAAATATAGTTAGAGGCCAGGTAATGAGGGTTTCATGGTTAAATTCAACTGATACTGGATATAAAAGTGAAATAAATGAGTTAAAACAAAATTTTTTGGATAGATCATACAGAATAGAAGAAATAGATGCAGGCTTACAAAATATAGACAATATGATAAAAAATGTAGCACATCCATACTTTGCGGAAAGAAAGAATAATAGAGAAATGGACACTGAATTGATTGTGAATCATTCCACGCAAGGAGTAAAGGTGTTTATATATCATAAACAAGATGTTAAGGGCATAAAAGATGTATACATAAAGTATTGGGATATACTAACTACAGATTCCAGCATATTAGATGTAGTTGGTTGTTATCCTAAATTTATATACAAAAATAAATTGAACTTATATCGGATGTTATGTGCCCCAAATAGGGTAGGAAACGAGAACCAACATAATAAAGCTGGAAGAACTAAACCATGTAAT
>NC_056736.1:80885741-80998241 GCF_019279795.1 Protopterus annectens | reverse complement strand
TAAATCTGGGTATTAGAACTCAAAATCCTTATGGCAGATTATCATAAATGGGTGCAAGATGATCTGTTCTCATTGGTAAAGCAGAAACGTCAGCACTGTTAAAAATATTGGTACAGCTGACTGTGAGAAAAATAATGATATCATTGACACGAATAATACTGAAACTTGTGGGTCTTGTATTATCTTTCTTTAAAGTAATGAACTCAGCAATCCTCTGAATATCCATATGCAATTCTTGATGTCCTCTTCTCTGGCTTCAGAATTGAAGACATAGATGTGTAACATCAAAACTAATTATACTGCAGGTTTCAATCTTAGCCACTCAGGAAGAGAAATATGAAAAGCTGTCCACTTGGCTGTATGCTCATCCTGTTTCTTCTGTAGACAGTCACACAAGGCATTCTCTCTACTTGTACACATAGTAACAAATAAACATATGACAAATGAATGCCAGCCATGCTGCACAATGAATGTGTGGAGAAATTAAATAATATCCAATGTGTTTCTTACCGACAGTGCTTAGTCCTTGTCACAGAACATATTCTTTGTCCCCGGATGACTATGTAAGATTCCTCAATGTTATAAATGATCTCATTGTAAGTAAAAATGCCTTTATTTTGAGTGGCTAACTGCTTTTCAGTAAACTTGGACACCTAAACTTCCAATGTAGGACATGCCCAAACTTTTCTAGACTAAAGAAACAAAAAAATCCCCTGTGCAGTAGTTGAATAAACTTACTGAATGATGCAGCATTTTTGACCTGATTCTTATGAATAATGGTCATCGTTTGCACTACTACTGTGGTATATCCTTAGCAGTGATGTCTAACCATAAACTTATGACCTTCACCTGTAATAGATTCTTAGGTAAATACTATGCTAGCTGCCCATGTGAGCCATTTTAGGCCTAGCCAACTTCCCTTTTAGTTCCTGGATTAACCTATCCCATTTGGTGTTAGACTGGTGTTACTCATCAAATGGTCAATAATTATGTATTACCCATAGTGAGAATAACTGGAATTATACAGGTAATTTGAAGGGATCCATGCATGGGAAAAGCATTTAGGAGCTACCTCTGTCCTGTCCATTAGCAGTACATGGGACAGTCCTAGGATAATTTTCTATTACCCATCCATAGCTCCGAGTTGTACTTGAATAAGAACAAAGATGAGTTTTGTTTTACTTGAATTGGATGGTGTGTTGCAGAGCAGTGGTATTCCCTGTGAAAAACACTTGTCCCCAAAACCATTCTGTTGATTTTGGAGAAGAGGTTTAAATCCCTTGACCAAGTATTTCTGATACCATTTGGCTTGCTGATGTGCAGTAGGTCTATTGGGTCAATGGATGCCTTGTGTGCCAGACATGAGTCACCTCTTAACAGTCAGTAGGATACCGACTGTAGTGATGAAGATTTGAGGTGGTCCATGTAGGACATATTGTTGAGGCCTTGTAACCTTTTAGTAAGGTATCTCTGTAGACATTACACTTCATGTGTGTGTCTGGACAGATATATGCCAAAAGGAGCATCTTACTCAATGATTAGCCTAATTAGAGCTAATTAAAGGTGGGCAATGACATCTCTAGATCTAGTTGCAATCCATTTGTTTATAAGCTGCAAAATATCAAAGGACTTTTTTATGACAGTAAACACATATTGGTCAAAAGTTAAATCGCTGTCCATATAAGTTTTCAAATCTCGAATAAATGGGTCAACTGTCAGAAATGATTTGTCAATGTGGTAGGTTCCCAGGACAAATGACTTCTCAAAGGATACGACAATGTATTTTTTGGCATTTAGTTTCAGTCAATGATTCTGGTACCTGTTGTTTTTTTGGGACAAAACTTGCTGCAGGATGACTAACTTCAGAGAAGTAGATGCCAAACATGAGAGGTCCCAGCACCAAACCCTGGAGGACTTCACTGGTGATTGGTCCTTTATGGAGACAGCTTCCTCGATTTTGATCTCCAGCATCCTATCTATGAGTCAGTTGGCAGTACAGCCAGTGATGTAGGGATTTATTCTCAGTTTATTTAGCTTTTTTACTATGGCCCAAGTAAGGGATTATGTTAAAATCTTTGGTTAGGTTATATGTGTTGTGTACTATTTTACCATCATCCATAGACATCTACCAGGCTAAGTAAGCATATCCTGCTCTTGACGAATACAAACTGAGATGGTTCCAGTGTTTGGAGGTTCCCCATGTCCTTAATAATTAGTTCCATGATAAGTCTTTCCATGGCTTTGTATATCAGGCTGTTCAGATTTATGGGTTTGTAATTGGCTGGGTTTATGGAAGGTCCTCTCTTATGCATAGGAATAACTGTAGCTGTTGTCCATTTGCTTGGTCCAAAATCTGCATGGAGGTTGAGGTTGAACACTGTTGTTAGAGGGATGGCTATATCATACTTCATGCTACCTAAGATGCATCCAGAGATATTTTCAGGAAACACTGATACCATTTTTTTTTACTTTTGAGGATTTGGTTTTTGTGTGATAGCTGGAGCCAAGTTGTTTTTTTATGGTATACCTTGTAGGATAGACAGAGGGGAGAAAGGGGTATAGTCTGAGCTGAATTTATTGACCAGTAGGTTAGCTATTATCTTCAGCATCAATACAGGTAACTTCATTCACAATCAACTGAGTGCATTGCTACACTGTCTGATATTTCAAACATAACTAAAAAGGGCTTGTGGTTGTCTCTGATTTGGGTGGCTATTTCAGCTTTAAATTTAGCTTTGGTGGATTTTATTACTTCCTTGAGCTGTTTGTTTATTTTAATGATGAGGGCTCTTTCATTCTGAGAATTCTTCTTCTTACCTTTTGGTCAAAATTCTCTTCCCACTTGTCCTGCATCTCTTGTTTCTCTGCAAATCCAGTATCACCACCAATATTAGAAGCAGGGGCCTAAATCTTCACCAAAAGATAAATAAAACATGGTGGAGGGAAGCGTTTATACAACCTGTAGAACAGTGTGTGTATGTTGTACCTTTTAAGAGCATTTCAAGGTCGGGACGTGCATATAAATAGCCAGCATGTGCTAGCTTCAGTTCCATTTTGTGAGTGCAGCCAGAGAGTGAGCATGTATGAGTATAATAGCTAGTTTACAAGTTTATCTAAGTTAAAGTTATTAAGCCTCAGTGCTGATGTGTTTGTACATAACAAAGCTGCTTGAACAGAACCCACAAAGACTCATCTATTTTATCCTAGATGAGTGAAATTTTAGAGCTACGAAGTGCCGAGATAACAGTGAAGGTGAACTAACAGAAATGAGCACAGAAAAAAGGGCCAGAAATGAACCAAAGGTAATGAAAACCTGCACAAACAAGTTATTTTTCAAAAAAGATAAAACAGAGCATTGCAAGGGCACAAACTGCATTATTAAATAAGCGAGAGGCACAAAAGGTTTATTAATTAAACAAAATGTTTAAAATTAAGATATTTGATAAAATGATTATCAGAAAAGCACATAAGGGGTTTCGAACTACCCCAGAATTGCAAAATCAGCATGTTTAAAGCAAAATGGGCATGTTTAGAGTAAAACGAGCACAAGAAAATTCTAATGGACATGGAAAAAGATTAAATGTGCAAAACAAATATAACAAAGGGCAAAAAGAGTACATTAAGCATAAATAAAGCAAGGCAACTGCATGTTTTTTGGCAAAGTACTGTGTTTTTGCATAACTACTACTTCACATTGTATTCAGGGCACAACTATAGTTATTCAAAGTATCTCAAAGTGTGCAAAAGTGCTTACAGTGTGTGCTTATTACTGTGCATTTATTCAGAAGAGTTTATTTGTGTGCAAAAGTGCAACTATTTCATGAAGTGCAGTCAAAATGCAGCCATGTCGAAAGGTTTCTTGTGCTGTGTGAGTCTATTCGGAAAGTGCTGTTATTTTGAAATGTTTTATACAATTATAAGTGAATTTTACAGTACAGTAATTTCAAGAGTATTACAGTGCCCGTGAGTCTTATTACGCAATGTTTCCTACACTAAGAGATGATTTTTTACAGTACAATAATTTCAAAGGTACCACAGTGCCCGAGATACTAATTTTGTAGAGTTCAGTTATTCAGAGCCTTGTTGTGCTATTAGGCATAGTTACAAATACTGGCATACATTTCTGGCATATGTATATGTGTGTATGTTCATACATACTTGCAAAAGCCTTCACTGGTATGTGTTAATATGGCAGACAAATTTCATAAACCCTCACCATTGGTGTTTGATCAGAATATTGCAGAGAATTAGAGAATATTTGAGCAAGAATATGATATTTTTATACAAGCAGCTAATTCTGACAATGATACATGCACCAGGGCATTCATTTTGCTAAACCTAGCTGTGTCAGAGGCTACTGAAAGACAGCGTTCATTTGTGTATGCATCAGCAGTATATGAGGGAGAAGGTGAAAACCATCATATTGTTGTACAGGCTGAATCAAGGGAAGACCCCAAGTGTCTGAAGTGCAAATTCAGGGAAATGAGTAATCCCCAGACAAATATTACATTAGACAGGAATTTGTTTTACATAAGAGATAAAACAACCTGGGGAAACTTTTGCAGCTTATAAAACTGACTTAAAAAATAAAGCTAAAATGTCAGTTTGTTGATATAAAAGATGAGTTGATAAAGGACAGGCTTGTGTGTGGTATTAATAGTGCTGCAGTGAGAAAGATTTTGCTTCGTGACAGTGATTTAATGTTGATCAAAGCTATTGCGATTTGTCAAATCCATGAGGTTACAGAAAGGCATACAAGTATGCTTTTAAGTGATAAGAGCATGGTTTCAGCAGGAGCCAGAGCAAATGTAGACAGCGTGCAACATGTGGCTGGCAGAAGCAGGCCTAAGCACATGGCAGCTGCCATCCCTAAAGGTTTACCTGGGGAATCCCGTAGTTTTCCAGCAAGTTATAAGGAAAGGACATGTGCAGTGTAATACAAGGGTGAGTCAGCAAAACCCAAACCCAGCTTTATTGTTCACTGTCATAATTGTGGTGCCAATCATAAGTCTAAAAGAGAAAAATGCTTAGCATTTGCTCAGCAATGCCACAAGTGTAAAAAATGGAATCATTTTCAAAAAGTTTTGCAAATCAAGTAAGCCTCACACAGTTATAAAGAAAGGCCACACAAAAAAGCAAGTTGATCATATAGAGAGCTGCAATTCTACTTTATATGTAGATGTGTATCAGTAATTGGTGAAAAGGTTGATGCACTTAATTTGATGGCAAAGAATGAAGTGTTTTACACTGTCCAGATCAATGGTAAATCCACTGAGCTTAAAGTAGACACTGCTTCAAAGTGTAATGTTATGTCAGCAGACACATTTGCTAAGGTGAGAACTGATGAACAACTCAATGTGGCTAGTGGTGTCAAACTTGTTGCTTATGGAGGTGAAGAAATTCAAACCAAAGGCTCAGTAGTCCTTTCATATTATTTGGCTAAAAACTATTACTGCTTGTTATTCCTTGTAGTCCAAAGACCTGTGCAGTCATTACTGGGTCTCAGAAACTGTTTAAGAATGAATTTGCTTTCTTTTACCAAAGCAGTTAATCATATAAGCACATATTCTAGTTCCAATTTTACTGAAGCTATTTTCTCAGAATACACTGATGTTTTTGATGACAAGTTGGGCAAACTTCCAGTTGTGTATTCCATAAAGTTAGACCCACAGGTCAGTCCAGTAGTCAGACCAGCAAGAAAAGTGCCGATAGCTATGCAGGATAAAGTTAAAGCACAGCTGGATAAAATGGTGCAGTATAGTGTAATTTGTCCAGTTATAGAACCAACTGAATGGGTGTTGTCCATGGTAGCAGCCCACAAAAAAAGGCTCAGATGAAATCAAAATATGTATTGACCCAAGAGATTTGAGCAAAGCATTAAAGAGACTGCATCATCCAATGTGTACAGTCAAGAAAGTCACAGCCCTAATACCAAATGCCACAGTATTTTCTGTCTTAGATGCAAAAAGTTCATTTTGACAAGTGATGCTTAATCGCATTAGATGCAAAAAGTTCATTTTGGCAAGTGATGCTTGATTGCAAATCCTCATTATTGACTACTTTCAGTACCCCATTTGGCAGACACAGATTCCTCAGGAAGCCATTTGGAATAAATCCTGCAAGTGAAGTCTTCCAGCATGCAATGTAGCAAATTATTTTCAGGTTATCCATGTTCCATAATAGTAGATGATTTACTGGTGGGAAGCAACAGTGAACAGAGCATGACAGAAACCTTAAGAAAGTTCTAGATAGAGCACATGTAGTGAAGTTAAAGCTCAATCCTCTGAAGTGCAAATTCAGACTACCAGACGTTACATATGTAGGTTATTTATTCACTAGCACTGGCTTGTGACCAGACCCATCCAAGCAAGCAGCACTTCTTGAGATGCCAGCACCAGATAATGTTCATGCTCTACAATGTTTTCTTGGTATGACCAACTATTTAGGCAACTTTATACCAGACTTCAGTGAGTTGACAGCAACTTTGAGAGAGCTGATGTGCAAAAATATTATATGGCCTTGGTTGGAACAGCACCAGAAAGCATTTGGAGATCTTTAGAAGAAAATTGCCACATCACCTACATTAAGATTCTATGACATCTGTAAACCAGTAACCCTTTCCTGAGATGCTTCAAAATTTGGTCTTGGTGCAGTTATTTTTCAGGAAGGCAGACCAGTAGCCTATGCGTCTGGAGCTCCTACCCAAACTGAAATGCAATACGCAAACATTGAGAAAGAACTTTTGGCAATAGTATTTTCATGTTCAAAGTTTCATGATTATATATATGGTCGAGCTATTCAGATTGAAACAGATCACCAGCCTCTAGTTATTATTCTAAAGAAGCTATGCATTCAGCTCCAGTGAGACTACAAAGAATGATGTTCAAATTGCAAAAGTACAACTTCAAAATGGTCTGTACATAAGGCAAACTTCTGTATCTGGCTGATACCTTATCCAGATCACACAGCAATGCAACATAACAGCTTCATGCAGAGAATTTTGACTTTGACTTCATGGAAGTGCATCATTTTTTTTGTCCATGAGAGATCTTACAAAGACTGATACAATTTTGCAAAAGCTCAACAACTATGTTAATGTTGGTTGGTCGCCAACGCAATCTAGTGTATCAACTGAAATGCAAACTTATTTTCCTTACAGAGATGAGATGTTGAAGGAGGATGGCATTGTTTTCAAAGGTCCTAAAATTGTTGTTCCTGTTTTCTTACAACATGAATATATCTGGATTTTGCATCATGGTCATCCAGGTTCTGAATCTACTAAAAGAAGGGTGCGAGAACTAGTATTTTGGCCTTCTCTAGTAAAATACATTGATAAAGTACTTTCTTCTTGTTCAGTATGCAATAGTACTAAACTGCATTTGCAAAAAGAACCACTTCAGCTTAGTCATTTTCCTGAACTACCTTGGTCAACAGTAGCCAGTGTGATATATTCGAGTGGAACAATCAGCATTACTTAGTGTTGGTAGACTCTTATTTGAACTAGTCTGAGATTGGTTTACTACCTAACCTAACACCCACTGCTTTTATCACCAAGTTGAAATGTGATTTCTCAGTCCATGGCAGTTCACACAAAGTTATTTCAGTGAATGGCACCCAATTTACCAGTCAGTTCTTTCAGAAATTTGCAAAAGAATGGGACTTTGTACATGTTACTAGTAGTCCAGAATATTCACAGTCAAATGAACTAGCTGAATGTGCAGTACAGAGTGCAAAGCAATTACTTGAAAGGTCAAAGTGTGAAAATACCAATGCCTTTTTGAATTTACTTAATCTCAGAAACATACCCCGTGACAATATACTTGGCTCGCCTGCTCAGAGACTTCTATCCAGGCAAACCAGAACAACATTGCCTATTAGTTCCAGTTTGTTGAGGCCTAAAGCTAAGAACAACAGGGCAATTAGAGTTCAACTATTCAGAAAGCATTCTTTCCAGAACTCCAGTTATGATAAATCAAGCAAATTTCTTCATCCATTGAAAGAAGGAGAGACAGTGATGATGCAAACGGTGAAAGGTTTCAACTGTATTGGTCAAGTAACAGGTATATGTACCAAGCTGAGATCCTACTTCATAGAATCTGATGGTGTGGAGTACAGGAGAAATTGCAGACATCTTATTCCTGTACCATAATCAATATTGCAGCATTGTTCCTGTGATACAGACTCTAGATCTCATATCAATCCAGACAATGTTCCTGTTGCAGAACATGTCTTAACTTCTACTTACATTCCTGATGATGTTCCTGATGTCCCTAAGTTGAATATTCAGCAAAGACAGTCCCAGTTTCTAGACCTGATTCTAATTTCTGTCACACGATTTGATCGTATTTCCAGACCTAGTGTAAAATACACAGCAACGTGGACATAATTTGCTTATATGTATTTAGTTCTGTATAATTGCACGACAAAGAATTATTTGTACTGAATGCATGTCAATTAATGTTGTCAATATTGCTTAACTTATTTCTGAAAGAGGGAGGATGTAGTATAGTTTTTGTATGTTGCACCTTTAAGAAGCATTTTAAGGTCGGCACATGCATATAAATAGCCAGCACATGTTAGCTTCAATGCCATTTTGTGAGTTCTGCCAGACAGTGAACATGTATGAGTGTAACAGCTAGTTTGTTTATAAGCTTATCTAAGTTAAAGTTATTAAGCCTCAATCATGATGGTAGTACATAATAAAGCTGCCTGAATAGAACACACAAAGACATCTATTTTATCCTGACTAGACAAGTGACAAAACCCAGTGCTTCCCAAGTCTCTGGAATATATTTCTCATACATGTTAAACAGTGCAATGCACTATCTTCCTTTAAACATAAACTACATGACTGTATGGCTGTCCATAAGTATACTATGAGATTGATATGGGCTTCCTGGAGAGCAGCTTGAGGGATGGTACTTGTAAGGCATGAATGACCTTAAGATTCAGTGACCATGGAATATATATAAATGTGTTAATCTGTTGTTGCTGGAAGCTCATGATAGGCAAAGGAAGAACCATCTGATATAATGCCGCTCCACTGTAACTGATTTTGCATTAACATTAAAATTACAAAAAGTGTGTTAGATTAACTTTTTTTTCTGTTGGGAAACATTGTCTGTGATGAAAATAATACATCAGCCCTTTCTTGCTGGATGCTGCGTTTACAATCTGGAAATTGTTACAGACGCACTGAGCAATGCTGAGTAGTATTTTATAACACATCTGATCACATTATTCTCACCATTCCTCATCCTGCCTGAGGAAAGAAGGCAAAATTATCCCCTAACTGTTGCAAATGTCAGAAGAACTCCTATGCTCATTTTATTGAATGTATAATACTTTTCCAGATGCTGTTCTCCACTGAGAGCAACTGAATGATATTTAGCCAAGATAAACTAGATGGAAGTCAGATAGCAAAAATAATAGGCCTAGAGGGCCATCCTTATCCCCGCAGAAAATCACTTACTATGATAAACTTCAGCTGAAGTGGATTCTGGTCAAAGATCTATTCCATGTGTCTGTCTCATAGGAATCCAAGTTTTTTAAATTTTAATTCAACAAATTATCATTCAGTGACATGTAATTTATCAAGCCACCACTGTACTATTGTTAGTCCCATGCATTTTTGATGCTGCTTCTGTTTATTTTGTGCCTTAGATGTGGCCACCAATTTTTTTTTTAATTTCTAACATATGTAGCTTTATTTCTTATACAAGTTCAAATGGCTGTTAATCTGTATGTTGTGTGTATGTGTGTGTGTCTGTGTGTGTGTGTGTGTGTGTGTGTGTGTGTGTGTGTGTGTGTGTGTGTGTGTGTGTGTGTGTGTGTGTGTTTACTTCTCCACATCATAGGTTTACAAACAAGTTGTCCCAATAACTAGAAGTGCCAAGTCCTGAAAGGAGTACACTCATACACAAAGTACCTGTAAAGCTGCGTGTTATCCACCTTCCCATCACCCTCCCCATAAGATGCAAACGCCAGGGCCTTTACTGGCTAGGAATTTGACATAACTGTTTCTGTCCCATGGCCAAATAGTGAAAATCTTGCCCTTGTAGAAACAGACACCTGCACAAAGCATTTGCATAGGTTAGTTTTTTGGGGGCCACTCCATTACTCATCCTCTATGGAAAAAAACAAGCAAACAAAAAAAAATGTGAGAACCTTTGAAATCTCAGTGAATGGAATTTTTGTATTTTCTTTGTAAAATAAGAAAAACACTAGGCACAAGTGCATTTTTTCAGCAGTGACTGAAGACCATGGCCTGATTAAATGACTTATTGTGATCACTCAATAGACACATAGAAACTGAGGATAACTAAACCCAGGACTACAGACTGGTGCTTGTTAGCAGTGCATTGCCTTAACACATGGATTAAACAGGCAGGTAGTAGGGGGTCTGCAACTGCATCTGGCACATGGCTAAGTACAGGAAACCCTGTGATTAAATATACCCTTCTACAAGTTATGTGAAAGGATGAAGTGTTGTTTACCTTCCCACTTCTTCCCCAATTATTTGTGCCTTAGATATCACAGTAACTGGAATTCAAGGACTTCACCTTTTCCTGTCCTACACTGAAACAATACTATTTTTGTATTACACAAAGTGTATTCCTCCACAAACCAACTGTGAGTCTTCTCATACACTCTCTTCAACAAAGAACAGTATGAGCAGTGGGCCACACAGTGACTAGGAATTTGAGAAATTCATTCTCTTCTCTCATGTCTGAATACTGACTGCATGGCATTCATTATAAGAAGCATAGTCCTTAACAAAACACTTGCAATGTGTTATATGTCATTGGTGTGTACTCCTGTGAGATTGTTGAGCCTTAGTCATTTATTATTGCACTTTCTTCCATAAAGAGTGCTACTGGTAAACCTCTGCATAGTATATTGCCTTAAACTGTACTAGAAGGTCAATAGTGAGAGAACTGCCTCTGCTCCAGTTTGTGTTTCAGTGCTTTTATGTTCTGCGTATCTTTTACCTGCTTAAAGTTGCAATCTGTGTCTACCCCATCCTCTACTAACACAGTTCCAATATTGCCTTTATTTGATTGTACTCCAACCTTCCCACAATTATTGCTGGCATTGTTTTATAATAGGCCTGTGTCTGTGACCTCCACCCCTTAGGATAATCTAATTTCCAAAATACTTTCCTCCCCTCTTGCATTGCTATAGACTGTTATATAAGCTATTTATGTACTCTTCCCATGCATTGTTTTCCATAGAGCCATGATATTGAGTGCTCACCATGCAAACCAGTATTTTTCTTAACTAAACGTTCTTTATGACATATTGTCTCCTGTTCATTTTCCAGATGCTCGGCAAAGCTTGGAGTCCTAGCATGCATTCAAGTAGTGTTTTAATTGTATTGTGCCATCCAGGCAAAGTTAAGTTATTTTGATTGCTAAATCGCACTTAAATTATTTTTGAGTGATCACTACTGTTTCCTGCTTTTATGTGTGCATTTCACTGATTGCTTTTCCTCACACTGTTACTGCCATAAAACTGTCTTGAAACTCTGTTCAGCGAGGGATTCCCTGGTAGTTGTTTTGTTGATTTTCTACTGTGTTGTTTACATTAGGAGGACTGGGTTTATTCATCTTATGGTACATGGTTTGTTCCTGGTATAACTGAGTTGAGAAATACACAAAAGGACCCATAGTACAGTAATTTTATTGGTTAGAGGGCTCATTTGTTAGTTTTCTGTTTTTTTTTTCTGTGCTGCTAGAAATATAGTGCTTTTGCATGGGTTAGCAGTACGCTGTACAGTAGCAAACACCTAGAAAGAACTGTTCAGAAAACTGTACCATGTAAAGCAGCAATATAGTGCAAATACCTTGTGCACAAACAAGCTTAGACCAGCTACTTGGGAGTCAAGTGGCAATACCTTCAGATTTAGTTGAATTCAGTATTGTGTAAAAATCAAAATTGGTAGAATTGAATTCAGTACTGTGTAAACATTAAACCTGGTAAAATTTAGTAGTTTAGCAAAATCTGCTCTGATTAAACACCCTTATAGCCTTCTAACCTCAATAAACTATCCCCTTGTAGCTCACAAATCAAAGGACTGAGCAGTATCCGTGTGCAATTTCCTAGCTTCTCTGTAGCCAGCTTGGTGGATATGGGCATCTTGAGACAATGTAGCAATCGTCTCATGTTTACTGACAATTACTTAATCCTTATAGATGCAGACACAGTATGTGAGGGGTATACCTACACAATGACACTGGAGGCTATACTCTCAATTACAAGTGTACATCAGATTGTCAAAACCCCTCACTTAACACCCACCTGACATAGCACACAACACACACATAATCGAAAGTATGCTGAAGCACTTAAAAGCAATCTTCCTAAACAGCAAAAATTGCCTAGCTCACCAGTTGTCAAAGCTATACCTCAGCAAGCCCAAAGGCTCTCAGAAAACTCAACAACCAACATCAAACATGCTGTCACTCTCAGTGGAGCCGCAAAGTATAAGCCTGCAAGGCAAGCAAACACACTTCCCAGCACAATTGTCATAGTGTACTCTATTGTGAAATATACTGATAGCCCTCTAATCAGGCTGCACAAGGAGAAGATAACTGTTAGTTGCTTATCTGGAGCTGGAATCCACTGAATCACGCATGCATTCAAGTCATTACACCACAGTACCCATATGATTCCATCATAGTCCACATAGGTGTAAATAACATGAGATGTACCTCCCTGCACTATATGAAGAGAGAAATTATGGAGCTTTCAGACTATACGTCTCAGGCTGGTATGAGCCTGGTGTTGAGCAGCATATTACCATCACCAAGGATGATGCCACAATATGAGCAAAAATTATTGATTTCAACAACTGGCTGTCCTTCTGGTGTTATTCTAAGAGGATCCAGTATTTGTCAGCTTGGGAGGACATGGTTAACAGACTATATTGCTTGTACAAGGATGGTCTATACCTCCCTCCTCTAGGCTTTTGAATACTGGCTAAAACTTTATCCACCCCTATAGTGCCATTTTTAGGCAATGCCAAATTGACAAACCAACCTACATAGCAAAATCAACTCAGTTGAACCTCAAAGTGTTACTGCTCAATGCCAGGAGCCTAAACAAAAAAAAAACTGCAGTCCTTCAAAGGCCTCCTTATGCTTGAGACATCTGTGCAGTTAATGAGATATGGTTAAAGCAGCAGAGAGTACCCTAGCAGTGCAAAGTTTCAGTGCCTTCCACACTTTTACACCAGTAGCTGCACAGAAAAGGGCTAAAGGAGGAGGACTCTCAATATACATCAGTAACAAGCATACCTTTATCATGGTCTAGCAGGATGACACTTTGGAGTTCCTACATGTGCAGATCACCATACACAAAATCTCATACCATATCTGAGCTAGTTACAGGTCACTGTTTATGTCCCAAATACTCACAGTGCATAATTGGACCTACTGGACAGACTTACCATCCAACCTAACACCCTACTCATGAGAGACTTTAATTACCCCTCTATAGAATGGGAATCCTACACAACCTCAAATCTATAGGTACAGAGATTTCTGGACTTCATAAATACAAACACACTTAACCAAATAGTGAATACACCCACTAGAGGCCAACATATTAGATCTCATGCTTACAAATGTGGGAGAAGGCTACACCCCACCCCCAAATGTCTCATCTTGCCTGGTAAGGTCTGACCATAAAGCTGTCTCCTTCAAAATCAAAATCAAATCCATAATCCCATTAAAGCCAGTAACAGTGAGGAGCAATTCCAAAGCAAATTACCTTTTATTAAGTGATGGATTGTCAAAATTCAATGCCCCATCCAAACCCAAAGAACACAGCAGCCTATGTTGAATTACTATCAGAAACTCTGTGCATGCATATCATTGGCTGCATACAGGATGCTGTCCCTACCAGAAGTAAGACCAGGAGTAACCCTAGAAACAAATGACCCTTATGGGATCCCAAATTAAATAGGATATACAAAAAAAAGATAAAAAAATTATGGCAAAAATCAGGAAGGGTAATTCCCATAGAAATAGAAACTCTCATTAAAGTAAATAGGCAACTAAGAGGGCTAATTAGGTCAAGCAAAGCCAACTATGAGGTTAAGATAGCCACATTGGTGAAAGATAACCATGAGGCCTTCTGCAGCTATATCAGAAACCTCAAGGGCAGCACGCAGCAATGTGCTGAATTAGTGGTTAATGGTGTTACATTAACTGAGCTTGGCAATATAGCAAACCTGTTAGTAGACAAAATCAGTTCTAACTTTACTCCTCTCACCATCAACTATCCCCTCAAAAATCCTCTCAAGGATAACCCCTCACACTATAACTAGGGAGCATGTACTGGCTGCATTCACTAAAGCCAAGAACACAACCTCACTGGGCCCTGATAACATCCCAGGATTCCCCCTGAACAGGTTAAAATATGACTTGTCTGGACATCTGGAGTCATTCTTTAACCATAGTCTTAAAACAAGTTTTGTGCCATGTGAATTTGGACTGCAATGGTCATGCCCCTTCATAAGGTAGGACCTTCAACAGATCCTGGAATTCACAGACCCATTAGTTTGACAGTCTTATTTGCAGAGACATATAAAGAATTCTCATGGAAATTATCAGCAAGGACATAGGAGACCTCCAGATGCTGGAACCATCGCAGTCTGGCTTTGTTATAGGAAGGTCATGCTTACTGAATCTGGTGGACTTCTTTGAAAACCTCACTAAGGCACTGGATGAGAGAAAATGGTGCACACTGTGTGTCTAGATCTGGCTAAAGCATTTGATACAATACTCCACTCGGGCATTGTCAATAAACTTATGGAACTAGGTATAATCCTGATTATAACATGGTGGATGGCTAGCTGACTCACTGATAGGACCCAGGAGGTTTAAATCAGTGAGGGAACCTCCACAAAGAAGCTGGTCATCAGTGGAGTTACCCAGGAATCTGTACTGGGCTCACTCCTCTTTGGCATCAACTTTTCAGATGTCAGCGCCAATGTAAAAAGGCCTTTGGCTGACCAAGTTTCCAGATGATTGCAAACTGAGAGCAGTCACTGAATCCCCACAAGATGAGAACACCATTCATGAAGGTTTAATACAGACAAATGCTTGGTGCCAAAGCTGTGGCTTAAAGCTCAATACCAAGAATGCATTATAATTTCTTTTGGAAAGTCTACTGCCTAGATTAACTACATCATCAATAAAACATCCTTAAAAATTGATTCATCAGTCAAGGGTCTGGGAACTCATATAGACAGTAAGCTAGCCTTTGACCAGCATGTGACCAAGGTAGTAAGAAAATCCTTCTGTGTTGCTCAACTTATAACCATGGGCATGGCATCTAGGTCCAGAGAGGTTATCATAACATTGTACTTGGCCATCATCAGACCCATCACAGAGTATAATGCCCTCGTGGTATATACCTGACCAGACACATGCAGCAACTGGAATGTCCACAAAGGTTCTTTACAAAAAAGTACAGGGAGTATACACATTGTCCTAAAATGATCGCCTCAAAACCCTGTCTCTTTACTCTGTATTATACAGACTTCTGAGAAGTGATCTTTGCCTGGTATACAGGGCAAACCTGGACAATATTTTGATGAACCTTTTGAGTATCTGCAAAACAAACTGCATCAGAACTACTAGATTAAAGGACCTTCATCTTGTGATGAAAATAGGGCATGTTGGAGGTACAGATATGTTTCCCAGAGAATTCCCATTCTCTTGACCAGGCTTCCCATCTATGTGAAGCAGAGTTTATCCCTATCCCTTTTTAAGTGCAACTTAGACCAATGGATGGATAATCAGAAATTCACCTCTGCTCTGGCTCATATCTCTCTGATGGATAGAAGCAGTCAGTAAATCACCACCTATATAAATCAAATTCGTGAGTCCCATTTGGGTTGCATGGGTAGCCTTATAAGGGCCCTAGTGAAAATTAGCCTAGTATACACCTATGAACTTTTGAACCTATGTGTGACACCCGTGCACTGGCCAAGTAGTCAAGGAGCCTCAATCTTCACCACTAACACGAGTGAGAGGCATGTACATTGGGAAGGATAACAAGTGCATACACAGTAAAGTACAATTTCCCTTAAGAACACACAGAGATCACAATCAGTCTTGTGCTGGTTTCTCCCTTTCTCTCCAGATCCCCAATAAGACTCCACACTGGCACAGCTATAGGGTTCAGATCTCAGCTGAGTATTCAAGCCAAAACCTCCAGCACCCTCTCTGTCCAACCAGTGCTTCATGTCCCTGCCCAAGTAGCTGACACACACACACTTTAAGATTTGATTTATATACAGGTTTTCCAGCTGTCCCCCTTTCTGCCCAGACTATAAGGTAGTAATAACTGCCACCAACTACTCTTATCAACTACTAATAAGGCCCTTCCAAAAGGGTGACCAATTACACTGTGTAATATTACTGTTATCCAAATAGTAAGTGTGACCCAGGGCTAAGGCTATTCTGGAGTGGCTTAGTACAGTATCACCAAATACATGCAAGTACTCTAGAGCTTAAATTATCACTACACAAAACAGCCACAGTTGAAAGGTTTAAAATATTTAATAATAAATAATAAAAACACAAGACAATACTCATCAATTCAACACAGTGTTAATACAGAGTTCAGAAATCACAGGAAAATGCTTTAAAATAATACTGTAGAATAGTCTGACATAAATATAGAAAACAGCTAGACTAATCTGGCTATTTCTATTTGTCTCTAAGAGAAATCACTGTTCTAAATAAATATCTTACTTACAGAGCAAAAGCAGAATGCTGGTGAGTTGATATGTTCAGGTTCAGACAAAATCCAAAATGCTCTCTCTTTCTCTCTGGGAAAGTCTTAAATTGATAACACAGTACTGCTGAGTCATTTTAGATTACATCATTCTTAACAGTTCTGATTTAGTTTTCTAGGCTCACAGAAACGCAGAATGTACATTTCTTAGTAAGCTGCATCTGGCCAGGAAGCCAAAACAATAAAAAAAGTAAAACCTTAGTAATTATCTCTTAAATCAAGGAAATAGAAAGAATTTCCTAGCCCAGACATCCTGTCTCCCAGCTTGAGATCAAACAGTCATACAATGCTTCACTTATCAGATTTCTTCCAGCAGAGTGTGGTTATATTTTTAAAAATCAGTACAACATATAGTTAAATCATAACATATAATTCTATTTACATTTGTAAACCAAGCCTGTGGATTATATTAATATTTACAAATGACATAGAATTATCTACAAAATTCTGTCTAGCTAGGCTGGCAGCCTTCACATACCCCCCCCCCCCCCAGAGAACTCAAACTAGTTTTCCAAGTGACCCTTGAGAAACGTTGCTTGAAAGGGTTAGGTCTATCTAGGTATATCTTACCCCATTCCCTGTCTTGAGAGCTCATCTTCATTGGTGTTGCTAACCCCACTGCGGTGCTGCACTGACATATCATATGCATCCCTAGACTCCATCTTAGCAACTTGGCATTTTGCTGGCTGGTCATTGTGACAATGTTAGGGCATTGTGAACTGTAACTACAGTGAATTTTCTTCCATACAGATAAGGTTGAAGTTTCTGCAGTACCCACACTATGGCTAGACACTCCTTTTCTACAGCTGCATAGCATTCCTCCCTGTATTGAAGCCTATGACTGAGATAAACCACTGGGTGCTTTTCTCCCTCTGAAGAAATCTGGCTAAGTATAGCCCCCCACCCCATGGTTCGAAGCATCCACCTGCACAACAAATTCTTTGCTGTACTTTGGACTGGCTAACACAGGGTGGCCCTCCCAAAGCTTCTTTAAGCTTCTGGAATGCCTGCTTACATGCTGTGCTCCACACTACCTTATCTGGCCTATTTTTCCTTGTCAGGTCTTTGAGGGGAGCAGTTATGGTACTATAACTGGGTACCAACTTTCTGTAGTACCCTGCTCTCCCTAAGAATGGCCTCACCTACTTTTTGGTAACAGGTGCAGGCCATGCCTGAATGGCTTCCACTTAGGCAGGTTCTGGCCTGATCTTACCACTCCTCACTCTATGTCCCAGGTAGGAGACCTCTGCCATGCCCACCTGACATTTGCTTGACTTAATGGTCAGCCCTGCCCTCTGTAGTCTGCCCAGAAACGTCCTGACTTGTTGAAGGTGCTCCTGCCAGGAATGGCTGTAGATGGCAATATCATCTAGGTAAGCAAGGGCAAACCTCCTGCTAAGATATGATTTACTAGCCTCTGAAAAGTCACTGGGGCATTTTTCATCCCAAAGAGCTTCTTTGTGAACTCATACGAGCCAAAAGGAGTCACAACGGCTGACCTCTCTCTAGCACCAGTATTCAAGGGCACCTGCCAATAACCCTTGGTAAGATCATTGGTGGTAAGACACTTAGCCCCACCCAGTTGCTTTAGGGTTTCATCTGTTCTAGGCATGGGGTAAGCATCTGACTCTGCGTGACTATTTAATTTCCTGTAGTCCACATAGAACCTCATGCTGCCATCCTTCTTTGGCACCAGTACCAATGGGGAGGCCCTGAAACTGTTGGACTCTTGAGTTACCCCTACTTCCAACATTTCCTTTATCTCCTCCCTCAGAGTCTGTTTGACTCTCTCAGGCACCCTGTAAGGGGCTGGCCTAATAGGCCTTTAGGGTCCTGTATTCACCTGGTGCTGCACCAGGTGGGTGCACCCTAGTTTCCCTGTGAACATGCCCCCAAACTCCTGTAACACTGCTCAGATTTCTCGAACCTTGGTAGGAGATAGCTGCTTTGACATTACTACCTCTTCCACTGAGGTGTCAGTCCGAGCCTCACTGAGGAGGTCAGTCACCAGATCTCCCTCAGACTCCTCCTGCAATCCACTGCAAATACTCAGCACAAGGGCCTCCCTATCATGGTAAGGTTTAATCATGTTAACATGGTACAATTTGTGCCCCTGCCTCCTGCATAGCAGTTCTACCATGTAGTTAACATCACTTACATTTTTTACCACCTTGTAGTGTCCCTCTCAAGCTGCTTGCAGCTTGTTGTGTCTGACAGGAATGAGAACCATTACTTAGTGTCCTATTGCATACTCTCTAGCTCAAGCTTTTCTGTCATACCAGACCTTTTACTGCTGTTGGGCTTCTGCCAGGTTCTCCTGGGCCAAGCCCATGAGTTCCTGAGCTTTGTTTAGAGGTTTAGGACATATGCCACAACAGACTCCTTGTGAGATTCACATTCACCTTCCCACTCATCACAAATTAAGTCTAGAGACCCCCTCACCCTATGCCCATACAGCAACTGAAAGGGTGAAAAACCTGTGGATTCCTGGGGCCCCTATCTGTAAGCAAACAACAGATGGGGCAAATATTTGTCCCACTGCATCTTAAACTGGTCTGCAAATATCTGTAGCATGGACTTGAGTGTAGAGTTTAACCTCTCAACAAGGCCATTAGTCTGCGGATGGTAGGGGATGGTCTTTAGGTGCTTCACCCCACAGTACTTCCACAGACAAGCCAGCAGGTCTGACATGAAATTGGCACCTCTGTCAGACAGTATTTCTTTTGGAAAACCTACCCTGTTGAAAATCTTTAAGAAAGCATTTGCCACCTTTTCTGCCTTAGTGGAGGACAAAGCTACTGCCTCAGGGTATCTTGTACAATAATCTACTACCACAAGGATATAAATTTTCCCTGTTGAACTTGGGGTACTCAGAGGCCCTACAATATCCATAGCTACCCTCTGAATTGGCTCCTCAATCACAGGCAAAAGCATCAAAGGAGCTTTCACCTTGTCTCCTGCCTTGCCTAACTTTTGGCACTGCTTGCAGGTCCTGCAGTACCCTGTTACATCTCTGGAAATTTCAGGTCAATAGAATGTCTGCATAATACATATTTTTATATGTTTTATGCCCATATGACCTGCAAAGGGAACATCATGGGCTATGGCTAGAAGTGGCAGATGGTAGGCTCTAGGAACTTGCAACTGCTCTATTCTCTCACCTTCTAACCTTCCCTCAGGGGTCCACTCTCTATACAGTAACCCTTTATCCCATTATACAGATTCCCTCTTCCCTTGAAAATCAGCTACCTGTCTTAGGCCTTCTAATGTAGGGTCTGAGAGCTGAGCCTGTCTGAACTCTCTCTTAGTAACCGTTCCCAGCTCCCCTTCCACAGTAAGTCTGGCATCCTCTGACAGTGGTGCCTCATTGTCAGCCTGGGTACTACTACTCACCTCTACCTTTGCAGTCACTCTGTCCAAAGAAACATCAGTACCCACAAGCAGCTGTTGCTCATCTTCAGTCTCACTGCAACAGGATAGCTCCCTCCCTGAAGTAACCACCTCACCAGTCCTGGCTGCAAGTATGCGGTCTGACTGAGTCTCCCCCAGGCTACCAGACCCACATGCTTGTCTTCTAGCCTGACTGCGTGTAACTGCATTAACATGTTGTACTGCCTCATCAAAATCCTTCTATATCAGGACATCTGCAGGATGGTAGTTGGTACCCCTGTTGTCTCACGACAACCTACTATTGGCATTTTGTCTTTCCCACTTACTGGCTCCCTCATGTTTTGTCCCCCCCCTTGCCTTCATGGACATCTATATGCCACACGGCCCCACTGGTTGCATTTAAAAGATTTAACCCTAGGTCCTGGAAGTGTACCTGGACTTGTGGCTTCCCCTGCTACTGGCAGATTCTGTTGGGGCAGTCTGGGCTGCCCACAATGTGTTCCCTTAGACCCATGAGCAGCACTGGGTGTCCCTTTCCTGTACAGGGATGCCCTGCTTGCTAGGTATAGGTCTCCCTTCTTCCCCAACTCATCTGCAGTAGCACATTGTTTATCAGCTAACCAGATCCTCATGTCCCCAGGCAAAGTGCTAAAGGCTTGTAACCTCATCAAAAGGTCTGTCAACCCTTCAAAACTGGTGACTTGACATCCACTCACCCACCTATGAAAATAAGTGCTCAGTTCAGCAACATGTTCACACATACTTTCACCTGCCTTGCGTCTATGGTCACTATAAGTTTCAGGTATTCTAATTCTAACAAACAATTATTTACAGCATTATAGTTAAAACAGTCAATGTCAGATAATTTAGAAAGTGCATTTATAGATTTACCATGGAGTAAAGCGGTCACGAACCATACCCCGAGCGTTTGGTCAACATCATCCTGTTTACCTACCCTCTCAGACATGTGAATGAAACTATCAAAATTACCCCCCTCTGTAAACTGTGGAAGAAATTTACTGACCTTTTGTGCTTCTGGGATCCAGTTACTCCCTTCCCCATTACCTCCATGACTCAGGCAAAGAGTCAGCATCTCCTTTTTGTGTTGCCTCTGCCTCTCCTTCTCCACAGCTTCCATTTCCAAACAACTGGCCTCCAACTCAAGTCTCTTTAGCTCCAGATAGATTTTTAAGTCCTATGCAGAAAGTTGAGCTGTCCATTCTCTGAGTGTTGTACGTCTCCACAGCCAGTCTGATTGTCCTCCTGTTTGCTGTTTTCTGGTGCAGCTGAGAGCAAAGCTGCAATCATGTCTGCCTTAGTCAGGTTTTCATGCACCAGTCCTTTAGCCTGGCACATCTCAGGCAACTTTTTCCTTGTCAGCTTACCATACTCCTCTGCTGACATGCTTGCCTGCACTTCCTGACTAATTAACCTAACAAAAGAAAAAAAACAATTGCAATCTGAACTCTGAATATTCACTGCATGGCTGATTTAGAGTACAAAACACCTTCAGTGATCACTGTACACAAGCTGCAGGAATTCACTATCCATCATCGGTGATCACTGTACACAAGCTACAAGAATTCACTATCCACACCACTACAAGCCAATTAGTATGTGATGTGTCTAACTCACCACTATCAAACAATTAATATTTGATGTGGATATCCCACCACTGCCAAACATTTAATACGTGATGCCCGTGCACTGGCCCAGTAATCAAGGAGCCTCAATCTTCGGGTCTATATTATAAAGGCAAAAGTTTACTTACCTGAATACCTAAATGTCGACACATATTCCGCGAACCACATATACTGCAGAATGCCCTAAACCGCGAAATTCAAAAAGTCGAACTGTCATACTTGTCCCACCCCACCGCCCGCTACATACTACCTACACAAACTAAATAAACCACATACATACACTAACCAAAAACCTACTTCTAACCCTAAACCCTAAGGTCCATAACTATCGCACACTTACCTTACGGAGCTATACCGCAGAAGGGCCAACCATGACGATTTTACGTTTCTGCTTTTGAGCTTCTGGACGATTGATGTTTTCACGGTTCATAAAGACAGGTCGACGTTTAGGTAAGTAAACATTCGTCTTTATAATATAGACCCCCAATCTTTACCACTAGCACCAGTGAGGGGCGTGCACATTGGGAAGTACACACACAGTAAAGTACAATTTCCCTTAACTTATTCACTCAAATGGAGCTCAGAAAGTTTGCAATGTAACTTCCAATGGGTGGAGCTTAAGCCTTTCTAAAGAATCAAATTATTTCCTCATATTTCAAATAAATGTTCACATCTCTAGAACCATAGGTGTTATGAAAGAAGTATAAATGGCAAACCTTTCAGCACAAACAATTTTTATAGTAGTAGTATTCTTTAGGTTCTAGGTCTTAAACTGAATTTTATCTGTCACAGTAAACACAGTAACTATTATGTGTGTAATATTTTATAAACAACTTACAATATCTCAGGAACTACTTAAGTTGCACAAATACTGTCAGCAAAATTGTATTCATCTGGCTGAGGGCTATCAGATGAGGTTAAGGAATTCTGTCTGTGTTACTTGGTTGCAGAAATATTTAGAAAAATGTGAAAATTATATTAATATAAATCAATATCACAAAACAACAGTTGATATTTCTTTACCTGCACTAGACAGAAGTCAAATATTAATGCAGTTGATTTTGCCACTGTGTTAGCTTTAACATGAAATCTTTGAAAACTTTGTACATAGCATGGTTTTGGAATTATGAATGAAAATATGAACAAACAATATTTGACACCTAGAGGTGTCAGTGGGAGTTAATTGCAGATGCACCTGGAGGTGTCACTGGGATGTAATGAGTTAAGAGCACACAGAGATCACAGTCAGTCTGGGGCTGGTTTCTCCCTTTCTCTCCAGATCCTCAATAAGACTCCCCACTGGTACAGCTATAGGGTTCAGATCTCAGCCGAGTACTCAAGCCAAAACCTCCAGCACCCTCTCTGTCCAACCAGTCCTTCGTATCTTTGCCCAAGTAGCTGACACAAACACACTTTAAAGATTTGATTTATATACAAACACAGAGACACTCCTGGGGAAGGCTGGCACAGGTTCTCCAGCTGTGCCCCCTTTTTGCCCAGACTATAAGGTAGTAATCACTGTTACCAAAAACTACTCTTATCAGCTACTAATAAGGCCCTTCTAAAAGGGTGACCAATTACACTGTGTAATATTACTGTTATCCAAATAGTAAGTGTGACCCAGGGCTAAGGCTATTCTGGAGTGGCTTAGTACAGCATCACCAAATACATGCAAGTACTCTAGAGCTTAACTTATCTCTACACAAAACAGTCACAGTTGAAAGGATTAAAATATTTAATAATAAATAATAAAAACACAAGACAATACTCATCAATTCAACACAGTGCTAATACAGAGTTCAGAAATCACAGGAAAATGCTTTAAAGTAATAATGTAGAATAGTCTGACATAAATATAGAAAACAGCTAGACTAATCTGGCTATTTCTATCTATCAGTAAGAGAAATCACTGTCCTAAATAAATATCTTACTTACAGAGCAAAAGCAGAGTGCTGGTGAGTTGATGTGTTCAGGTTCAGACAAAATCCAAAATGCTCTCTCTTTCTCTCTGGGAAAGTCTTAAATTGATAACACAGTACTGCTGATTCATTTCAGATTACATTATTCGTAACAGTTCTGATTTAGTTTCCCAGGCTCACAGAAACTCAAAATGTACATTTCTTAGTAAGCTGCACCTGGCCAGGAACCCACAGCAATAAAAGACATTATACATGTAAAACCTTAGTAATTATATCTTAAATCAAGACAATAGAAAGAATTTCCTGGCCCAGACATCCTGTCTCTGAGCTTGAGATCAAATAGTCATACAACACTTGACTTATCAGCTTACTTCCAGCAGAGTGCACTGTGGTTACATTTTTGAAGTTCAGTACAACACATAGTTTAATCATAACATATAGTTCTCTTTACATTTGTAAACCAAGCCTGTGGATTATATTAATATTTACAAATGGCATAGAATTATTTACAACATTTTATCTAGCTAGGCTGGCAGCCTTCATACTATGAACCTATAGTCTTTCCAGTTACATAATAAACAAATGTCTGTGCTATTGGTCCCAAAGTAAATGGATAGATATTTACTTCAATTCATATCTGCAGTATAAGTTCAGAAACCTGTCAGAAATGTTTTTGCTAGATGTACTGGGTGCAAAGCTGATTAAGGATGAGATGGCAACTCAGTTTTTAGACTCCTTGCTCCGAGGCAAATTATTAATCTTAAGTTACCTGTCATCATCATTTTAATTAAAAAGTCAAAAGTTTAACTATCTTAAAACATCAACTGCCATTTATCTTATGAAGCTACTCAGCAAAGGAATTTGACTTTTCCATGGATCTGTTAATGGAACAGCACAGTGTCAATAACACTGTGTCAGGCCAGCTGGAATATCAATCAGTTATTCATGTGAGGTAAATTAGGTAACCTGACTATGCTGGTACATAAGTGGGTAATAGATGCTATCGACCTGAAATGTATTGCTGTAAAGTATAGAGAAGGTGTCCATCCATAGGCTTTAAATACTGCCTACCTGGAATTTTCTCCAGCTCTCCAGGCTATCCACTTACAAGGTAATCAAACATATTTGTGAGATCATCAAGACTGAATAATTGCTCATTTTAAGACTAGCTGGCCTGAAAGGGGGAACAGAGTCTATGGATATGGCCCAGTTTCATTAGGGTGCCCTGAAATGTTCCTAATGTTGTCAAAGCATATGGCCATTGAGAATGCTTTTTACATGCTAAAATCCCCATCTTTCTCTGCAAAAGTTACCTAATAATGGATGGCATAAACTCATTATCCACACAGTTCAAATAACTTGCCATCTTGGTCCTTACCTGGGAATCTCAGAAAAGGCATATACTTCTCCAGATGTGGGCCTCCAATTTCTGCAGGAAAATCTTCACCAGAAGTAAGCATTGAACCTAACTACATTTAAGCACAAATGGTCTCAATCTTTTTTATTTGAAAATAATCAAATATTATTGCACGTTTCAAACTGGGATAAGCATGTGTAAAACAATTCATAATACTATGTGCAAACAAAAACTTTATATTTAAAAACTTGAGAAACATGACAGAATTTTGTAGCATGCCTGAATTTCACCAACATTTCTTTTTATTTTTAGGGTTTCACAGATATTAGTTGCCATACAAGTCATGAAAAAAAAAAATAATAACACCTGATGTAAGACTGTTCCATACTGATTACAAGCAATCAAGCTAAGAAAAACTATATGAAATTTTAACACTTACATATTAATTTTTTTAATATTTACATACATACACACACACACACACACACACACACACACACACACACACACACACACACACACACATACACATATATATATATATATGGGTCTACCTGAGATGGTCGACAAGCCATTAGATTGACACTCATTTGGTCGACAGTTCATTTGGTCGACAAGCAGTTTTATGTGGGGGGCTGTGCCCCCCACCCCCCCTAACTATATATATATCAACTCCAGGGTCACACAACATTGGGGAGGGGGGCAAATCTGCCTGTCGACCAAATGAACTGTCGACCAAATGAGTGTCGATCAAATGGCTTGTCGACCATCTCAGGTAGACCCATATATATATATATATATATATATATATATATATATATATATATAGGTCTACTACAGATGATCAAACTTTTAAAACATCGACTTTCATATGCCTGAGACCATAGGATCAACTTTTCAAAAGTTCAAACACCTGAAAAAAAAAATAAAACAAAACAAAAATTCCTGAATGTTTTTGCAGGGGAGGAACCCCCCCCCTGCACCCCCCCCCACACCCCCTGCTATTTAAATATATCAACACCAAGATCACACTACAGTGAGGAAAAGAGAAATTTTCCTGTTCCACGCTGTACGGAGATCTCCATTCAGGCCGTTTAAAGTTTTAAAACTTCGATCATATGGTCTCGGCCATAAGAAAGTCAAACTTTTAAAATTTCAGTCATGTGTAGGGGACCCAGATAAATAGATAGATAGATATAGATGTAGATATAGATATATTTTTTGATTGGACCAACTGCTGCTTCATATGGTATAGATCACAAAATGGGTCTATATTAAAATCAACAAATGCTTAAAATAGTGAATGATGATTTATCAACCCTTAAAAAGCAAAAGCTGACAATCCTGAACACACGGAACAGCATTTTTCTTCCCAAGGAAAAAATCACTGGGTCATTTTTGTGACTTTGCCATGTCCTCCACTGTGGTGTGATCTCGGAGTTGGTATATTTAAATAGGGGGGTGTGGGAGGCACAGCCCCCCACATTGAAGGGTGTGGTGTGTGAAGCTCCCCACTTTAATTTGCGTTTTGAACTTTTTTTTTTTTGTGGAACAGTGATTTTTTTTCCACGGGGAAAAAAATCGCTATTCTGTGTCTTCAAGATTGTTAGATTTTGCTTTTAAAGGGTCGATAAATCAACTATTTTAAGCATTTGCTGATTTAATATAGACCCCACAAAATTTGGGTCAGTTGATTTCTTTGACTATTCTGAGGAGCTCTTATATGTGGGGACAAAAGTGCTTAATTTAAACTGTGTGTTATCTGACTAGAGAGACACTGGCCAACAATTTTTTTTATCAAATGAAAATAGTAATAATTCACCATCAGCTCATTACACAGTGTAACAAAACAATCCACCGAAATCTAAGACCTGAAAAAGTACTTTAAGAACACTTTGAAGTAAATTAGTGTAAGTTTAGGTTTTATATTAATCTTACTTTGGTTATTCACCCAGTTACCTACCTGAAACAATGCATATCTATCACATCTATTCTACTGTCTTATGTGTATGCATTCTATCCTGTTTATACAAAGATGTGTAAAATGTGCACTCTGTGGATCTAGTGGAACATTAATTAATAATCTTATGTCTTGCTTTAAAGGAGTTTTAGTCTGGAGCTCTAGATCATAATATGTCTTTCATCAAAGAAACCACATTGTCACATGCTTCTTCTTCCAGTTATGAATCATGTTTGTTTTGAAACTAACTTCAATAAAATCTAGTAATCGGTTACTTTCCAAAGATGAAGTTTGTGATTAGTTCAATCACATTAAGTACTTTGCAGGAGTTAATTGTACCATATTAGACTGCCTTCTCTCAACTGCATCCTGTAGTTCACTTTCAAAGGCATCCAGTTTCCTGCAGCCTCAAAAAACGTGTTTCCAGTCCCCTATCTCCTGACTTTATATCTCCAACCCTGCTAATTTATCTGTAGAAACAACTGAGTTAAACTGTTTGGAATGGGTTCAATACAGAGGGAAAACAAAAGTGGGGACAATGTTCCTTCATTCTTTTAGGGTCCCTCTCTATGTAGAAAAGGGTATGTAGAAAAGGGTATAAGAGCTAAGCATCTATTTTAATTTTTTGCTGATATGCTTACATAGAAAGCCTTTAACAAGCTGATCTGTTTTTTTTTCTGGACACTGTAAATATATAGTTTCAATCCACCTTGATGAATGTACTTTCTATCTCAAACCCAATTGTAAGTAACTTATGCTAATGTTTCTCTGCATGTTTTAATGTCAGCTCCATCTTTATCAAATTATTTGCTGTATTCTGTCCTAGAATTAAATCAGTTAGCTTGTAATGTATCAAATCATGTGTATCTATTTATTTTTCTAGCAATCATTAATATAAATATAATTTATGGTTGTAGTCAAAGATCAATACAGACCGGAATGACTCTGCCAAAGACACATTCTTGCCAGGTTTGAAAACTGCTATAATTATTTGTATTGCCTGTTTTCACAAGTACAGAAATGTTTTTAGTGTCAAAGGCAAACTTATCTATTTACTAAAAGCCTACAAAAGCTTCTCTTTAAACTTTGAATAGATCACAAATGTAATACTGGCCTAGATGGGGTCTTACCTTTTACCATACTGTCTAAGCTGTGTTTCGATTCTTCTTCTTTGGATAATTCCTTTATAGCTGGACTTAACTGCTCCAGCTGAAAGTTTAGACAAATTTGATCTTGACAAATAATCTGCTATACCTGACTTCCTATTCCTGCTCCCCCAACTAAAACCCTTCACAATATGTCTTAAGATCTGTAATACATCAGCGGTATCACTAAGTAGCTTACCTTAGAACTGACTTTATATTCACTATGGTCCTATCTGCCATTTGTTGCTTCATTCTAAAAGTCAGGTGTTTCAGGTTTGCAGGAAAATATTCAAAGTTAGTCTACTTTAATGTATTCTTAGCTTGGTCTACTTCATAATCTAAGATACTTGAAATATTTCTGGTAAGAATTATTTTTTTTTACCACTATATCTACTGATAATCAGCAATTCTGCTGATTTTATCAATTTAACTAGCATGCAAATGTAATTCCTCATTTGATTGCTATACTCTAAGTGCACAATAAGTCATTGGAAACTGAACATTTTTACTTTTGAATAAAATAAAACACAAAGTATGCACAATCTATACTCCCCACCCCCACCCACACACACATATGGCTGATAAAGTTTATGCTTAGATGCCATATTTTAATATTCTTACATGGCATCTAGACTTGAAATTGACATACAGCAGAATGAGTCCAAAAATGGGAAATCAGTTGGTGTAGTACTGTTGTAAACAATGCCTTATACTATTCAGTTTGCCATCCTGAAGCCCTATAAGCATCACGGTTTTAATTTATTTAAAATATCATTTACTTGTGAAATAATTTTGACAGAGCCTTCAAAATATAAGCTTTAGTATGCATTATTTCTTACAGATGGAAAAGGGGACAATGAGATGTTAACCATATTTCTGCAGAAGTTTTAACTGGTAGTGTATGTGTATGTGTGTGTGTGTGTGTGTGTGTGTGTGTGTGTGTGTGTGTGTGTGTGTGTGTGTGTGTGTGTGTGTGTATTATATCAGCGCTCTCGTTTTATCAAGAATGTCACACAGCCAGTACAGGTTAGTTTCTTTCAGAGTACAGAATGTGCCAGAGATTATATCTGATTTTTTAAGTAAACTCCCATTTCAGGCATGCAAACAGAACAGTTGGGCAAAAGGTTAGTGCAGCATTTTTTTAATAAATTACTATTTTTTTTAAGAATTTTACTTTTGTGGTTGGTGACAGTTGGATTATAAATGACTATCATGATTTTCTGGGTCTATATTATAACATCAAAGTTCGTAAACATCGAATGTTATAATATCGAACCCTAAACACTGAAATCCGCAAACATCGAACAGTCAGAATAGTGATTTTTTTTCCCATGGAAAAAAATCGCTATTCTGAGAAACATACACACAACACAAACACACACAAAAAACAGCAATCCACACACATACACTTGTTTAGACTGCCGAGTAGCCATGAGTGGAGTCAGACAGGGTTTGGTCCTGGTTCCTCTCCTGTTTGGTATCTACTTCTTTGAAGTCCAGGCCAACATGAAGGAACTCTGGCTGACAAAGTTTGCAGACGATTGCAAGTTGGGAGGTATTATTGTCTCCCCAAGTGATGTTGATGTCCTACAGAATTGGCCTTACTAAGACCAATGATGGGTGTCAGAACCATGGTCTTAAGCTCAGTGCCAAAAATTGTGTTGTAATCCCCTTTGGGAAAAACCCGGTTCCCATGAATTACCACATCGATGGTAGTCCACTGAACACAGAAGGTGTTATGAGAGATCTGGGAACACAGGTTGACAGCAACCTCTCTTTTGATCACCACATTGCCACTGTGGTCAGAAAGTCCTTCTATGTGGAACATCTCATTACTAAAGATTTTGCATCCAGGAAGAAAGAGGTCATTGTCTCCCTCTACTCTTCCCTCATTAGGCCAGTCATCGAGTACAATGCCCCATTTGGCATGTACCTCACTATACACCTGCAACAACTGGAGAGGCCACAAAAGTACCTCACAGGGAGGATCCTAGATCTTAAACATGTCCTATATGGACAAACTCAAAAAAACAACAACTACTCTCTGTCTCATATCTCTTACTTAGAGGCGATCTCTGCTTGACTTACAAGGCCATGTCTGACCCAGCTCTGTTAGAAATGCTACATCTAAAGAAATCCCAATCCCTTCACACCACGTGCTCCAGAGACCTCAACCTCATTACCACAATCAACAGAACATATTAGAGAGACAGGTTATGGAATAGACTTCCCATGCATGTCAAGCAGAGCACCTCACTGACCCTCTTCAAGAGAAATCTCGATGAGTGGATGGGAAATAGAAAATTCATCCCGGGGATAACTCCATTGGCTCTACTCGACAAAGGCACTGGGAACTAAGGTCGGGTGGCACGATGCCAGGGTAATCCTATGGCTAGGCTTGTAAAGGCCCCAAAGCCATTAGCCTAGTACACACACACACACACACACACACACACACACACACACACACACATATATATATATATATATATATATATATATATATATATATGTATATTCATTCCTGCAGCAAAAAGCTCAGCTGTTTCCATATCCTAAATACAATGAAAAATATTTAAGGACTTTTTAGCAAAAATATTAAATATAATAAAAATGCACAAATATGCACATATCAAAACCATTATATTAATACTAAATACATTTTAAGCCAAATACAATACTCCAAGATTTTATGGCCTGTTAACAGCATGTTCCAAGTGGTAAATGCACTAAACACAAATGCCTTCTCATGTCCTGGGCAAGCTTTTATGAGACCATACCTCATCATTGCTTTTATCTATTTAACGTACATCATCAAAAGATGATGCCAAGAACAGACCTTCAAGGGGCTGATTTTTCACCCATGGATTTTGTACAGTATTCCAGACACCACCTAAGTTTATATTTTCTGTCGGCTAGATAACTGAAACTAATTTAAGGATCTATTATACATTCCTAGAGCAAATGGCAGTCTAGAGTTTTGCTGCTGGCTCCTTTATTAGATACTGAGTGCCATTTTATAGAATTTGGATTACTATGCCTCATATTCTTGCATATGCTGGACATAGGAATTTCAAGGTTACTGAATACTGAAAAAGAATATATTGCATTACTTCTGAGACTGAGTGGCTCTGGAGATAATATAATTAGAACATGGAGGGTGTGTATGTGGGAGGGCTCGCCTCCTACAAAATTATTTTAACTGACAAACTTTTATTTTCATCGTTTTAATGATGGAGGTACGAATTTATATTGTTCATTTACTCGCCATACACCAGGATAGCTATTCTACCAGTCCTGTATCACTAACAGTGTCAAAGGTCTTTGACAGGTATAAGTACAGGCATAATACCACTGTCCTCTGTTTAATGCATCTCTTATATGGTCTGCTACTGTCAGAACTGAATTTTTGACTAAGGAACCTTCCCTAAATACATGCTGAGATCTACTTCACAATACTGGTGTTAGCAATGGGTCAGATGTTGGTAGCATACAGAGTCAGAATTTTTGTCATTGAGTTTAAGATTGCAATAAGTCAGTAACTGTTTGGCTTGAGTGATGCTTTAGTGCACTTGAAAACAAGGATTTTCAATTTTTCTAATTTTATAACTTGCCTTGTAATTTTATTATCATCTTTGAAATGAGTAGTGGCTGAAAGGGGGTGACAGATCAGTTAAATGATAATTAACTAAATTCAACAATTCCAAATATTATATAATGAAAAGCAGGGTTATATAAATAAAGGAACTACAGCGTCTAGAAGTTAAGTCAACACTATGGTTGGCAAAGGCCATGAAACAAGACATTGTGCTGAGCACAATGTGTTCCACTGTTTTTATAAAATACACTGCAGATGTAGTTTAGCATCAAATCATTTGTGTTAATTTAACCATGATATATACATATATATTGTTAGGTTGTCTAGCTGGCTTTTGGCCCATTTTTAGAGTGCATGTGTGTGGGGATGGGGGTGGAGGGGGCTCCAGTGCATGCAACATTACAAAAAATATTTAGAACATTAGGTCCCCTGCATACTCCTATTGGTAGTTGTGTCATTCAGCACTTGACAGAGATGAGATTAATATATAGATGTTTGCAGATGTGTATGTATATATCTTTGTATATCTACTGATAGATATACCTATTGATAGATGCATAGTTCAGATTACAAAAGGACCTGGACATGGAGAAACTTGCTCAGCTGACTTGTAACTCCACACTTGAGTCCAAAAGATATGATGTCGGCAGTCTGCATTCAGTTTCGGACTAATGGAGACTGCTAAGAGTCCTACATCTGAATCATAAAGAGGAATAAGGAATGTTTTAACAAACTAAGCAAGCATTGTATAAGGTACAAGGCTGACTGAATGGAGAATCCCATTAAAGTGAGTAGGAAGTACCGGTGAAGTTACAGTTCTTTCTTTATGGGAGACTAGGTGGTGCAGGCAGCAGCTGATGGGAACCAGGCTGCTTGCACTTCCTAGTCACATATACACAAATATGAAGTTGTACTGCAGGTATTGGGAGTTGGGAGGGGGAGAGGCTGAGACTGTACGCATGTGTAGATGTGTGTAGTGTGAGCCATCCACCAAACTGCTTTGGGGATTGCTCATAAGGCTGTTTCCTTTAAAATTAGATTTAATTCCTGGGTGAGATAGTACCCACCCCACACTCCTGTCCCTTTTCTTGGACAGAATGAATGAAGGCATGAAAACCATGTTGGCCATCATACCAGTATTCACCAGTCTACTCTCAGGTAGCAGGCAATTTCAGGTATGTAATACAGATGAAATAGAGACTCAGTGGACATTATGTCAGGAAAGTTCAGGTTATGCTTTGGAAATGTAGTAAGAGTCATTAACAGAGAATGTTCTAGAAACTCAATACATTGACTGGATGTACAGGGACTTTCTTCTATTCAACACCTTTGCAATGCATTGATGCTGACTGCATCCCACCCCTGGATGAAATTATCTTAGGGAAGTGTTAATTTTTGTGTTCAGTGTAGAGAAAGTAAGAAAGTAAGATGGAAGAAGCTATTAACTTTCACTATGCTGTGTTTTTAGAGTTTAGCCTTATATTTATATCTCTATGCATAATACAGAGGATTATGACTGCATCTCCAGTCATAACAAGATTATTATCTTTCCAAGACAGGAATGCCAAAAAAATCACCTCAAGAGTGAAGCTCAAGATATTAATCTTGGCATCCATGTCAGGAACACATAATAAAGGGTCATGATGGGAGACTCAATCATCATTTTTGTAGTGCTTGCAGTTTTATTGGCTTTATGTGCTACCAGTTACAGGAAAAAAAGAAGCACAAAGTGAAATTCTTATTCTGGCAGTTTTGACTGAAAGTAACATTCAATGATTTTAACCAGAAAAAATGTATGCAGGACAGAACAAAATATGAGACAAACTTAGGGATAGCTGAGAGGTAAGGAGAGCAGGGAGAAACCAAACTGCATTACCTTCTGGAGCAGTCCTTTGCAGTCAGCAGTGTTCACTGTTAGTCTATACTGTATTTGTTATAGTCCCCCCTTCAATCTCTGTTAAGAATTGGTCCAGAGTTAAAGAAGCACATAACAAGTTTATCTTTTCCTGATACTGGAGCATAATTACAAAACTCCATACACTACATATAATTTCACAAACAAATATACTCACCCATATTATATCCACAGGCATGCAGACATATATACATGTCATACACTTGGTTACAGAAGAGGTTTGTGAAGCATATGTGTGCTACATTAGTGAGCTGTTGTAATTATTGAGCGAAAAAACATTTGTGCAAATGATGATTTGGGTAAGTTCTGGTTGGTCGACAAAGGTCCCCAAATAACCCTAACCATGTCCCCACTCCTAACATTTAGCTCAATTACAAAAAGACCATTTCATAAAACTATCACAATTCAGACAAATTTAATCTGAATGTGTGGTAGGGTTATGAGTAGTACATTAGATAAGGAAAATTGTTTCCTTTCTCGATGCACTGTGTGTCACACTCTTGTGTTGTTGCTGTAATGAATGGTGCATGTGATTTGGTAGATTTTATTTGTGTTGCACATGAAATAGTTCAACCATTCATTATATAATTTTATATATATTTATAAATATATATATATATATATATATATATATATATATATATATATATATATATATAAATATATATATATATATATATATATATATGGGTCTACTTCAAAAGGAGGAAATACCAGTAGACTGACATTTAAAAGACCGAGACGATAATGGCGATGTTTCACATAACTCAAACTTCACTTTACCATCTTTCATAAGGCTGAATGTTGTATTGCTAATCTGAGGTGAGCAGAGCATGAAATATGCTCATTTCCACACTGTAGTGCAATCTCGGAATTAGTATATTTAATTTTCTGGGGGGGTTGGGGAAAGCAGCCCCCTTGCTAAAATATAAACTTTATGAATGTAGCAAGTGTCAGTGTTTATTTGATGACTACCGATTTAACTGTTATGTAGTAGAATCACAGAGATGCAAACTCTTTCTGTGTATAATGTGTTCGGTGACTTTCAGTATTTGGTCTGGTGTTTGGTACACTGGCCTGTAATTATAGTGCTGAATTGCCTCTTACCTAACTATTTAATTAACCTGCTCTACTCTAATTTCCAGGTAGCTCCCCTGATATAAACTCCCCAAAACAGTGCTCTCTGCCCAAGAAGGATGCTACCCTGCTGAATACAATACTCTGAAGTCAGCCCACTACAAAGTGCCAAGGTGGAAACTTATTACTATTCTCCATTTTAAACTGTAAGCTGCTGACTGGGGTCTAAAGCACCTATAGTTTGTCCCCATTACAAATTGGCTAACTCCCGACTCTAACTAAAGTGTAGTTTACCCCTCCAACTATTGTATTCCTAACCTTAAAACAACCCTAGATTTGCATTAAGTATAGCACAGTCACTAAAAATTGCATTGCAAAATAGCAAACCTATTCGCTAATAATTGTATTAAAAAACAGTAGAACTATAGCTAGCAAAATTAAGAGCTAAAAACTGGTCTAATTTAAGAGCTAAAATACTTACCTTACAGCTCTAGGAATCCCTAGGAAACCTTATAAACTGCAATAGCCCTGCTACGCTTGAGCTCACTTCACTCCCCTCCCTGCCCCCAATTCTCACCCGCCCCCACTACCTCTACATTTATAGTAAAATAGCCACTCCCCTACTTACTAGAGCCTATCAGCTTTCATCTGGGTTATTTCATTCCACCCTATTTCTCTTTCGACATTTTACTAGCACCTATTTGCTTTTATCTGGCATGCTCCCACCCCCTTTCAACACAGTTACCTCCACCCTTTCTTCTGGTGTTGTATCACCAGGTAAAACAGTTCCTTAACACACTAGCTGTATCCTGAACAGTGATACACTCCCCTCTACTGCCCCTCTTGCTGGTCCTATACCTCCTTACCTTCTAAGAAAACCAGTTTCTCATGGGAATTCAGGTCCCAAAGGGCCATACTACCACCCCAGCTGTAAATCATCCCATCTTCAACCATACTTATAATACCGGGTCCTGCCCAACATCTTGTTCACTCTACCACCACATCAACCCCTGGCACATTAGCCCTAGATACAAACACTACCACAAACTTATAAACAAATTCCTGAAGCTTAAACTAAGTATAGAACTAGCCTAATACTTGGTGGTGATATTCACCCCAACCCTGGCCCATCCACTTCTGATATATATATATATATATATATATATATATATATATATATATATATATATATATATATATATATATATATGTGTATATATATATATATATATATATATATATATATATATATACCCCCTCTACTTGTAACTGAAGCTACAAATCAACAATCACTAGACCAACTAACTCTCTCCTGGCCTGTCATCTCAATATTAGAAGCATTAATAACAAAGTACATGAACTGCATGCACTCCTGGCAGTCCACTCCCCCAAGATTCTCTGTTTATCTGAAACCTGGTTAAAACCTAACACTACAGACAATGAAGTGTTATCACCTGGGTTTAACATACTGTACTGTGTTTCCAGTAAGGGGGGTGGGGTAGCTATACTCTACAAATCTGAGTTGAATGTGACCATAGATGTAACACATCCACCTCAGATTAATAACTCCGAAATTCTTGCCACTACATTGTAACTTAACAAAAGTAAATGCATTAATATCATCTGCATGTATATTCCCCTAGGTAACAATATAGCTACACTTGAAGACACTCTGCACTGGCTATCATGTCACTACCCCCAAGAAACCCTACTACTCGGAGATTTTAACATAGACTGGGGCACCTGTTCCTCAGAATCCCCAACTACCCATATTAACCTGCATGCATTTACACAAATCATATCCACCCCTACCAGGTTAGGTAAACCCAACCAAAAAGAAAGCATACTTGACTGGGTGTTCATAAATAGACACCCCGAACTGTATACTGCTGGTACCCTCCCCGATGACCTAAGCGATCACATTCTCACATATATAATTGAGCACAAAGCCACTATTCCCCAACAACCCTTACTCAGAAAAGTTAGAAACAAAAAAGACGTTGACCCTTCCAAATTCCAACAGGAACTTAACTCATGTAACTGGTCTATTCTTAAACACCTCCCCTTAGAGTAGGCAGTTGTATACCTTAATAACAAATTTCTTGAGATCCTTGATTTGCACGCACCTGCTCGTTCAGTGAAAACAAAAGCAAAAGCTGCACCATGGCTTTCTAAAGAGTCTAGATTCAAAATTACCCTTAGAAACAAAGCATGGGCTTTATGGCATTCTACTAAAGACCCCCAAGATCAAATTAAATACAGGCAATCTTGGAATGAAACTAAAAAATCCATTTTACAAGACAAAAAACAATACTACTGTAATTTACAGACAGTAAATCAAAATAACCCTCAGAAGGTTTGAGCAGGCTTGAATAATCTACTACATCCTGGACAAACTTCAACGCCAATCCCCACTGCTACTATTGATAACCCCCCCCCCCAAGGATGTTTCAGATAGTTTTAACCAATTCTTTACTGAGACAATTCAAACCCTAGCTAGCCAATTACCTCCTAGCTCCCCTGGCCCTGAAAGTAAAACCCCTAGAAACCTACTCTCTTTCAGTTTCCAGCAGTGTCCACGTCACTTATCTGTACCCTGATCCAAAAATTAAAACCCACCACACTCTCTGCTGATCAACTCACTGCTGAGTACCTTCAAAAATCAGCTGATGCTATTGCCTACCCGGTATCAATACTAATTAATCGAACCATAGCAGAAGCTAGAATGCCCGCCATCTGGAAAATATCCTACATAATCCCACTTCATAAAGGACGCAGCTCTACTGAATTCTCCAATTATAGACCAATAGCCATACTCTCTCCACTTGCAAAGATTATGGAAAAATTTATTCACAGACAACTCATGCACCACCTAATCCAGAATCACCTCATGGCAGATACCCAACATGGCTTCCGTCCATACCACAGCACTACTTCAGCCCTACTAGCTTTCACCAACACCATAAACCATAATTGCAACAACAATGACATATCCTCCGCCCTCTTCTTGGATCTTTCCAAGGCATTTGACATGGTTGACCACCAACTTCTAATACACACCCTGCAAACATTCTGTCTAGATACTAAAGCCCTTCAATGGTTTAAATCCTACCTGAATGGGAGACAGCAGGCTGTTCTTTGGCAGAACAAACTCTCTAACCTACTACCTAACACCCCTGGAGTACCACAAGGCTCTATACTAGGGCCCCTGCTGTTTTCCATCTTCATTAACGACCTGTATACTGTCATCCCAAAAGTCAGCTGTATCCAATACACTGATGACTCCACCCTGATCTGCTCGGCCACATCTCCTACAGAACTATGGTCAGCTACCCAGTCCACCTTTAGCACTATAGAAAACTGGCTTTCTGAACACCATCTGATACTAAATCCCCCCAACAAAATAAAATGCTGTTATTTTCACCAACACAAAGGTCTACTGCTTTTACCTTTACCATAAATGCAAATGATAGCACAATAATCTCCCCTGACCCCTCTATAAAACTATTAGGTGTCATTATAGATAATGATCTAAAATTCGACCTACGTGTAAACCAATCGATCAAAACTATCAATAAAAAACTAGCGTCACTTTACAGAATAAAAACCTTCCTAACCCCTCCAGCCAAAATTGCCATAGCTTGCGCTCACTTTCTTTCAACACTTCTGTATGCATCCCCTCTACTCTCTAATCTAAACTAGACTGTACTTAACAAACTCTCAACCTGCTATAACCACATTGCCAGGTTTGCCACTGGGCTGCCTTTTAGGACACATCATTGCATCAGTCTTAACCAGCTTGGGTGGCTTGAACTACCCCAGTCTAATCCAGTATAACCAACTGATTACGGCTTATAAAATCCTTTATAATCCGGACAATACTCCTACACTTAAAAATTTATCACCCCCTATAACAATCCTCGACTGCTTCGATCCTCTAATAGACTATTAATTTAGACAAGCAAAATTAACAATGCAGCTGATGACTCTCTCTTTGCAAAGTCTGTAGGTAGATCCTGGAACTCACTTCCAGCTGATATTACTTTACTTTCCACCCTTGGTCAATTTAAAACTAGACTCAAATAACATATGGCACTAAACTGGCTATGTAATTGTATCAAGCCTGGCTCTCTTCTAGAATGTGTAAAATCTGTTAACCAGCTTACTGTTTAATTTACCCCTGACTTTCACTCGGGATTAACTCTAACCTGTGGAACATGTTCATTCTTGTTTGCTTATGTAATCATTGTCAGTATTATATTTGTAACGTGTTTTGTTGTTTCTGTTTACTTTCGAGCTTTTCTCCCCGGGCCTCCGCTGAAAATGGACATGCATCCAGTCAGACTATCCTGGTCAACAAATGTAAAATAAAATAAAATAAATAAATAATGATGTGTTTAGATTAGAAACATGGTGGATGTGTTGTAGGTACGTGCAGGCGTGGTAGGAAATATTTAATATAGTTTATTTCACAAGAAAAGTAAGCATATATTAATTTGACATGGTTATATATAGTAGTTAGGGAGATGTTGGATGTCTGGCTTTGTACAGTATATATAAACTATTAAAGTCCGGATGTCTGGAATTGCAGATGTGAAGCGTGAATGTTCGAATTTTAAAATTTAATGTGTTGGATGTATGGGTTCACTAATTTGTTTAGCGAGTTGCACTATTTGGATACTAACATGCCATCTTTAAATTTTAAAATATTAATAGACGTTATATACTAACGGCAATACTGTGTAGGTCTATCTACAGTCGGAAGTACTGATTTGGAGGATGGTTTTAGAAGTATGAAGTGTTGCAAAGATGGTGTTTTTTGTAACTGCTTTTGAAATTTGTCCTTTATATGGGAGTCAGTGTTTTGACAATCATGCATTTGCATGTCGATGAACTGAACATTCAGTGTTTTGATATTTCAATGTAGTGGGCTCGTTTTTTTGAAAGTCAGTCTTATGGCAGTTCATTTAAGTAAAGTAGGCCCATATACAGTGTATATAAAAAGTGCACACACCCTGTTAAAATGCAGGTTTTTGTGATATAAAAACAAGAAACCACAATAAATCATTTCAAAACTTTTTCCACCTTTAATGTGACCTATACCCTGTACAATTCAATTGAAAAACAAACAAATCTGTTAGGGTAAAATATAAAAAATAAAAAACGTACAATAACGCTGGTTGCATTAGTGTGCACACCCATAAACTAATACTTTGTTGCTTGTTCACACCGTTAAACTAATACTTTGTTGAAGCACCTTTTGATTTAATTGCAGCATTCAGTCTTCTTGGGAAGGAGTCTGTCAGCATGACACATCTTGACTTGGCAATATTTGCCCACACTTCTTTGCAAAAGCACTCCAAATCTGTCAGATTGCAAGGGCATATCTTGTGCACAGCCCTCTTCAGGTCACCCCACAGATTTTCTATTGGATTTAGGTTTGGGCTGTAGCTGGGCCATTCCAAAACTTTAATTTTCTGCTGGTGAAGCCATTTTTTGTTGATTTGGATGTATGCTTGGGGTCATTGTTGTGCTGAAAGGTGAAATTCCTCTTCATCTTCAGCTTTCTAGCAGACACCTGAAGGTTTTGGGACAAAGTGACTAGTATTTGGAACTGTTCATAATTCCCTCCACCTTGATTAAAGCCCCAGTTCCAGCTGAAGAAAAGCAAACCCAAAGCATGATACTGCCACCACCATGCTTCACCATGGAGATGGTGTTCTTTTGGTGATGTGAAATGTTGTTCTTGCGCCAAATCAACCTTTTGGAATTGTAGCCAGAAAGTTCAGCCTTGGTCTCATCAGACCATAACACATTTTCCAACATGCTTTTGGGAGACTTGATGTATTGTTTTGCAAATTTTAGTGGGGCCTGGATGTTTTTCTGTGTAAGAAAAGGCTTCCATCTTGCAACCCTACCCCATAGTCCAGACATATGGAGAATATGGGAGATTGTTGTCACATGTAGTACACAACCAGTATTTGCCAGAAATTCCTCCATCTCCTTCAGTGTTGCTGCAGGTCTCTTGGCAGCCTCCCTGACCAGTTTTCGTCTTGTCTTTTCATCAGTTTTGGGGGGGGAAGTCCAGTTCTTTGCAACGTCACTGTTGTCACATATTTTCTCCAGTTTTTGATGACTGTCTTCACTTTGTGCCATGTGGCATATCCAATGCTGTGGACATATTTGTACCCTTCTCCTGACTGATACCTTTCAACAATGAGATCCCTTTGATCCTTTGTAAGCTCTCTGCGAGCCATGGCTTTTGCTAAAGCAGGCAACTGAGTAAATGTCAGGAAAATCCTACTAGGACAGCTGAACTTTATTTGGGGTTAATCAGAGTCTCTTTAATTGATGGCAGGTGTGTACACAAGAAGACTGAATGCTGTAATTAAATCAAAAGGTGCTTCAACAAAGTATTAGTTTAAGGGTGTGCACACACAACAAAGTATTAGTTTAAGGGTGTGCACACTTATGCAACCAGCGTACTGCATGTTTTTTATTTTTTATATTTGTCCCTTGACAGAATTGTTTGTTTTTCAGTTGAATTGTACAGGTTATAGATCACATTAAAGGTGGAAAAAGTTTTGAAATGATTTATTGTGGTCTAATTTTTTATATCACAAAAACCTGCCATTTTAACAGGAGTGTGTACATATATATTTGCATTTATTGTAATTTGTTTACCTACTGGGTAAGAAGATTCTTTTCAGTGGAGGCCTTGGGGGAAAAAAGGTCCATCATAACAAAAACAAACAGTAGCTAGCAATCTTACAGGATTTAAATTTGCAATCTATTTTTTATGCAAGATAAATTTTACTTAAAGAAGAATGTCCCCGTAATTCAGTTCCAGTCATAACAATGAATGACTGATATAACCCTGGCTGCCATTTACAATATCTTATTGTACAGAAATAATTTGTTGCAGTTATATATACATACTGAAGGAGGGAAAAAGTAACAATATCTGCCATTTTGCATCAATACAGAGCATTAAACAATAATCAGTTAGTAGTCATTGTTTATTTAGAAATGGGGTGTAAGAAAGGAAGTGAGGGACAGAGACAGTTACAAATCAGTCATGAGCGAATAAAATAAACTTCAGATGTAATGAGATGGTGAGAACATTTATTTATGTATGTATATACATAGTGAGAAAGAGAGAGAGAGTAAAAGATAATATAGAGAAAGAGAGAGAGAAAGATAGTATAAACACATATATTGTACTATGTATATACTATATATGTATGAATGCTGTTTATTTAAGTGAATGAATTTAAGAATGACGTCTGTAATGTCAAAGTCAAAACTTCAAAAACTGTAATGTTGACATGTAATAGGCATGCTGTGAGGATTAAGCCTGGAGCAGACAAAACCCAAACAAGTGTTTCTGCAGAAAAGCAAACCTCCCATATCCTCATACACTCCTGGATAATTATATATACTAACAACGAGATTACACAATCCCCAGAGAAAGAGAATATTTCACTACCACAGGTTTGTCAATCTCACGCACGTGGACCCTTTCCAGTCAACCAAACAGATGTTGATCTTGTGTCTGTTCAACCAAAGGTAAGTAATCCATCTATATCTATCTAACTCTATCTATCTATCTATCTATCTATCTATCTATCTATCTATCTATCTATCTATCTATCTATCTATATTGTGTGTGAGGGAGGACATACTTTTTAGAAGAACTTTGCTTCCTTCATTAAACGCTGTTCATGCTTCATCTTATTGGTAAAAATAGATGTACAAAATTCATAAGCCATAGATTGAGTTGCACCAAAAAAGACTGGACAATGTTAATCTATAGCTTTTTTGAAAATAAATGTGGATACGATTATGTATATATAATATACAGAACAGGTATGCTATCTATTAATTGCATTCAGGACAAGACCAACTTTCTGTGGGATTCCATGAATTAAGACATTTCTAACTCAATATTTTTTAGAAAGTAACATTCTTAAAAAAATAACCTCTGCCTTTTAGTTCATATTCTGTCTGTTCATATTACTGAAGAAGCATTTTAATAATCAAAGGTAATTACTGCATCCTTATTTGTACTAACATACGACAATATAAACCCATGTACTATGAAGTGGGGAGTTGACCAGGGCATTTGCCGATTTTTGTTCCCTCTTAATCCATACCTGAATGTTTTCAATATTTTAAAATAGCAGCTGGGTTATGTGGACATACCATGTAGCAGCCAGATGAAACATTTGAGCTATAGTCCTTCTGAGTCTAAATATTTTGAAGCAGCTTTATGTCTGACTTGACCTAAGAAATTGCTTGCAGCTGTTAATCATATCCTGTGTCTTAAGCACTTTCAGCTGTGTGCATGGAATGCCAGAAAGCTGTCTGAACACTAACTCACAGTTAGTTGTGCTGTACATAGCATGCAATGTACTAAAATATGGGCTGCATTTGAAATGTGTGCTAAAATTCAAACTAAATGGTTAAAGTTGCTTTTGCTAGCTTTTTGAGCTATGACTGCTTGAGAAACTGTTAGTAAATGTTAAGTGTTGAAGTTCAGAAGGCGTATATTAGCATTCCAGCAATCAGAGCCTGAAAAACTGAAAAAATAAACAGCATTACTAAAGCAGACAAATTGTGGAAGCTACAGCATGCATATACTCGAATCTCAGAGCATAAACAAACAATGCATTATACATTGAATACTGTGTGTGCAAGTGTTTGTGTGTGCCTGCCATAATTAAAATTAATTCTAAAATTCACTGACCATCCCTGTTTTTTGTTTAATACAGAGGATCATACATTTTGAAGGCTGCATTTGCACTACATCACTGTTGTTCTGACATAAGGGCTTTACATATTTTACATTTTGTTTATAATGTTTTCACACTTTATCAAATAATTAAATTATAAGATCAATGAAAATTTGATTTTACAACATAAGAAGTCAAACTGGTCTGGTTCTTCTTCCCTGCTACTAAACTTCAGTCATCTTAACCAATGTGCATCAGTAATAGGTAAGCTAGGAGCAAAGAGATGCTGAAGAACACTGCATCATTAAACCAGGGATTGGTCATTAAGCCAGCAATTGGAAATGTATATAGTCTTCTGGGTGAGTGTATGACTAAAAATACTTTTATGGTAAGCTGTGTGAATGGCCACCAACAGTCATGTGCTGCCTACTCAGAGAACTTCCACCAACTCTAAGAAACAGCCTAAAAGGGTACAGTTTAGTGACACCATATCTATTACCCTTCCCACATGAGAGAAGAGAAAGAATAGCATTTAATCCTCACTCTACTTCCCCATGTTTCACTATCCAAACCTGGGTCCCTTGTGGAATACATGAATGCACTGCCACACTCTGTGGGACAGATTCCATAAAGTTCACAGAAACTATTACGGACAGTGCAGAGTTCCAAAAAAAAAAAGATTTCAGCGCATTTGTGGATGCAATTTCAAGACACATAGTGAGGGCAGACCAAGTAATTTAGTATTCAATGTAGGAAAATTAGGGATTCCACACATGCTGGTCCAAAACACATCAAGCACACACTACACAACTCAAATGCCATGAACAGCCATGCTGATTCTGTTTCTGGAATTCTTGGTACATACGTTATGGACTACAAGGAACTCAAGCGAATACTGCAGATTATGGTGAAATCCACAGCAAAACATCAAAATATATAAAAATACAATTCTGGTAATATACTGCAACAGGCTGCAGTGATACAAGCCACACATGAGGCTGTAGTTGTGCATCCTGGAAGACAGCCAGCTAGAGTTATAGTAAGGCTACAACTAATCCAGTTGTCTGACCAGCAAATAAGCAACAGCAATCATCTAGAGAGATAAATGGTGCAGGCTGTCTGCAACATGTTTGCCCCACACATGTCTGTGAATACCCGTGAGGAAACTCCATCCCCATTGAAACAGAAGTGTGTCTCAGCTGGGGTGTACTTGCATCTGGGAAATTCTAGAGGCACATGGGGGATGCTGTGGGAAAATCACAGATGGCTGCCAGTGGTATCCTGGCAAAATTCCCGAAAGCAATGTGCAGAAAGGTGGATGACTACATACACTTTCCTTCTACCTCCACTGAGCAGAGAACTATAATGCACCAGTCCCATAACATTGCTAACTTCCCACATGCACATGATGCAATAGACTACACACACATACCACCAGTATGTGTGACACCTGTGCATCCTGAAGCAGACTGATACATAAACAGAAAGGGATAGCTGTCTATCAACTGCCAAATTGTGTGTGCAGCAGATGGCAGCATAACAAACATCATTAGTGAGTTATCCCCAACTCAACCTAACATCAACAGCGAGTTATCCCTAACTTTACATATCCACACATTGTCATAGTTTTAGGCATACTTTTTGCTCAACATATTACTGTGAACTTATTTATGCATGTAATGGTTTGCTTTGTTATGTGCTAGCAAATATTGACATAGACAGGATAATCATGAAAATATTGGTGACTGTATAGTTCCACAGCACTGAAACATTACTGTGTTACTCTATTTAGGTGACTAGTAAATGTGCTGGTTTTATTTTGTTCTATTTGCAAAATAAATTATTGTTTATTGCATTAATATTATTTATGGTAGTTCTTTACACTTTTCATGACTTTACCCATTCTAACTTATTGTCCTGTACTCTCTTTACAGTAACCTAACAGTAATTTCAGAAAACGTGTGTTCCCTTCCCCAATATTTGGGTCTGAATGCTTATTTCTGCCTATTCCCTGTACATGGGACATTAACCAATCAAAAACAAAAGGGTCAGTGAACTCTGGACTGCAATGTAGGTCTTTTCCCTTGGACATAATGATGTTATACTACTTTGCAACTTTGTCTACACAGTGTAAATTCACATCTGATAGGTAGTGGTGTGCATTATAACAGTGGCAGCTGGTGACTTCAAATTAAAGGGAGTTGCAGGAGACAGCTAAATGGGTGGGGCCAATGGGAAGGGGTGGGGACAATTAGAAAGGGGTGGAGCTATTCTCAAAACCGCAACAATTGGAACTTTATATATGCTGCCCTGGGTGCTAACCCGTCATTACAAGAGTCCAATCAAGACAAAATGAAGTGTAAAAGAAAAAAATATATATGTCAATGCATTGGCTACATGACAGCTTACTTAATATCTAGATGGAACAAAAAGGTTGTGAGGCATGAAAAAATAAATTACTTTTTAAATACATTACTGGAATGCCAGTCAAAATCAAGTATTAAATAAACAAGCAGCACTCATCTCAAACCCCTTCTCCTTGCACTGCAGTTCTAATTATAATTTATATTCAGCTTTATAAAAGTACCAAGTAACATGCTGAAAGTAGCTGATACCCCCACTTGTAAAAATGTTTCTTATCCAAAAAAGACCTGCTGCCTAACAATAACTATCTACTTGTTTCATGGCGAAGACATGATCAAAGTAAAAAAATGAACAGCAAACAAGAAACAAGCTCAACATAAATTGCTTAAAGGATTACTGCACAGGTTATGGACCACACATAATAGATTGGTATTCTATTTAGTTTATGGGTAAAGCCTGAAAAGATGACTGCAAGTCTCTAACAAATGTAATGAGCTTCTGAAAATACTGTAATCCTGTCCTTTATTACAAATACTGTCATATGAATTTCAATACCTAAGGCTTATATGTTATCTAGTTATTTAAATATTCTCTGCATGGCAACAAGAAAAAAAGGCTTGCAATGTCGGTAATTCTTTAACAGTATGCTTATTAAAGCTTACTTGCATCTTACAATCTCCGACAAGCTTATGTGATGGTCATTAAAGCATTGCTACTTAAACACAGAGCAACAGGGCACTGCAACAGCATGCATTTTCTGAATGAGTTCATATTATGTTATCAAAAGATAACATAATCGAATGGTGGAAACATCAAAACGGCCACATTATGAAACTTTTATTGTGGGGGGGCTGTGCCCCCCACACACCTCGCTAAATATATATTCCAACTCCGAGATCGCACTGCAATGAGGAAAGGGCAAATATCCCAATCTTCACTGTACTACGATCCCACAATTCAAACTTCAAAATGCGTGCGTTTCGATGTTTTGACCATTTGATTACATTATCTTTTGATAACATAATAGGAACCCTTTCTGAATAATAAGAACCATAAATCAAAAGTATAAAAATATGACAGAAAACCAGAACATTCTGCAAAATCAAGGACAATACTCTGCACACTTGTACTGCATTACTGCTCCTTGCCTTGCTTGGACACATCCAGAGTCACTACATGGGGGAGTGGGGTGCAAGAAGTATGTCACAATTTGATATGTCTCTGGCTGACAGTGATGGCTCTGACACTCATACCACTCAACCTCAGAGCAAGAAATCTGGACAAAGCCATACATAGAAGTGGGACAAAGGCCCAAAATTAAGGACACGTTTTAAATATTGATCTTATAAACATAGAAAGATAATACAATACTAGTAGGTCTTGCATTAGTATGAATTTTTTGAAGGGTATGAAATCTGAAATTCAAATGTCTGCCATTATTTTCTAACATCAATCTTTAATGATTTGCCACTCATTTGCCAGAAAAACACATTTTTATGAAAAACGGACCAATATGTGATGCAAAAATATAAAACTGCCACACAATACAGCTGGGAACCTGTGAAAGAATGGACACCTTTTTAATATTAGTACTGTTAACTTAAGCAGCTGACAAAATAAGAGACTCTACATGCATTTCTGAAATAAAAGTAATCTATAACTCTAATCATTACAGTTATTTATAATTGTAAACCCTCCATGTTTTCTTCCAAAATTGCCATTTTGCGGAAGGATTATTAGGGGGAGAGCAACATTTTGAGCCAAAATTGGGGACAGTTGAGAGGTTTTAATATTCCTAATTTTATAAAGCAATTTATTTGCACGTACCTCTCAACCTCTTAATGCAGGAAATCTGGACAAGGCCAAATATATTGGGGGAACATACAAACAGTACTAAAAATTGCTCTTGTATAAACTTAGACAGTTGATAGAATAACAGGTCTTGCTTTAGCATGCATTTTTCTGAAGGTTATGATGTCTGAAACTCAATGTCTGTCATTATTTAGTGACTTCATTCCTAAATGATTTGCCAGAAAAACACAAATTTTATGAGGAACAAACCAAAAATAAGAAGCAAAAATCTATTTATTCTGCAAAAATCTGGACAGTTGAGAGGTATAGTTCAGCCGGGGCTGTCTTTGAGTTTGCTGCCCTTCCCCCTTCACAAAACCATGGTCGAATGAAGCCTCCCCCTGCAGCCATTCCACTGTCCCATTATTTGGTTATTTCACCCACTTTACCATAAACACTTTAATGTGCATACTGCTTTACTTCTGCAATGATTTGGATTTTATTTGAGTTTTATTTTGCATTTTTCAGCACAAACACTAATAGATATCTGCTAAACAAAGCAATGCAGGCTCACAATGAAAATAGACTTAGCATTAAAATTTCTCTGCCCTTGAAACTCACATTCATTGAAACAGCATTGAAACCCACATTCAAAGAAAATACATTTTGCCAGTGGCAGATAAATATTAACTTTGGGCTGTTTTCAAATCACAGGCCCTTTGTACATGAAACATGCACATGCTCTTTGATATACCTTCCTGATTGTATTAAATTATATTCCATGTACAATACAGTGCAGTTTTAGATGGCATTTTAAATTTATTGTTTTTAACATTTTTCCAGTAAACAATGAAACAAAATGCATGCACCAATAATAACAAAATTGCCCAATTCAGAACATTTCCATTATGAAAGTCTACTTAAACTTCTACAGTCCACCAGTATCAGTAAATATGCACAATCTATGAAGAAGTAAAAGTCATCTAAATAATTCCACATTAAAGAGATCTGTAATGAAGAGGTTGCTGCTAGCAAACAACTTTATATTTCATTGTTTCATCTGCAAATAAAGTGCCTGTTGTCCTTGAGGAATAAATTGCCTATGTTACACTAAAAAATGATAAGCTGGTAATATTGCAATGGGGAATGGATGGTAAACTGATAACAGGTTCATAGTTACTAGGTATCTTTGTCAAAAAGTATTGCAGCATCCACCCCCTTTGCAACACAGTACAGTATCAGCAATGCATCTATCTACTGCAGGAGTAGAACCCACAGCCTTCTGCATCAAAAAGCAAGTACAATTCCTGTTGTGCTACTAACAATGCAAGTAGACTTAGCATAAGCAGCACTAAACTTTTGATCCCCTGCAGCTCTCACCTCCCTCTAAAATCTACTCAACACTCAGCTGTATCTCTGAACTTTGCAGCACAAGAAATCTGGAAAAAGCCAAAATGTATTGGGGGTGGGGGCAAAAGCCAAGAAAAACAGGGACACATTTTAAACATTGCTTGTATAATGTTAGAAAGTATCTAGAATAAAATGCTGTGTTTTCACCATACATTTCACTGCAAAGTCTTGAACCCAGGACCCTGTGCAAAACAGTCAGAGCAAAATACCACTATGCCAAATCATCTGTTTTGTGAAAGAGAGGAAGACTGAAACTTAAATTGCTACCATTTAGTGAATTCATTTCTTACCATAGCTGTCAATCTCTTAGCACAAAACACCTGAACACAGCCAATAATGGGGGAATACAGCCCTCAAACATATTCAGTGAATTCAGTTCTCACCATAGCTCTCAACCTCTTAGCAAAAAACACCTGGACAAAGCCAGCAATGGGGGAATACAGCCCCCAAACATATTTAGTGAATTCAGTTCTTACCATAGCTTTCATCCTTAGCACAAAAAACCTGGACGAAGCCAATAATGGGTGAACACAGTCCCAAAAATAGGGGAAAATTTCAAATATCCATCTTATAAACTTAGAAAATTGCTAGAATAAAATGTTTTGTGTTACTGTGTACTTTCTGAAGAACATGAAGTCTGAAATTCAAATGCTTCTCATTTTTATTTATTTAACATTTGTTAACCAGGAAAGTTTGACTTGGAACAAAATCCAATTTTCAGCAGAGGCCCAGGGAGAAACATTCCAGAAACACATCCCCCCAGCCAAGAATCAAACCAGAGAACCTGCAGCTGTCAGGTAACAATGCTACCACTGCACCACTGCACTACTGACTGTCCAAAGACACAACCATTCAGAAATCACAGATTTTATGAGGAACATAACAAATATGAGGCAAAAATCTTCACATTTTTTACAAATGGTGGTGGGTAGGGAATTCAGGCTCTTGCCACCTGGGCCCAAGGTACAAGATTCAAGCTTGCGGTATTCTCTACCCAACACCATATAGCAACTGGGGCATTTCACATACACACACACACACACACACACACACACACACACACACACACACACACACACACACACACACACACACATACACACATACCCTGAGCCCAATGTCCATTGTATTCCTTCCTGCAGTAACGTCCATACCTAAGCCATTGATGAGAGCAAGTCCTTCCCCTTTCCATGACCCAGTCTGCGGAAGTTGCAGTCCGATTCCCCTTCCAGTACTTTTGGATATTTGCTGTTGAATGCTTTCTTCCTAATACAGACTGCTGATGAGACAGTCTGGATTCTCTGTGCATGCTCCAGACTGGTTCCCCAGCAGTACAGATATCGGGAAATGCTGCGCATGCGCAATGTTCCAGGACTTGCTTTTGTTTTACTTTTGTTTTTATTTTTTTCTTTTCTTTTTTTTTTGTTTTACAGCTTGAGGGGCTGCAGTCCTGCAGCCCAATACCATGAGCCACCCCTGCATACTAGCTGGGCTTCTGTAGATAGGTTCCCCCTCACCTCCCAATAGATACTATCCCTTTTTTCACTTATTTTTCATAAATGATAAGTACACTGCCAAGACTGCATCTCAACATACTTCCACACAAATGTTTAAGTCTGCTTACTGTATACCCTGGCTGTTTTATTTTCTGCCCTGTGTGATTGGGCTGATTAAATTAAATCATTCCTCTCAATTGTGTAGCCAGTTATTACTATAGATATTTGAACTTTAGGTACCTACCTGCTGTCTGCTAATCTCCTGATAGTTTTTTTTTGTTAAGCTGTTTTTGGACTTGAGCTCGGTGTGGTTTGGTTCTGCCTGCTCCATTCACCTTCACTCCACTCCCCTACCCAATCCCAAATTCCCACCCACCCCCACTTACTCTAAATTTATAATCTAACCCTCTTTTGTCCCTCCCCTCTTACATCTCCCTCTTCCTGTTCTCTCCATCCAATCAAATCTCTCATCCTCCCTCCTTTGTTCACCACCTCTAATTCCTCACCTGTACAAACTAAAACACACTTCCTCAAGCTTTACTTACCAAACCCCTCTCATAGCACTTACCTCCTCACTCGATAATACAAAGTCCTTTTCCCCCAACTCTTTCATCCCCACTGCTCTCACTGTTAAATCCCAATCTATCAACAGTGCCTTCTACTAAACCTACACTTACCTTTTCACTGCAGCTTACCTATTCCTCTACACTTATTTGCATTCTAACTCCTCTACTCATATATTTACACCTACCCTCAGCATGCTTCTCTTCTTTGTCTCCACTCCTCTTCTTCTTCTAATCTCCTATCTGTTCCCCTATGAAACTAAATTATCTCCCTTGCACTTTCTTCCAAAACTTACCCACCCTCCTAGACACCTAGAAAGATCCCACAGTTTCTTAAAAACACCCTCTCTATTGGACCATTCTAACCCACTCTTACTAAAGACCAAATTAGCTCTCAACCCCACACATCCACTCAAAACTAAGCTTAAATACCACATATACATCTTTAAGACTCCTACTCTCATACACATTACCAAATGTTTATTTCTATCAGGAGATATACACCCCAACCCAGGCCCCCCTTCTGTCCCTCTTACAACACCTTCTCCTCACCTCCTTCTTCCCCTCCCCTTAATCCCACCTCCAAATAATTAAACTTATACTCATTAAGCATTCACAACATTCCAAATAAAGTAAGCGGATTCCACTCATGGATTGCCCATTACTCTCCTGACTTAATCATTCTCTCAAAAACTTAGCTAAAACCCCATATCACCAACAATGAAATTCTTCCCCCTGAATACAATATCTTCCACCTACACAGGGTACAAAAAAAGGAGGAAGTGTAGCTATAATTTATTCTGACCAACTTAGCCTGTTCCCTTTGTCCATCTCACTCCCAAACTTTCACCCGTCAGAACTCTTAATAGTAAACTCCAAACTCAGTGATGACAAAAAACATACAATTGTTATGTTGCTATATATATCCCCCAGGCAATAACATCCCCATTCTTAAACAAATTATCTCCTGGATCACTCACTATACTTTTTATGATACTATTATTCTGGGTGATGGTAACATTGATTGACAAATCCTGACCATGGACTCCCCTAATTCCAGCATAAATCTGCAGGGCTTCACACAACTAATCTCAACCCCTACCTATTTCAACATGACAACCAACTCTAGATCTATCCTGGACAGGATCCTAGTATCCAACACAAACATATATCACAACTCCAAAACTCTACCTGACTCTATAACTGATCACTCTCCAACCTCCATTTGAAGATACTCTCTTCAACAAGTTAGACCAAACAAATTCAAACAGTGTCACAATCTCTCTAACTTAAACTCTGACTTGTTAACAACCAACTTGCCACTATAAACTTGTCCTTCCTTTTTCAACTACCCCTTAACTAAGCTATATGTAAGTTCAACCAAATTTTTCTACACATTCTTGGCTCCCTTGCTCCCTCTAGGAAAATCAGAGTTAAATCTCTCTTTGCACCTTGGCTTTTTCAAACCACTGACTCTTTAATGCTCTGGAAGGACAATGCCTGCAAAATTTGGCCAAATGTTCTTGAATACCATTAATAAGTTTCTCCATCCTGGCATCCCCAGTATACCTAGCCCTTGTCCTAAGAAATCTCCTACTGAAACAGCTCTTATTCTTAACTCTTATTTCATCAAATCCAACACACAAACTAACCCAGAATAGTCACACCTCCAACCTCTCTATACCACCCCCCTTCATCTGGCCACAAACACACTAACACTCTCAGACCTGTTCCCACTGCTTACATAAGATCGTTACTTAATAAACTAAAGCCATGCTCCCCATCTACTGACAATCTACCACCCCTAAAACTTGCTGCTATCTTAATAGCCTTTCCTGTTTCCATTCCGATCAGCCGAGCTATTCAAGAATCCACTGTCCCCACAATCTGGAAACAATTCTACACTATACCAATCCACAAGCGAGGACACACAATTGATTTCTCTAACTACAGGCCCATAGCCATCCTGTCCTCCATCTCAAAATTGCTCAAAAATGTACACATAAGTAGCTTCTTGATTACCTTCTTTAGGAAAATCTGCTTACTGCTATCCAGCATGGCTTCTGCCTTAACCACAGCATGAGTACTGCTCTAATTTCCTTCACTCAAGCTATCTCTCAAGCAACAGAAAACAATAAACTTGTTTCCTGTCTATTTTTAGATCTCTCCAAAGCCTTTGACATGGTATCTCACCCCAAGCTCCTTACCAAATTATCTGATCTTAGTCTCTCCTACCCCACTCTTAAATGGTTCTCTAGCTACCTGTCTAACAGAAAACAGTTGATCAGATGGCTCTGCTCCTTCTCTTTCTTCCTCCCTATCAGTACAGGTGCACCTCAAGGTTCCATTCTTGGACCACTGATATTTAACATCCTCACTGTCTGCACACTTCTTTCCCTCACTTCTTTCTCATACAATAGGCAGACGATTATACTATCATCTTCACTTCAGATGATCTTTCTCACCTGAACACTTTAACCCAAAAATCTTTAAACTCTGTCAAAACCTGGTTAACTGACAATCAACTCATACTCAATCCCATGAAAACCAAACTTCTCTTGTACATCCCAAAATCTCTTTCTCATCATAAAACTTCATTTACCTTCACATCTCTCAACAACACTGCTATTAATCTTGAAACTCATACAAAGCTCCTGGGTGTTATCATTTTTGATCAACTTAAATTTGATCTACCTGTCCATAATTGCATAAAAAGACTCACCAAAAACTGGGCTTGCTCTACTGAAACAGAAAATTTCTCACCAAGGACTCTAGACTCTCCCTTGCCTATGTCTACCTTCTTCCCATATTATTCTATGCTTCTCCAGTCTTAACTAACCTACAGTCCTCTGTAATAACTAAACCTGAACTCACAACAAAGTTGCTGAATTTGCTATAGATCTACCATACAACTCCCACCACTGCCTTTCTCTCAAATCTCTAAGCTGGCTTGAACTCCCCCACCAGCTTCTACTTCCTCAACTGTTCCTTATATACTCCATCCTCAACAAACCTACCTCCTGGCCCACCATCTCATCCCTCATCTGCTACTCACTCTCTCTGGAGCTCTGACCAGATCCTCTTGGAAATCTATAAGCTCAAAAGAACTATTGGCCAACATCTATATAGCTATTCTATTGCTCTAGCTTGGAACAAACTCCCTCTGTCCGTTAGAATCATAGCTAATACCCATAACTTCAAAAAGCTTTAAAAGAAACTCTGCTAAGCACTTGGATATGCTACTGTCAAAGTCTAGCCTAATTATCTGACTCTTGGTCTATTTATTTCTCTCACCCATCCATCCTATACCACACCCAGTACTTTTACCATGTGTGCTGTACCTTTAAGGTTTAGTGGTTTCTGGGTTGTGAACATGGTGCCAGATCTGTGGTTATGTTTGGAGATTCAGGTAGGTTTGTACTTTGTAAGAGTTTTGGGTAGAAATGTGGTTTGTTTTAGTTTTTAGGAATGCTTTAGGAGCAGGTTAGTGTAGGTAGGTGAGAGAGATAGAGAGAGAGTGTGTGTGTGTGTGTGTGTGTGTGTGTGTGTGTGTGTGTGTGTGTGTGTATGTGTAAGTGTTGAAAGTGGTGATTTTTGTTCATGTGTAGTGTGTGTGTTTCTAGTGGGTGCAAGTATGACAGTGTGCAATAGGAATGTAGGGCACGTAAAAGTAGGTTTGTTGTTTTTGTCATGTTAGTGTGACCTCAGAGTTGGTATATATAAGTAGCAGGGTATGGGGGGGTGCAGGTAGGCATGCCCTCCTACAAAAATGTATGGTAGTGTTATTTGTTTTGAGTTTCTTTGTTTTTATGTTGGGGGAGGGTTGGCTCTTTACTTGTATTCTGTTTTTTCAATATTTTTCATGTTGGTGTGCATTTTCATTTTTCTGGTTATTCTGGTCTTGAGATACTAAAATTTGATATTTCAGTATTTCAAGATTCAGAAGTGGATCCAAATCTATATATTGCTTTTGTAATTTTATTTGTATCTGTAGTTACCACTGTACTAAAGTATTCACCTGTAATTGCAACTTTTCTGTGCTTAGTGTTATGTATGAAATGTTTGTGCTCATTGTTATACACTGCCTTGCAAATTGTTTCTTTATGGAGCTTTTCTTTCTGGCCTGTGCTGAAAATGGAATCCCACTCAGTTGGACATATCCTGCTAACAAATGTTAAATAAATAAATAAATCATGGCAACACATCTTGGAAGTTAGAAGTGTTCATGATACTGTCATTTGGAGGGAAACTGGACTAAGGGCTCCATTACAGCAAGATGAAATACCTGAGGGACTGCTACCGCATAAGTACAGGAACAAAGCTAGGATGCAAGTTAGGATACCCCTCACAATATCCATTCTGATCAAAAGTGTTTTTATTTCCCACAAAAGGTGACTGTGATTATCCACTTGAACCATGGGTAATTATCCCATATTGGGAACCATCCAACCCTGCACAAGAGGCCTACAATAAAACACAGGCAACAACCAGAAACACCATAGAGCATGTTTTTGGTGTATTGAAAGCTAGGTTTAGATGTCTGGACATATGGGGGGAACACTGCAATATGCACCAGAAAAGACAGCACAGATGATAACGGTGTGCACCATGCAGCACAACATGCTAACTAGAGCACATGGTGGTCTTCCAGCTGCAGGTGTCGCTGAACTATCTCAGAAACCCTAAATGTCTGAAGACGGCATCCCAGAGGTATTACACGAGTAGCAGGAGGTTGTAGGGGATAGAATTGACAGATGTAGGCAACATAGGGTGTGATCACAAGTGCAGGCCCAGGCAACATGGCAGTGTCTGACCCAAATGTTTGAATCATGACAAGCCAGATGAAAATAAGTACGTAGAATGAACATTGATGTCTAGGTGTTGCCCCACCACAGCAACATAGATTGGATTTAATTGCAAGTACCCACTAGATGTACACACTGAGCATCAGAAATAACACTATAAGCATAATACATTACAACATGAACATATGCAGATGTGTCACACAGGGATCATCAACTCAGGGCACAACTGAAACAAGTATGCATAGAGACTCAGATTGTTGTATCACTGTAAAAATGATAAGGGGCACACATCAGTGAAAAGCATTCCTATCTGTACAATATAATAACCTGAAAAAAGAGAAATCACACAGGACATAATGCCGAATTTTTAATTTCAGAAGACACTACATTAGTATTTCAATAATATGAGCCAGCTATGATTCGTATTGCTTTGATAACATCATGATTCTAAAAATAGTGTTTGCAGAGCAGTATCTGTTTGTTTAAGAATAATATATGCTGACTGCTAACTTTCCCTGTAAGGCAACTAGCCAACTTAGCTAAATTTTGTAGTGCTGTGGGTTCCAATCCACATAGGAGAAACATATATCTGTACCAGTTACTTGGTTAAATTCACCCACAGCATTTTTTTGAAAAAACATATTCCAATACTTGATATTAATATTTATGTTGTGCATTGTTACAGGTTCATAGGTTTATAGGATAATACTAGGCTATTGGCACAGAAGCCCTTATAGGCCTAAGCAAAACTTTCACCCATGTTCCCTCAAAGTCAGCACCTGTTTCCTCTGTCCAGCAGGGACACAGGTGGGATCACAGGGGTATATTTTCTGTTTCCCATCCAGTTGTCCAACTCACTCGTTACAACTCACTGAGTTAGTCTACAAATCTCTACGAATATGGCCATAATTGTTAATGCTCTGATAATATCAGCTTTCTAACAACAGGGTTTGTTGAGCAGTACCTTTTTGTTTAAGAATGGCATGTGATGGTTGTTAGCTCAGATTGTAAGGAAACAAGTCAATATGCCTACATTTTGGCATGCTGTGTGTTCAGGTCCAGAGAAAGGACACATATATTTGAAAATGTTATCTTGCTTTAATAAAGGCATAGCATTTATTTATTTATTTAGAGAAGCATATTGTACTTTTTGATATTAATGTATATTTTGAGCATGGTTGCGAATAACTCCATTGTTCATCAAATTCCTATTAACATATCCATAATCCATAAAGTTCCATTACCATCAATTATTTAAATGCAGGGGCATTAAAGCTTGCTAAATCCTGTTATATATCTGACTAATTCTTTGGTTAATATTGCATACTTTGTAAAAGTACTATAAAGGTCTGTTTTCTCATGAAATATTAAAATCAATTGTAGAACAACATCATCCTCAAATTTTGAGGGAGTGGGACAGGCAGGCTAACAGCTGAAATGCAAAACATGGAAAAATGTATTTATTTTCCTAGTGGTACTCATGTTTGGCAGTAATATAATGGTCCTCACACATAATGTGTTCATTATGTACAGCAACATGTATGGCTCTGTTCACAAAAGATGTATGCTACAGAACACTGTCACACTGTCTGAGGAATGGATGCTCTGCATTACTGTTAATGTTTCTGAGCACAATGTTAACATGAATGTAATTTTCAAACTGTTTAGCTACATGAGTAGCATGTGTTCATACTTTGCAGTCCTAACCCAAGATCCTTATTAGTAGACCATCCCCATCCAGATGATGTCATAACACAAAGTCTTTTCACTGCATGCAAAACATGCTTTTTCAGTTAAGATGTGTTAGGTAGGTAGGTAGCTATCAGCATTAGAGTTTAGATGTAAATTGTTATTGCAGGATTGAATTTCATGTCCTCCAGTCTATGTTCAAAGTTAACACCTGAATGTAAAAATTTTATCTTTGTATTGTGATTATCTAATGTTCTTAAGAAATAAATGTCTATAAACTATGCTGAGAAATATTTAGCAGTGTTACTTGAAAAATACATTATTCATATATTCCATTTTTTTTTATTTCAGGTGAGAAGGATCACAGCTGGAACAGAGCCATGTGCATCAAGCAGATGCACGGACTTCAGGATGAACAGAGAAAGAGAGGTATGTTGATTATTTTACCTGTTTTATGATCTAAAATGTATCTTCCCTGTTTACAGGCCTGTATTTTTCACAATAACATATATGTTAAGTAGAATGCAGGAATACCCATCATGCATCAGTAAGGTAGGTGACATCATCACACAGTATCTGTGCTTACAAATGTGATAACAATCTACCAATTTTAATGTTTTATGTAACATTGAGTCATCATTTTAGCACACAGTTTTTTAATTGTATTCCACAACCTAAACAGCAGTCAGGTTGGTGTATCTGTCACACATCTTAAGCATTAGTTATTTTGTATTCAAAGTGTTTTTAGGATTTGTTATGTTATGATGCATGGTTCTGAACACAGATAAGGGACATGATGGGGTCCTTCTATGTGGATATGTTATGAGCTATGTGGGAATCTTTCAGGGCAATAGCTCATGAGATCATTTGGGAGTCTCAACCCCATCAGCCTGGTCCCTCTGGCCCATAAGCATTGTCTGTGTGTTCCACTGGTGTTATACTGCTAACATGGTGATTGTCATTTCATTGATTGGACTATATATGCACTAATGTGTGTGCAAACCATGTATCTGTCATGCTTATGTGTTATTGTCATGTGAAATTTACTTTGGTTTCAATGTGTACATGACACACATTAACACATTACACTTTCCACACACATTCAACTGTCCATGTATTATGACAAGTAACCCTCAGATAGTGCTGAAAGAGGTATCCTGTAAACATGTGTGTTACTGGGGCAACTGACAGACTACATATGCTGGCCATACTCCATCACTAACAGTGTGATATACCTTGGATTTCTGTTTTGCCGTATAAAGTATGTGTAACATACAGGCATGTCATTCCACATGTTTTTGGGATGACAGTTATCATGATGTCCCACTGCCATGATGTGGTGTTATGTTTCATGGGATGGCAATACTGATTCATTGTGGGATTATATAGATGTATATCCTATCTATGTGAAGTCCTCCTTTTCTGACTGCATCAAACAGCAATGTAGCATTAGTCTGTGCAAATGTTACAGATAACACATTCTTTAACAGTACATTAATTGTACATTAGTTGTATTGTATGCAACATTTCCACACGCATTACATACTGGTGTACACCTTCAATTTAAAATTTACATTGCAGGTCATTCTAGGCTAATGACCACCAGGGTCTTTACAAACCTAGCTATGCAACCCAAACCATTTGAGTGGATTGGCTAGAGCAAACTCAAAGAAATGCCTAGGCCTAGCACAGAAACTGAAAAAGCAATGCAGACAATAAAAATTATTTAACCCCAGATAAAGAACACCACCAAAAAGAAAATGACACAAAACTGATTTAAATGGCAAGATAAGGGCAATTATAAAACAAAAAAATGTCCTTCTCTGAATGCAAAAATATATCAGCTTGTAGCAGTCTCAAGCTTTGTGTCATCAGTAAACAGGCAAACTCCCCCCTTTAGGCCTTCTCGTAGATCAGGTGCAACTACTTTTTGCAATTAACTTTATTTTTAATACTTACCTGCAATCTTTCTCTTTCTTCAGGGATGACAGGATGGCTTCCCACTCTGCAAATCAAATTTACTAGATATTCTGTTGTTTTCATTTTACTACTTCTGCTCACAAACTTTGGCTTTCCAGGGACTTGCAAGGGCAGTACCTCCTGTCTTTGCATCATCATGTTTGTCACTCTGATGATGCAAAGCTGGAGCTTTCCTCTACTTCCTGCATTAGTATGTTGGGTCTCTTTCCTCTGTTTTTGTAAGTAAATATCTTGTTAATGCTGTACTGAGGCTGAATGCAGTATATCTGCTTATTAGTGGAACAGGTTTTGCATCAGCTTACATTTTCCAGATAAAATTAACAATGTTGTATCTTTCTGCTTTTCCCGGTCAGGGGTCGCCACAGCGGAACTCCGGTCTGCTAATGATTGGCAGTAGATTTTTACGTACCGAGTTGCCAGCCCTGATGCACAACCTTCAATGAAGGTACGCCCATTCACGCATGTCTCTACACAGAAGATGCTTTAGCTGAGAATCGAACAGGACAACATCTTACTGTGAGGCGACTATGCTACCGCAGCACCACCACAATAAATTATGTAATTCTGATATGTTTATCATTAGTGTCTGACTGTAATCCTCAGTGATTTACTAGATACCAACTGGAGCTCATTAATGTTATGTTCTTCTTTGAACTTTAGACTGTATCCTGTTTTCAGGCATTGGGAATTAATGTAATATTCAAAGTAAATCCTTCTCAATAGACTGCACAATTTATGTGGTTTCGTTTTTTCATCAATAGAACAGGTAGTGAAAGGAAAACCAATACCAGATGGTCAATATTTTACCTATTACTACACAGGTGTAGGCAAGTGTACTGCACACTAGACAAGAGTAAAGGTGAATAGTACTATGACAAAGAGGGCCAGGTACTGCAAATTAAGGTTTTAGTAAAACTATATTTACTCATTATACCTTTGAGCTAATACAGATTCATACATCATACATTGTTATTGCACCAGTGGCCCAGGGGGCCTTTCTAAACCTAGCCAAGTTTTTTGAAAAGTTATAAGCTACCTCTGTCTATAAGGGACATGGTTGCCAGGCCTGTTGTAAATTTCCTATTCCTCATCCATTGGTCTAGGTTGCACTGTAACTGGGTAATAGATGAACTCATCTTCACAAGGATGGAAAGCCTGTTCCACAGAAGGGGCATATCTGTCTCTCCAGCATGTTTTGTTTAAGTCACAGACAAAATACAGGTACCTTATGTTTCTGGTACTGTTTGAGTTATGAATATGCAGGAGATTCATAAGTGTGGATTTTGCAGATGCCTTGCACACCAGGCACAGATCACTCCTCAGCAATCTATAGGAGACTGAGTAGAGGGAAATGGCTATAAGGAACTCTGCATAAGGCAGGTTTGTTACACTTTGTATTTTTTTGTAAGGAACATCTCGTGCTAGTTACTGCACATGCCTGGTCAGGTACAAACCAAAGGGGTCATTGTACTTCATGATTGGTCTGATAAGGGCAGAGTACAGTGGGATAGTGACTGCTTTGAACCTAGATGCCATGCCATTTCTTAAAAGTTGTGCATATAAAATATTATGAATATATTTCTTACTACTTCTGTCTTTTATTATAGCAAACGGATTACATGTTTTACACACCTTTTTGGCTTTTTGTTACTTCTCTCTAGTGTTTTTCAGCACATATGCTGCCTTATTGTAACAGTCTTTGGATGGGGCTTGTGAGTGTGAGACACAGTGTCTGCCAGCTGATTTTGAACATAAGCTGTTAGTCTCAGGTGGCCTGCTTCTCTTGTGCCCTGCTTCTCTTGTCAGCTAGAAAATGTGGCTTAGAACTAAAGTTATGGTTGTGAAAAAGCAACTAGCTCAAAAGTTCATTTGTGTCTAACATTCACACTGTACATTAAAATGCAAACGGGTTAACACTAACAAAAACTGAAGGAAATAACGTCATTGACAAAAATGAACCTGGCTGGAGGTCTTGCAAGAAAAAAGTGAGTAGAGAGACAATACCAGATTAAATGTTTTTCTCATAGCAGTGGACTCTGTGACACCACATTACATCAATGAGGTAAATTACATAATTATAAAACCTAGTCACACCAGCCATCATCACACCATTTTAGGGTGCAACAACTGATGAATTCATTCATAGTTTGATCACCGCTGCTTAATCCAATTCACTGTCATGGGGGATCCTCAGACAATGGGTGCAAGCCAGAGAAGATAATCTTGAAGGGAGTAGTATCCCCTAACAAAATGCACACACACACACACACACACACACACACACACACACACACACACACACACACACACACACACACACACACACACACACACACACACACACCCTGACACCCATATACACATATGTCTGTTTTCTGCAGACTGCTGAGAGGTGATTTCTGCATCATTGGATTCCACTCTATGGACCTTTTGCATATCTACAAAATGAATAGCGTTAGAATTACTCGATCAAGGGATTTAAACTTTACTTGAGACAGAAATAGAGGACATGTTGGAGGGACAGGCATGTGTCTCAGAAAATTCCTTTTCTCTGGAACAGGCTTCCCATTTGTGTAAAAAAAGATTTTCCTAATTGTGTTCAAGACAAACCTGGACCAATGGATGGGAAATCGGAAATAGAACCTGGATCTATCATGTTTAATTCTGATGGACAGAAGCAGCCTGCAAATCTTGCCATAGTTTACATAAATAACTTCTAAGGCACATAAACATGTGGAATATATTTGGGAAACTTGGCTAGACTTACAAAGGCCAGCACATAAACTTGTGGGATACATTTGGAAATCTTGACTAAGCTTATAAGGGCCCCAGTGGTCATTAGCCTAGTATGCATCTATGAACTTATAAATCTATGAACTTATACACTCACAAACACACACAAAATATAGCTTGCATATGCACCTCCTGGCAATTTGGAAGATTGCCAAGTGACTTGTGTCATGTGTTCGGAATGTGAAAAGAAATGGAAACACTTGGGGGGAAAAAAAAAAGCAAAAACACAGAGATATGCAGACTATGCTCAGAAAACTAAGAAAACCACCCAAACCAAGAACCAAATTAGAGAGCTAAAAGTGAGACAACAATGCTAACTGCAATGCCATTGTGCAATGTATAAAATGTAACTGTAAAACAAATTAGAAATTGATTACTTAGAATAATTCATATATATAACTACTGCAAAAATGGCAAGATAATATGATTTTTTTTTTAGTTTTAGGTATCGTTGTCTTTTAAAAGTTTAGAAAGGTGCTTCATTCTTTATTACAGCTAACTGTTGTGATTAAGATACTGAAGCCATTTTGAACAAACCAACACAGTAGTTAGGTATTTTTCTGTCCTTTGAAAAGAAGATGCTGTGTATTTTTATTAGTTTTCTTATTTTCAATAATAATGCCATGTGTTGTTACTGATTCACTCAAGCATCCCATATGGTACTAAACACTAACTATGATAAAGAAAACTGAAAGTAGTCAAACTTGTTTGCTTAGCAGTCAGGCTAGTTAACTCCACCCTTCCCCACTCAACATTTTTCTCAAGTTGCAAGAAAGAGCTGAACAGATAAAAAGCACTGGTATGTCTGAAAACAAGTTAAAGTGCAAATGATCTTTAAATCCTTTGTCTCTCACTTATGTATGGACTTCCAGTTCAAAATATTCATTTATCAGGAGAAACAGATGGACTGGATCTTATACTATGTCTATACTGTGAATGAAATGCAGTATTAGGGGCATATCACTGGATATGCAGTATTAGGGGCCGGAAATGCAATATTAGGGGTATATAATCGGAAATGCAGTAGTAGGGTCATGTAATTAGAAATGCAGTATTAGAGACATGTAATTGGGAATGCAGAATTAGGAGCATATCACTGGAAATGCAGTATTAGGGGCATGTAGTTGGAAATGCAGTATTAGGGACACGTAATCAGGAATGCAGTATTAGGGTCATGTCACTGGAAATGCAGTATTAGGGGAATGTCATCAGAAATAATTAAAAATACACAGCCCATAATTAAACAACAAAATGAATGCCACAGTAATGACAGGCTAGCTAGGTAGCATAAAATCTTAGTATAGACAGGATACACAACATAACAGACACTATGCCATGTGGTATACTAGCTTGGCTAACGGCATGTGGCAATAAGCATTGTGGTAAGGATGCATTTTCTAGCATAGCAGATTTTCTATCCTCTAAAGAAATAGCATTACTAGTGTTCATTGACAAATGGCACTCTTACTGAAGTAGACATTGTATACTATATTCCGTACCTTATACCTGTATGTCAATCTTGATGCAAACTACTTTATTTAATCTCACACACATATACATTTTCTGTGTGCGTGTGTGTCTGTGTTTGTGTGTGTGTATGTGTGTGCGTGCTTGCATTGCATATGATGTTCTCTATAGCTGCAGGGGGATAGCATATATGCAGGCAGTGCAAAAGTCTACACTTCTGTGCAGGAGTCAGCAGTACATAATTGAAATTCTAATTTGTATTTGCTTTACAACCTAGTCCTGCATACTTGTCATCATCAGCTGCAGTTCAGCAGTTATTTGTTGTTGAAGTCTGCTGTCATGGATTATAAGTATCATAGACTCCTGTTTGGTTATTCTGCACTGACAGCCCCCACTGTCACGTCAAAGAATTGATATTCCTTTTGTGGTAATGCAGCTGTGGTAACATTTTAAAATGGTTTCTGCAGTCATTTTAATATGCTATATATTGCTTTCATATGATGATAAAATATAAAATACAAACTAAACTAAAAATGCCACAGCTTCATATGAAAAATGCTACAATACATAATGTAAGTGACATCCTTTTTACCATAAATTGTAAAGCAAACTCCCTTTCAGAATCAGGTATGCTAGAATAGTTTTTGTTACCAAAGGATACTGCTATTTTGCTAACAATGTGTGCCCTATCTTTTTTAATTCAGTAGTAAAACATCAATTGCTGGTTTCTGCAGACATTTTAAAATGCTGTATCTTTTATTCCCATCATGACAAAACGTAAGGCAAAATGCAACAGTTCTTCTATGAAAACTATGTTTCCCACTCTTGTTCACCAATATCTATCACACTAGGCAGTCCAACTTTCATTGTCTTGTGTAAAAGGATGGCACAGAACTGAGTATCTCAGAACAGTGTTTGTTACCACAGAATAGCACTAGGGTGGCAACAATCCCTGGTATTCAGAAAGAGCTACTGCCAGCAGTAAGCCTTAACATGGCTGTCTTCCCGCTGGGGGTAGATATTTCCTATTCAGAGACAGGCCTACTGCAGTGATGCTACATGGTCCGTGTCACCACAATGAAGCATTTTTGGGGAACAACTAATGTTAATTATCCATAAGCTTTCTCCCGGAAATGTCTGAAGTAAGGAATTTATCCATCTGTAAGTTAGCATGGCTGGCCATGTTAATTAACTCGGTCAAACGTTTGCATTCACCAATTATTTCAAAGGGCGAGATCACATTAGAGGAAAGTGCGAGGAGTTTAGCAGGCAGGTAGTGATGTGTGTGTGTGTGTGTGTGTGTGTGTGTGTGTGTGTGTGTGTGTGTGTGTGTGTGTGTGTGTGTGTGTGTGTGTGTGTTATATGTTTGAATGTGTACATGTGTGTGGGACAATGAATGTGGAGAGTGCCTGTGCCAACAAAATGCATGTGCCACCAGACATGATTACCACAGAAAAGTACTGATTAGCATTACCTGTAACACCATGCAATTCAGACATGCAGACTAATAATGAGATTGTGGTTAACATAACATGTCTCTGAATTACATTTCCTGTGATCACAGAAATTGCTACTTCTGGCCCATCTTTTTTTTTATTATTCAGCTCTACATTGCCAAATGCTAGTTCCCACAATCATTTTTAAATATTGCATCTTGTTTCCCAATCATAAAAAACAAAAATAAGAGGTCTCAACTCCATTGAGGAAATTGTTTCTTCATCCATTATGCATGCATTGCCATTGCTCAAACTTCTACTTTAGCTGTCTGTTGTGCAAAAAAGGGTATTATACAATAATTATATATTGCTCTTGCTACCAGAAATGCATTGCACATACTGATAAATATTACCAGAAATATGTTATACATAAATAATATTTTGTGAGTGTTGTTTTAATAACAAAGAGTCTAGTTTCTGGAGCTTTGTGTGTTATACCAGTTTTCTGTACCACATTCAAGAAACATAATGGGCACATACATTTCCTATTTTGCCCATCAGGTATTGTAGAAAAGAAATATCATGTATCAGCATCATTAACAAACAATGCATCTGTATGATATGACAGTCTTCGTTCTAGTTAATGACCAAAGCATAGTCCTTTCAGGATGAAAGAATTCTGAAAAAATGAAGTGGAAGTCTACAGTTATTTGCTTCAGTGTGTAGAACCCCCCTCCCCCAAACATATAAGTATTCACAATGTATCTCTCAGAACATCACAAAATAAGGTGCTTGAGGCAAAGATAGAATAACACATTCATTCTCAGACTTTTGTTTGCTGTCTTTTCAGATGTAGACTATCTTGAGCCATTAAAGAGATCTGAATCAGTGTGCCATCTTGTTTATTGTGTGATAGGTATACATTTATTTTATTTTATTTATTTCAGTTTGATGACCGGGGAGGTCCACTGAGCTCAGGAGCCCATTTTCAGTGGAGGCCCAGGGAGAAAAGTTCCACATTACAAAAATACAAAAGATAAAACAAAAGACAAAAGATAAAAATTAACATAATACAAAAGATAATGCAAAATATGAAAGATAAAAATTAACATAAGATTCAAAGGTACAGATACAGAAGTATGCAACAGTCAGTCTAAATGGTATGAATACTAGTAGATTGTGATACTAGACAATAAGAGGTATGGTGTTTACATAAAAGAGTCATATATTAATATGGATGGTTAAGGTTACATAGAGTCTGAGTCTAGTTATGGCAGAGTGGTAGAACAAGCATATATGTTAGGGAGGGGAATAAAAGGAGAGCAAACTATTTACAATAATTACATATATACACAGGACAACAGTAAACAATAAGTAAATCAGGAACAAGGTTGATGGTAGTAGGAAATAGTATAGAAATACAGTTACTGTGAACGGTGAAGAGGCTAGGTGGGGAAAGTGCAGTTGCACTTCCACTTAGAAAACAGGTAGGAATGGAGAAGAGTTTTGAAGTTGTCAGGATTTTCTGTCATTCTTAAAGAAGGAGAGAGAGAGTTCCACTTTTTGGCTAAAGAAAAAGATAGTAGGTGCTGCCCAGCAGGTCGCTTTGGATTGTGGACAGCGAGTAGGTTTAGGTGAGCAGATCTAAGTGGCCTGTTAGGGGTATATGGTTGTAGGATGTTGGATAGTGCAGGACATTTAGAAGGGTTAAATAATAGCCTGTGGGCAGTGGTAAGTTGGAGGTAGTCTAGAAGGTTGGGAAGTTCTAGCCAGTTTAGTGAATGGAGGGCAGAGCAATGATGGGAGGAGTGTTTGGCTTTGATGGCGAATTTTGAAATTTTATTGCAACAGCTTTCCATTTTTGAGGAGATGGAGGCAGATAAGTTAGTTAATAGAGGGGCACCATACATTAGAGAGGGAAGAAGATAGGTGGTGGTGAGTGTTTGTCTAGAGGAAGGAGAGAGATAGTGGATATTTCTGTATAACAGGTCAAGTTTTTGATGTGTTTTCTTGATGTTGAGTTAAATATGTGTGTCAAATTTTAGGTTTTCGTCTATGGTGACTCCAAGAAGTTTGGCATAGGGAACAATTTCTATGGTTGAGTTGTTATGGCTTCTAATTTTGAAGGACTTTTTGTCAAGAGGGAAGGATTTTGCGGGGGGGGGGAGTAGTATTTTAGATTTGTTAGCATTTAGAGATAGGTAGTTTTGGAGCATCCAGTTCTCAGTGGTAGAGAAGGCAGTTTGAGTGTGTGCTAGAAGTTCAGGGAGGTTGGTGGCACAGCAGATTAAAGTGGAGTTGTCGGCGTATTGTACAATTTTAGTATTTGGAATGGCAGAGTGGAAGTCATTGATGAATATATTGAAGAGCATGGGGCCAAGAATGGAACCTTGGGGAACTCCAGTGGGGGTAGGAAGGAAGTTAGAGGTGCCTTTCCTCCATCTTACAGCTTGAGATCTGTTGGAAAGGTAACTTGAGAATCAGGATAGTGTATTGTGTGAGAGGTTAAGGTTAGCTAGGTGGCTAAGGAGGTGAGTATGGGAGACAGTGTCAAAGGCCTTTGAGAGATCAAGTAGGACTGTTGATACTATTTTGCCAGAGTCATGGGCATGATTGACTATATATAGGAATGAAAGTAGAGCAGTTATAGTGCTATGGCCAGGACGGAAGCCATGTTGGGTGTGAGGGAGGAGGTGGTTTTTGGTAAGGAAAAGCATTAGCTGAACATGAACACATTTTTCCAATATTTTTGAAATTGGGGAGAGAATGGCTATGGGGCAAAAGTTTGAGGTATTATTGTTTATACCACCCTTGTGGAGGGGGTGTATAAAGGCAGTACACCACAGCTTGGGGATGTATGATTCCTGTAAGGATCTGTTGATTAGGATGCTAATGGGGAGGGTGATTCCATCTGCAGCAATTTGTAAGAATTTAGATGGAATTTTATCTGGGGCATTAGAGCAAGGTTTCAGTTTGCTGAGAAGTTGTTTTATATATGAGGTAGAGACTGGTTTGAGTTGAAAAGTGGGGGGGGGTAGAATGGGTTTGGAGGCTGGGGTAGAGTGACTGAACTGTGAGGATGGGTTAATAGGGAAGGACTTATTTAGTTCAGCTATAGAATTAATAAAGAAGGAGTTGAAATGAGTGGTAATTTCTGGGTCGGACTTGGTAGTATCTGGACAAGGATTATTTTTAGTGCCTGGGTTGAGAAGTGAATTAATGGACTTCCAAAATTGTTTGGGGTTTTTAGAATGGTTGGCTTGGAGAGTCATATAGTAGGATTGTTTGTCTTTGGATATATGTCTTTTAGTAAGGTTGCGGAGTTGCTTATATTGAATCAGGGTCTCTGGTTGTTTATTATGCTGAGATAATTTCCAGCATTTGTCTCTCTGTTGCATAAGTTTTTTGGTTTCCCTAGTTAACCATGGTGCGGATTTAGATTTGATTCTTATAGTTCGAGGTGGCGCTTGGGAATAAAGTATATTTAGGAAAGTAGAGTTAAAGGCTTCAATGGCGCTGTCAAGTGGTAAAGCCTTTAGATTATTCCAGTTAGTTTGTTTGAGGGTATTAGAGAAAGTTAGCGGATTAAAGTTAGTTAGGTTGTGTGTATGTAGGTATTGGTGCTGGAGGGGGGGAGACTGGGTTGCTCGGTGGATGAAGGCAGGCAGGTGGTCACTGAAAGAGTCGGGAAGGATTCCTGAGTCCAAGATATTGTTGGGGTGGGAAGCTAAGACCCAGTCAAGTGTAGATCCTGGAGGATTGCTCTTGTTGGGTCTAGTGATAGAGTTGGTTAATTGAGTAAAGTTGTAAAGATTGACAGCTATGGCTGGGTTAGGGTTATTAACTTTGCTCCAGTCTATATTAACATCTCCTAAAATGTAGGTCTCTAGGTTAATATTATTTGAGACCCATTGGAGGATTTCTTCAAGGGTGATAGTATTGTTACCTGGGGGAATATAAAGGGAAATGAAGCAGATACTTTTGTGAATATTCATTTGTAGTAAACCTATAACTAGTTCAGCATTATAAAACTGTGGAATAGGGTTTGGGTAAGGAATAATAGGGAGTAGACTTGAGAATATCAAGGCTACTCCTCCACCTTTTCTATTTAAGTGATTAGATCGAAGGGCTTGAAAACCAGGGGGAAGGATTTCAGAGTCAGAGATGGTAGGTTTTAGCCAAGTCTCAGAGATGGCTACAATGTCTGGAAGGTTGTGGTGAATCCAGACATGGAAAAGAGTAGATTTATTTATTAGACTTTGGGCATTGAGATTAACTATTTTTAGGCTTTTAAGATTAGTGGGTTTGCTACATTTTGGGAGGAAGAGATTGTTAGTAGTGCTAGGTCCGGGGTTTGGGTGGATATCACCTGATAGAAATAGGTGGAAGAAAAAGGGAAGTAGAAGATTTAGCAGTAGATTAGGGCCTTAGGAAAGTAATGCCTTGCAGAGGCGGGTAAGATTGTTGGTTTAAAATACTGGAGAGGATTGTGCCGTAGTAGAGAGGATGATATGGTATGGAAGTGAGTTGTGGTGTGGTTATAATGTGGAATGGGAGTTGCGAGGTGGGACCAAAAAGAAGGTGGAAGAGGAGAGGAGGTATAGGAGGTAGTAAGGTACAGTGGAATAAGAATTAAAAGGGTGATGAAAGGGATTTGTAGTGTGTGAAGGAGTGGAGAGTACATAAGGAAGTGTGGAGGGAATAGTACAGGTAGGAGAAAGAGAGAGAGAGAGAAAGCAGGGGTGTGACTTTGGTGTAATTTATGTAGGGAGTGGTTTTACTTAGTGGGAGAATAGGAAAATGTAATGGTAGGGAGTGGCCTATGATTGATGGGAGGAGAGTGGCAGGAAGGCCAGTAACTGGTGTAGATAGAGAGGGGAGGAGTTTACCAGAGGGATAAATGTAAGAGCAGTGGGGGTGGGTGTGAATTGGGGGTAGGGTAGGGGAGCGGAGTGAGCCCGAAGGGCGAACGGAGCGGGTAGAGACAAGAGAGTAGAACAGCTCAGGGTGAACAATTAGTGGATTGCAGATTGCTCAGGTAAGAGTAAGTGCAGGTGAGTAGAGAATAATAAAGTAAAGTAGTAAAGGTCGGAGGAGGAAAGTGGTGATTACAGAAGAGCAACAGGTATGTGAAAGAAAGGAAGGAGGCAAGGTATGGGCAGCAGAATGTATTAGAAGAAATATATAGGATAGCAGGAGCAGGGTATAGGCAGCAAGACGTGGGAGATGTAAATTGTGGGATAGCAGAATAGGATAATGGAGAGGACTGGATGAGGGGCCACCTAGTGGGCAGAGAATGTTAATACAGTAGACGTAAGTGTCTGTGAAGGGCTGGTCAAGGACTAGATCCTATCTATTGAGTCAGCTAAGAAGGCACAAAAGAGGGAGTAAGGGTTTGAAATGTAACTACTGAGTTAAAATATGCACTCAAATATACACAATAAAATATACTAGTGACCTAAATATTCCTGAATAGTGCTGATATAGTAACAGATAGACTACCAGAACCACATAAAATTTTTGATATATACTTATATGGCCTTCATGAAGTCAGCAACTGCTAACAAGAAAGCTAAATTTATTTATTTTATGTGATGCTGAATTATCTCCTTTAGTCTCCTATTTATAACTCCTAGAAAGTGGTAAAATGGTGTGGAATAAAATAAAGCAACTAACATGAATGACACAGATGAATAAATAGTGACGTAAACAACCAAAATAGATGACTGGACAAGATGTGTGACCCTCCCTTCATATAAACAGTATACACTTATATGCATGCATTTCATAAACTGGCAGAAGGTTATTGAGGATAAAGGTATTACAGATCATTTTTGAACCTTTGTCACCTTTTGAATAAAGTAATTCTTCCATCTTGCAGAATTAAATATCTATTTGTTTTTTATTTAACATTTGTTGACAGGGAAAGTCTGACTAGGTTCCACAGAGCCTGTTCTCAGTGGAGGCCTGGGGAGAAATGCTCCAGATGCAGGTCTTTGGAATGTGGGAGGAAACTAGAGTACCCAGAGGAAACCCACGTGCACATGCAAACTCCACACAGAAGGCACCCCAGCCAAGAATCAAATCTAAGAACATCTTGCTGTGAGGCGACAACGTTAACCGCTGTGCCACCCTATCTATTGATCTATCTATCTATCTATCTATCTATCTATCTATCTATCTATCTATCTATCTATCTATCTATCTACATCTGGATCTCCTTAAGTGATGGAAAAACATTTAAGTTGAAATGCATAATGTTAAAAGAAAATTGATTGACATTATGCATGTCGACACTCAGCTAAACATGCACCAATGCATAATTAAAAAAAACCACAATGAAAGCATTAGACCCCCTGCTAATTATATACTCTAACTCTAAAATCTCACAATCCCCAGGGAAAGGGTATAGTCCCCTATCCAGTAGTTGTCAAACTTGCATGCTTGTCAACCATCTGTTTAGATGACCAAATTGCATTGATTAAGCAGATTTCGACCAAAGTACTGTTTGACAAAGTTACCGGGACCCATATATGTATATATTACCTAAAAGTGCAGCACTTCTAGAAGTAATTTAACTTAGTAAACCCTAGTGACACCTCTAGAAGCTTCTCTAGTTTTATCCTCATGTCATTTCTAGGTATATAATATTGTCTGTTTATATTCACATTAATAATTCCAGGACCAAGCAGTGTTGAAGATATTGAAATATTTTCTCTTAAAGCCCGCATAATGGGCAACAGAATTATTTTGTTATTTGGTAGTGCAGCTTAAGAGGCATTGAATGCTGTTTATATGTATTTATATTGCCATAATTGTCATATTTCTTTAAATGTATGAACCATTTGACACAAAGTGCTAAGCCTCATATAAAAGCTCATAACTGGATAAGCAAAATGGTGCTCATATTATGTACATATGAATGAGACATTAAACATTTACAAAACTTTTCAAAAATAAATATTTACTGTGTTTATTTTTATTTAAAAAATCAAGTTTAGCATTTAGAATCTAATGTAAGTAATCAATATAAAGATTAGTTTGGGTGAACAGTTTCCAATCTACACTTCTTAAGTAACAATTGTGGTTCCAGAGATATTAACTCAAATTCTTGACTGAAATGCGAACACATAACTGAATGTTGTCAAAAGGTCAAGAGGCAAACATCAAGTCCGAGTATGAGCTTAAGAGCTACAATGGGGAAAATGAGTTAAGGATGCTGTGGTTTATGCTTTCATGGAAAAACAACTGAATAGCCACAGAAAACTGTTAAATAGTCTTTAAAAAAGTTAAAATCCAACACTTAACTCATTTCCTGCACATACACAAATACCTGTTCAATGGATAATAAAGGCCTGATGCTGTAAAACATAACATAATGTAAAGTCCATGTACTGTAACAGAGGACAGAAATTATTAACAATGATTTGATAATAAATGCTATTCTGTGATTCTTGACTGGGAGGTGACGCCTTAAAACAGCATGTAGTGAATGCATGGTGAGTGCTGCACTAATTGGGAGCTAGTATTTAACACTAATAAGAAGCTAGTATTTAAACATGCTACAGTGAAAATGGTATACACCTTACTTGTTAGCTTCTTTGGCATTCTTCTGACACACACTATCATGAGCACTCTGTGTGAGTCGGCTGTAGTACCTATGATTCTAGCTTTGACCTTTTCATTCAGACTTTCCTTCTCCTCAGCTATCCCACCCTTACTTGAAGCTGTAAACTGCTTCCGCTATTTTCCTTTCTGCCTCAGTTTTCAGCTTCTCATGATTTTCAAACTTGGTACCATGACTACGGTCTTGTTTACTAAGCTTCATTCCATATCCCTTCAGTTTTGAATTCCATTCCTAAATTATTTGCTGAAGTTCCTGTTCAGGGTCTGCTTGTAGTGCCACATAATCTGTATACATCAGCTTTGTTGAGCTGTGCCTTCTTATTTTTTTGCTAATGTAATCCATCTCCAGTATGTACAGCAGAAAGCTCAGAAATGAACTCTGATGCACGTCCATTCCCACTTGGAACACCTCTGTGAGTCCTAACATTGTTAGTACTTGTGTCAATTTGTTTTTTTAATAGCCCGCACTAATTCTGCCCATATTTATAAAACTTCAAGCCATTTCTAGGACTGCACAAATCAGCTTTCTTAGAGCTTTGCTACATGCTGTCTCCAAGTCTAAGAATGCCCAGTTGGACTCTTTCCTCATATCCAGGTTCTTCTACACTATCTGTCTCACTACAAACATTGTGTCAGTTGTGCTAAATATTGACTGAAATTGGAAATGTTCAACTTCCATGTTTCTTTCTGCTACTCTGCATATTCTTTTTAAAATCACTTTTTTAACACTTTCATGCAGTGTGTCAGGGGTTTGGTACCGCTATTCTACCCACAGTAGTGAATGCACGATTTGTACATGTACACTGGCGCTAAAATGATTATTTTCTAGTCACCTGGGATATGTCTTTCTTACCTTATCATGATGAGCACCTTCAGGAGCCATTTCTCCCCTACTTCACACAACATAATGATCATATGTGCTCTGATTGCATCTGAGTCTGCTGCTTTCCCAGACTTAACTTTCCTTTGTGCTGTTTTTATAACTTCTGCAATGGGGTCTTCTTCATCTTTCATTATATGTCCTTCATGGGACAGTAATCTTATGTTGTTTTTTTTTTTCACTGAAAGTTGCTGGAAGTACTCTTTCTATCTGTCTTTAATATCCTCAGAACTGGTGAACAGATAGTTCCTAACATTGCATATGAATGGTGTCTAACCATTTATCTCAACTGTACAGATTTTTGCAGAATGTCCAGATTTTGCCTCATATTTTTGCCCTGTTTCTCATAAAGTTGTGTTTTTTCTGACAAAACTCGACAAATCATTGCGGATTGAGGTCAGAAAATAATGAAAGACATTTGAGATTCAGACTTCATACCCTTAAGGTGATGCTAATGCAAAGCCTGTTATTCTGTTAACTTTCTATATTTGCAAAAGCAATCTTTAAAAATTGTCCCTATTTTCTGACCTTTGTCGCCCATTATTTTTGGCTTTGTCCAGATTTATTGGTCTTAGAGGTTGACAGGTATGTGTCTGACTGTCATCTTTATCTTTCTGTCTTTATCTCTCAGCCTGATGGTATTTCTTTGTGACATCTACTGAATCACTCTCTAGAAGGTGGTAGAGTTTCTCTGGTACCTTCCTTCTCGCAATATTTTATGATTGTTCTCTCAGCCTCTTTGTAAACTAACCAAGACTGCTTCTTGACCAGGTCTGTTTTTTTTTCTCTGACTTTTTCATACACTCCTTCTTGTGATAACTTCCTGAACTTCAGCATTCCACACCATCTTTTCTTGTGTACTTTGTTTCTCTACCTGGCTTGGCTGGATATCCGTTCTATAGTCTTCATAATGCTGTTTTGAGATGCTGTCATTTTTCTTTGATTCTACCTGAGGTGTTAGAGCTCTGAGTAGTTCTTTGAACTCCTGTGCTTTCACTCTAGCCAACTTCCAGGTCTACAGCCTATATCTGTTGACCTTACAGTGTTCTCTGACAACTGCTTGCAGGGATGTCTTATATCCTTGCAGTCCCTGACTCTGTTTCAGTGCCCTCTCCTTAGTAATAGGAAGTCTATGTCAATTGAACGTTGATTACTCTTGTATGTGATCTTGTGACAGTCTGTCTTGGTGAACTATATGTTGGTCACTGCTAAGTCATTTATCAGACATATGGCTAGAATGGCTTCATCTTTTTTATTCCTATTTCCCTTAGCTATGTGGGTCCATTCCAGGGCTAAGCAGTCCTCGTATCATATCCTGTCTGTCCTGATATATGCATTCAGGTCCCCATTATCAACATCAACTCATTTTGTTCCACTTTATCTATTGTGTCATGCAACTGCTAACTGAATGAAAATGCACTCTTCTCCTCACCATCACAGCCTACATAAGGCACAGGCTGAGATTCTGAACATTTCCCTGTCTTTACGCTGCAGTCTGATTGCCATGAGTCTGTCATTAATTCTGATCACACCCCTCACTGTCTTCGGAAGACTTTCTCTCACCACAATTCACACACCATTTCTAATGTGTCCTCTTCCTAAGCAGTAAAGTCTGGATGCCAGAGGAATTGGCTTTGCTGCACTGCCCTTTCACTTTGTCTCCCGCATGCAGAGGTTGTCTAATCCCCTCCTTACCCATACAGTAGGTGTGTGACTAAGTCCATTTTTAGTGATTACTGTGTAGCGATAAAGTAACCTTCTTAATAATGCAGTCTTAAGATCTTACCCGAAGGGGTATTCTTGTGCCATTGTAAAGACAAGATTTTGCCTTTCCCTCATATATCCTCTGTTGGCCTTTTTTTTACCACTGCCTATGCACTACTCCCCATTTTGAGGCCACTTCAGTATCGCTGTGGTTCATTGTAAAACATACATTAGTCATCCATGCTAATCTTTACAGAAGTTTAAATTTATTGTTTTTCAGAATCGGAATTAAAATTACATAAATTTATTGTTTTTCAGAATCGGAATCAGAATCACATTTATTGGCCAAGTATGCATGCATACAAGGAATTTGACTCCAGTTTCAGTGACTAACTATGAATTACATAAATGGCATACATACAACTATTAAGAACAAGACAAATGGCATACACGCAACTATTAAGAACAAGACAAAAAAGTAAATATATATATACATATACATATAAGGTGCAAACTGTAACTCGGTGCATGAAATACTGAAATAAACTCTGAAAGAAACAAATTTTAACAATATGTAAACAATACTGCAGAATCTTCGGAGGCTTGGGAAAAAGAATACCCCAACAAAATAAGCTGAGTTAACCATTTATGAACTTGATGGCCTGTGGAAAAAAATGTTCTTATATCTGCTTGTTTTGGTGCGTATACATCTGTAACACCTGGCTAATGGTAATAGTTCAAAAAGATGGTGAAAGAAAGTTTTCATATTCTGATCTTACTTCTTGAAGACCATACTGTTCAGTCAGTTCTTTTATGCTGTTGCAGATAGTTCATTCAGTCATTTTTTATTAGTCCTTCATGATCTTTAGTAATATATTTTAATTATTTTTAGGGATTAAAGTTCTTCTTAATGAACTCTGAGTTTAATTATTGGAAACTGTATTTTCAGCTTATTGGATATTTTACAGTGTTGATGTCATAACTAATAAATTAAGTAAAATCTAGTATGCATTCTTACTGAATGATGAATTCACTTTGCTGCTTGTGCCCCCAACAATCTGAAACCATTTAAGAGTTTATTCTGGACTTGATGTATCCCTCCTGGTGTTTGTATAGGATCAGACTTTTTGAAGGAAAACCATGCACTGCCCCTGTTTGCTGACAGTTTTGCATTTATGTTTGTTCTTTTAACTTTCTAAAGTGGATCTTATGTGTGTAAAAAAGGGAGTGTTATTTTGAATATAGCCATATGTGATTTCTAAGGACCTGAAAATTGCCTCATGGAAAATTATACTTGAGCTGCTTTTCAATATCCATCTGTCGAAAATGGATTGTATTTGCCTGAAGAACAATCCAAATGGACGGCTTATGTTAGCCAAATCTGTTGCTTTTAGACTGAGCAGTTCTCCTATGTGAGGTCACTTCTTGCAGTTGCCTACATGTTGTGCTGAATCGAAACCTGAAGTATTTTTATTATCTGGTTGCTGAAATTATTTATAGTCTCTTCACAAACATCTGATTCCACAGCTCTGTCCAATATTATGTTCATAATCTTCATCCTGTTTTTCTTCTTGGTATTAATTATGCAAATTACTTCTGAGGTTCTTCTGAATGTGAAACTTTTTCTTTAAAGCAATCCATACCTTGTGCGTATTTTCTATACTCAGCATCTGAGCTGTTAGCACTAACATTAAAATTAAAATAAATAAATAAATAAATAAATAAACAATGTCCCTGATTGACCTTGGTTATTTCTGGGTATGTTACTCATTCTGGAGGTAAGAGGGTAAGAATTATGCACTCAAATTTCCATCAAACATCTATTGTACTAGTGGCCGAAATGTCCCTGGAAAGGCTCACAAAAAATTATATAGAACCATATTTCAAGATGACTTACTTTGAGACTAAAGATTGGATTCTACCAGTTCCTGTTTAGCATAAAGTATTAGTGACTGCTGGATCACTATGTCTAACTATTCCATAACAGGAATCTGGCTCATTATGTAGATCAAAGTCAGCAATGTTAATTGGAGAAATTCACCAATGCCCAAGGATTATTAATTAGAGAAACCTATCCAAGTGAATATGATGTGTCTGCAATGCAAAAGGTCCACCTGAACATGGGACTAGATACTGCGTGCAGTACTTGATTGGAAGATGACTGCCCACCCTACCTAGTTTCACATACAGTTGGAGATGTATTGCAGAAGTTAGGAGTTGGGGTGGAATGAAGGCTGAAGCTGCATTGATATGCAGTTGAAATGCAAACCAATCACCAAACACCTTTTGGGATGGCTTGCATTCCTTTATAATGGAAAATATATAGAGCTCCCTGTTTTATCTACTGAGCTAGTGACCTCTCATGCCTATCCCTCTTCTTGTATTATGTGAATACAGGCATGATAGCCATGCTAGCTATCATGCCTGCATTCACCATTCCACCAATTAGGTGTAGATGTTGTTCTGGTTAACTTACTGGCTGCACAGCTCCACCAGTATGTCATACCTGATACTGCAAGCAGATACACTGTCTTCAGTAACAAGTCTAACATACAGATGGTGTATTTGCATCTCAGAACTTCAGCAGGACTCACTGACTCTTACGAGTTCTAAGGCAGTTTTGACATTACATTCAGAAGAGGTAATGAGGTCCATTAGCACTGAGTGTGAGTGAATCTTATTTCCTTCTCAGCATGTAGAGGGCCTCCTAATATTTTGGTGTTGTGATGTATTGAACTGGGCAAATCCCAGGCGGGTGGGGTTGATTTTGGTTATTGGTTTAGCAAGAGCTGGTTGATGGAAGCTGTTCACTCCTACTATAGCTGATTTATAGAATCTCGCCCATAATTTACCAGGATTTCATCTAACTGCTTAGTGCAATGCAATGCAGCCCATCATGTAATACTTATTATCACATAATAAGATTATGTTGTTTTTCCCAGTTCTCAATCTTCTTCATCGTCTTTCAGCTTTTCCTGGTTAGGGGTCACCACAGGGGATCACCTGTTCGCTCATGATTGGCAGTAGACTTTTATGGTTTTGAGTTGTCAGCGCGGCGCCCAACCTTCCACAGAAGGCACACACATGCACACACTCACACCTAGGGCCAATTTAGAGTGTCCAATCCACCTACAGCATGTCTTTGGGATGTGAGAGGAAACTGGAGCACTCGGAGGAAACCCACACGACCACAGGGAGGACATGCAGACTCCACACAGAAGGCACCCCAGCCAAGGATCGAACCGGAAAACCTCTTGCTGTGAGGCAGCAACGCTAACCGCTGCACCACTGTGGCCGCCCATTTTCCCAGTTCTCAATAGAGTTCACTATGTCTTTGTTACTGTCCTCCTTTTTTATTAGTGTGGAAAGAGCATACAATACATTAGCTCATTTGGATTCTTCTGTAGTATATGTTGTGCATTGTTACAGCAGTAATATAATGGACTCTTACTGTGTAACAGTATTCAACATTATTGTGATAACACAAATCAGCACATTAACACCACTTGATTACCTAATTCTGCTACTGTCTCTCTGTCTGCATTATCTAGGTGACTTGGCCAGAGTAGCATTATGACCTGTGAATGATGAATACTTTAGTACCAGGTGCAGCAACATGGGAAATGAGTATTGCTCAGGCTTTGTGGTATTGAAAGATTGAGCACTGACTGTGATCCAAATGACAAGAATTTGATTAAGGAGTCAGATCCTGGATCAGCTAGATAGAGGGTGGATCTCAGTGCCCTACATCAAATCACCAATCCCAGGCATAGAACAAGACACAGGCATGTGCTCTGGCACACCTCTAAGGTTGATACGTAGTGCAGACTGGAGATAAAGTGTAGTAGGGCTTGGATGAGCCACACACAGAAACATGGGTGACACATAGTTATCCCACTGGTTGACAAACCCTAAGACAGTAAGTGTGCTTAAATGGTTTGGGGGTAGGCCTTAGGTGAAAAACACTTTTTGGCAGCAATATGAAGCTACCCCCAGGATGCCTTAGTCCCCCTCACTGGTCATAAACATGGGTGGAGTTAGTCTTGGGAAGGAAAGCAGGTTCATTAGATGCCATGAATAAGAAGAGGAACTAAATGTAGCTGATGATCATCTTTGGAAGACCCTAAAGAAAGCAGGGAAATTATTACCATCCTTCATAAATTAATTGAAATGTATAAAAGGAGAGTTCATTTATACATGTTGTGTTTTTCTTCAAGTACAGTGACAGTTCAGTTCAGTTGTTTTGTAAGTTTAGTAGCCATTCCCTAGAAACTACTCAGTGTGGCTGATTTCCAGACAAAAAAGTTTTACAGTGCATTATATATATACTGAGACATATATTGCGAATAAGAAGATTGCATACACTGTTATATATTGCCAGAACTCTACTACCTAATAGCCATGTGTGTGTATCACGTGTATGTGTGTGTGTGTGTGTGTGTGTGTGTGTGTGTGTGTGTGTGTGTGTGTGTGTGTGTGTGTGTGTGTGTGTGTGTGTGTGTGTGTGTGTGTGTGTGTGTGCAGTTTTACTGCTAGAGTTACTTATTAATGGAGCTTCATGTGTACTACCAGTTTCTCCTTCTGCGCCACATTCACTGAAAATAATGCATACATACATTACCTATTGCATCTGCTAGAGGGTGTCAACAGGCACTTATAAACAACAGATGTGTGCAGTGTAACATGATCCTATACAATTATAACTGAAACATGATTCAGTGAAGAGGCATACCACAATTATTTGCTTTGGTGTGTAGAACCCCAACCCACAAACTGACATATACATATTTACGTTTACTCTCTAAACAAGGAAGATTAAGACATTTGCAGGATTTGAAGCACAGAGGAATGTAATATTTTTCTTTTCTCTTAATTCAGAAAGCAATAAGTTCTAGACATTTTTATTTGTTGTCTGTTCAGATACACACTGACTTGATCAAGTTAAATAATCTGAAGTCAGTGTCAACTGCCTTATTGCCATTCAGATATGCAAGCAGTAGTGCCCAAACGGGTGGGTGTTATTAAGCAATTAGCTTCCAAGTGGTGTTGTAAGGCCTGACACTGCAGGCAGAGGGCTTTAACACCCTTGGAAGGGCATTAATTCCTTGATAACACCCACCCTGACAGGCTTTATTGCACTTAGTGAATGTGTTATCTGTTAAATTGCTTTGTATTTTATTTTTTGTTATTATTCTGCACTTATATTTTTTGATGTAAAATAGTTCTAGTTCATCTGCCTAGCTTTTCAAACTTGCTGTAGCATATTTAATTGCTGTAGGAGGAAGTATTTTACATCCATATAAATTATGCGAGTATTTCTTGTCTACACACACACACACACACACACACACACACACACACACACACACACACACACACACACACACACACACACACACACACACACACATGCACACAGATGCACAAACACATGCTCAGTAGTGTCAGCCACTTTGCTGAGTGAATACACCTCAGATGACTCCTTGTAATCAAATGAATGAAAATAAATCATAGAATGCAAGGTATCGCTACCTGCCATGCTTCTTAACTGTCCTTGATTCCCTTATTTGCCAAATAGTTTAGCTCTGTCCCTCATTTTATGTTCAGTTTGCTGATAAATTATTACTTGTATGTTACTGTGGATTAAAGTTAGTAAATAATGCCAGACATTACAATTTCATACTTTTTACTGTTTAGCCAATGTACTGATGATCTACCTTTGTTTCCTTCTCTCTCTCATGTACATGCACACACACACACACACACACACACACACACACACACACACACAATTATTTACTTTTCTAAAAATGTTACGCTTACTAAACAGCAAAGCTACATTTAGCAAGATAAAAAAATGGTGGCCATTTGCTTTTTTCAGCCTGAGCTTTACACCTTCATTTGGTGCCCTGAAGTGGAGGACATGTTTTTTACTTTACATTACATATAAATTAACATTCTGCTTTAGAATGTTCATTCAGCAGTTATGGTAATGATATAAAGTTCATAAATACGTACTTAGCTATTCACCAGAAAATATACTATATTAGATGGTTCTGAATTTTGTTTCTTCAGTTATTTATGACTGCATGTGTACTGTACACTGTGCCTGTGTCATATGTACTAACATGTCGCTTCTGCAGCTCTGCTGTTTCTATCTCTGAATCAGTAATTAGCATTTCACTTTCCTTTTCCTGTATCCAAGACTTAAGAGATGCACATCAAGTCTGAACATTCAACCATAATATTCAGTGAAAGTGAAAAATAATCATTAAGAAACATTTCCTTTTTTTAAATGTATCACTGACAATCATGCTTAAAGTCTGTACAGATTGGATAAGAATACAGATTATTGCAATTAACAGTGTAAAATGCTACAAAGAACATTAAGACAATACACACATGAAGAAATACAGATGAAATGCATGCAGCTCCTGTTATCAGCAGACTATTACTATTAATAATTTTTAAACTGATGGTTTGTACAGAGCATGCACACTTGTAATTTTCTCTTTCTCTTCTACCACTGTGTTTCAAATTATCACCTGACTAAGTTAATTTTTGAAAATGACTAATGCTTATCTGTTTTATATTTCCTGCCCTCCCATATATTTTGTATCTTTATTAATCTTACTATGCAGATATGGCTCTCAATATATATTTTTCTGTCACTTTGTGTGATGTCATCTGCTGAAGATTACAGAAATCATGACCATGTACTTACTACAAATTGTTTCCCCCCAGTGACATTATGATATCACTGGATAGTGCTGCCAGATGACACAGAATCAGGAAGTAACTGCAGAGTTGCTCAACATGTAGTAAATAGAAACATAAAACATACATTTCTACTGTACCAGATTTACCAGAAAATACTGGATTTCTCCAAAAAATAACAACATAGAGTGGATCTTTTAAACCATGATTTTTTTTTACTTCTTTCTTCTCACCTGGCTCACTGATGCTATCCTTGCAGGACCGGTCTTTGGTCAACTGATGCCCTAGGCGGCAAAAGGGTTCCACAGCACCCCCCACACCACCTGGCGCCCCTATCCTAGTCTATCTACACCATCCAGATTACTGGAAAAGTGCCCCTGCTAGAATGGTGGCTTAGGCAGCCACCTAGGTGGTCTATGCCTAAGGCTGGCTATGTATCTTTGCATCATCATTTCACACTAGTGGCCCCCACAGCATCACTGACATGTGGCATCATGCATGGTGATTTCAGAGCCACAACTACATCTGTTTCCAAAACTAGCAAGTAGGACAAGGTATACAAACTCAACCTCCAACCAAAATAAACAGAAAAAGGTAGGTAGTTTAGTTTGCTGTTTCTTCTATTACTTTTGCTTCTCATTTGTGAATAAATATCAACTCCAGCAGACACTCAGCCAGCCAGGTGATAATTTTCTGAGGAACTGAAAAGAAGAATACAAGCAGGATTTAGAACTGTAAGAGTCAGCCAGTGACTTTATTATGTAATTAATCAACCAGATCAGATAAATAAAACTTGAGTAGTACAGAAGGAAATGGTGTCTGCGATAACTTTTAATTTCATTACATTCTATTTTGCCATGCAAATCTTGACATTGATTCTGGAATGTACTTTCATCCTTTGCCATAATTTGTAGTTTGGCTGTTGATTTATTTGTGTCTGTGTGTTTGTGTTTGTGTAGGACACCACATGTTAGAGTACAGGATTGTTATTATATGATAATATTCGTGATGTGATTTCTGAAGTCAGTTTACAGATTTACTTAGAATCATGCAGAGATTGTGGAACAGTGGAAGCTATATGAAATTTTTTAAACCATTTATTTTTGTGGCAATTAAGACCTCATCATGTAAAGTGGGTGTTCTGATTCTAAAATGAAAAACCCTCAGAAACCGAGTTACAGACCACAACAGACTGTAAAAGTACTTTATGGCTTGGTATAGAATAAATTTTTGTCAAGACTCAAGAGTTAAAAACATTGTGTTGCTGACTATTGTAGATGTAGGAATGGGATGGCTTAGATTAAACTCTATATGATTTTCTAGATAATATTTTCTTTTTTTTTTCTTTGTTAGTAAGGAGAATTGCCTAACATAATACCCACTAAACATTTCTACCATTTGTTCCACTGCTTTATACACCATTAACCTCTATATGAAAACAAATTTATTATTACAGGAAAAAGATGATTCTGTTTGAACTGTGAATATTGCCACTAGATGTATTGGAGGCTTTGCTACTTTTTGCATACTGATGCCCCCTGTAACTTTATGTAACAGGAAAATCAAATAAAATGACTCACCTGTCTTGGTTGCACATTTTATAATAACAATGCCTCTACTGCACAACCTCTAAAGTATCTTAATTTAGAATCTACATGAAATGAATGGCTTAAATTGATTATCGATAAAAAAATAGTAAAGACATTCCCCAGGATTCATTAAGCTTGCGCCAGGCGCCAGAGTAGCGTTGGCGATCTAGTGCAAAATAGAGGTTGTGCAGTAGAGGCATTGTTATTATACAATGTGCTAATTAACCCATGTGCAGCAGTGTAGCATGCAAATGAAGGTATATAGTGATTCATGAAGTGGTGCAGGCGTAGCGTAAGCATGAAGAAATGTAAACCAAAAAAAAAAATGGTTTACATTTTTTCAAACATAAAATCAGAGCCATGAAAGCGGACCAAACTTACGTATTATAATGTTAATATATGCCAATGGCTAAATATATAGCCAATGGCATATAAAAACATGCACAGCACATAAAAAATAACATTTAATGTCATGGCCACACTAACGCAAAGTAAAACCGCAGTGCATCTGTGCGCCAACGGGATCACAAGGAAAATATATTTAGATGTCATAAAACTGCAATGTAACACAATTCATGAATTCCCCATAATAGTCAATGGCACGTATGCTACACCACAACCATGGCGCAAGGGTTGCTAAGGGTCTGTGACAATGTTCTGTGCGGTAACTAGGAATTAGTAGTCAATGCCATGCAAATGAGTCAAGTAATACTGAATCGCAAATGCCCCACCAGCCTAAGGATGTACCACACTGCATAGTGGTACAACACTGAGGAGTAGCCTGGAGGTAAACATATCATCAAGAGAGGGGTGCGCCACTGTAGCTGTAAGCATATTGGATCATTGCTAATCTGGGTTGCCTGTTGCTAAGCAAAGCCACAGGATAAGGGTGTGGAAGTAGCCATAGCTTTGATTAGCTGAGAGCACAGAAGGTAACCAAAAGTGCATGTGAACGTGGATGAAAACGTGCCTGAAACCCGGTAAACAGCTGTGAGCGGCACGCACCACAGCTGAAACAGGAAGGATACGGGAAGACAATAAGGAAATGCTGCAGCATGATAATTGGAGTACAAATGAGTAATTAACACCTAGGAAGTCACAGTGGGCCATTGACAACAGCTAACAAGGCTGCTAGCAGCTACCTGCAGAACAGGAAAGGGGAGGTGCCATACAGCAACGAAAAGAGAACTGTCACAGCAGAACAAAGCAAACTTTCAGTAGATCAGCTACATAACACATTTCCCAACACAATCCTGGGTTGTGAAAGTACAAGACAAGAAAGCCGGCAGCTGGATGCATGCCTGACAATGGGAGGGGAATCGGTTTGAAAAGTGAAGTAAAGGGCAATAGATGAATCATGGCAGCCAAGCGTAAGTCAACACCAAAGGCCCCACAATAGCATTACCTGCTGTAAAACCAATAATTAATACCCCACAGCTGGAATTGCACACACACACCCAATTACACCAGCTACATTCATTGCACAATAGCATAAGGTGTGAAAGCCCCACACACACACACTTGTGTATTCCCAGACACTCTGCACCATTGGTGTATACAGATGGGGAACTTTTAATATGTCCACGTTAGGGACCGCCATAGCTTTGATTCACCAGCATGTGTTGGAGACTGACGGTGGTGTGGAGGATGATGCTGACAACCGTCTCAGGCACCAGAGGAGGAGAAGAGTGTTCAGACCCAGGGTAACCTACCAGGGGCTACATGATCTGGAGATAGTGGAGCGTTACAGGGTGGACAGGGACATCATACAGCAACTTGTTGAGCTGTGCCGGCCACACCTCAGAGCTAGAAGTAACAGAGGGGAACCCATCCCAGTGGAGACGAAGGTATGTGTAAGCTTGAGAATACTAGCCACAGGTACCTTCCAAAGGCCAACTAGGGAGATCATGGGGATCTCACAGGCATCAGCATCCAGGGTACTCCACCATTTCCTGGATGCCATGTTACCACATGCCAATGAGCACATATACTTCCTCCGAACGCAGGAGGAGTTGGCCAGCAATATGCATCTCTTCCACCATGTGGCAGACTACCCGGAGGTACTGGGTGCAATAGACTGCACGCACATACACATAAAGTCACCACCCAGTGAGCAGGGTAGCTGCTACATAAACCACAAGGGATACCCCTCATCAACTTCCAGGTCATGTGCAATGCCCAGGGCATTATCATGGATGTGTGTGCTGGCAGCCCTGGAAGCTATCACAACTCCCACATCTGGCATGTCTCACAGCTGTATCAGGTATTTGCCAGGGGGGACATCCCATATGGCCACCTGGTGGGGAATGCTGGCTATGCACTTGAACTGTGGATGATGACTCTCATCAGAAATGCACACACAGCCACGCAAGAACACCATAATGAGGCACACGCAGAAGCCAGAATCATTATAGAGCGCATGTTTGGGATGCTGAAATCACGGTTCCGTTGCTTGGACATATATGGTGGAGCCTTGCAGTACTCTCCAGGCACATGTGCCCACATCTTCATAGTGTGTGCCATGCTACACAATATGATCCTGCGGAAACAGCTGCAGCAGGGACAGAATGGTGAAGGCCCTCACAGCCCACCACCATTGCCAAGGGACTCACAGGCACAGAGTTACTCAGACCACGGACACACTGTGCTAGCTCCAGTAGGCAGACAGAGGCATGCCCTGTATGCCCATGCCTTGGCAAAGAGGGAACGTATAGCACACACACTGACAGTGTAGGCACTCATGGACTGACACCCTTCTCCACCTGCACACACAGCAAACATGGATGGCACACACACACACGACCACCTGTAAATTGTCATGTATAGGTGGTTTACTGTGTGCTTCCTACATAGGTAGCCCTCAACTATTGTACACACAACTGCCATTGGCACAAGGTAAGTCAATACCTGAACAGTAAATTAAGCTACCAGCATTTGTCCATACTGTATGTAGAGATTCATAGATACAAAGGTTTTTTTTTTGTTTTCTCTCTAAATAAGCCAGGAGACTCAGCTCATACCATCGTTATACCTAAGTAGTTTTTACCTCCCCCTCTCTCTGGCCTGACATCCCCTTAGGAAACCACTTAACTGCAGTAAAGGGACTGACCACTAGATGGCGCCTCTATCTCAGCCTCAGAATTATTTATCTCTTCTCACTTGCTTATCCATACTTATCTAACTCCCTTTCCAGATTTCCTATGACTGTCTATTTTACTATATCTCCCCTTGACCTGCAACATCTTTAATTACACTCTACTCCCCACACACACCTACTGCTGTCAGTCTTTCAACAGTTCTCCATAATCTTTTACCTTCAGACTTACCTGCATATTTTTCATTCCTCACTGATTGTCACCCTTGACGATCCACTCTCGTGTCTCTTCCCACTCCATTCCCCCTGCAGGCTCACTCCGCTCCCCTACCCTGCCCCCAATTTCCACCCACCCCCGTGCTCCTACATTTATTCCTCCATAGCCACACCTACATCACATTCACACCAATCAAACTGTGTACATAATTACCTCCCCCAACACCACTATCTCATCACACCCTCTTTTTACCTCACTTCTTAAACCTCCTTCCAACAGCACTCCACCTACTTAATAATTCTCTTTACCTGCTTAAAGTACTCTGCCAGTTACTTCTCTCCCTACATCCCAAACAAATATAATGTCCAAACCAACTACCCCATTCCAACTACAAGTCTTACTCTTACTCTCTCTCTTACCCTCGCTAACTACTGCCTATCTCTTAGCCTCCTACGAACATCCACTATGCTCTACACTTTTCTCCCCCTCTAAACATACTTCCACACCACCATTTATTATCTATCCAACATTCCTTAACCTTATATCTAAACCTAGCTATATACTTGCTAAATACCATAGAATAACTCCTATTAAGTATACCAACCAGAACACTAGAAAAGTAATTGACTTCTATCATAAGCCTCTCATCCGTAAACACATTCTACTGCTATGCTTAATATTAGACGGGGCTATTCACCCTAACCCAGGCCCAAACAATACCCTAAATACTCCAACCTTCAACCCAAATAAAACTAATAACCCCACCACCAAACCATCTAACTCACTATCTATAGCTCACCTCAATATACGTAGCATTGGCAACAAAATTGCTCAACTTCATGCTCTTTTAGATGTTCACTTATTTGACATCTTATGCCTATCCGAAACGTGGCTAAAACCTACTGTTAAAGACAATGAAGTCACTCCACCAGGATACAATATCATTAGACTTGACCGCACAGTCAAAAAGGGAGGAGGGGTAGCAATCCTCTATAAATCAGAACTTCAGGTTACTACTCTAAACGTTAACCCACCATCAAACAATAGTGCTGAAAGACTTATCACTAAACTTCAAATCAGCACACATAAGTCCATAAACATTATCTGTATATACCTTTCCCCAGGTAATAACATCACTACACTTGAAAATATCCTTAACTGGCTTTCAATCAATCTCCAACAAGAAACCATAGTACTAGGATATTTCAATATTGACTGGATGACCTGTAGTAATATACACCCAACCACACATATTAACCTTTATGGCTTCTCACAAACAATTAACTCCCCTACCAGAACTAATAGAACCAACAACAAAGAAAGTACCTTGGACTGGATTCTTACAAATAATCCTCAGCAAACATATAAAGCAGGTACCCTCCCAGATGACCTCAGTGACCATTCACTAACCTATATTATCAGACATAAGACCAACTTAACTCTCCCTCTCTCCTATAGAACAATACGCACAAAAAACACTTCAACTCAGAACTTTTCCAAACTGAACTCAAACAATGTAATTGGACACCATTAAAATTTCTTCCACTTAATGAAGCCATAGAATACTTCAATACAATATTCCTAGGAATCCTGAATCATCACACCCCACCATGCCCAGTTAGATATAAAACTAAGCCAGCACCTTGGCTCACCAATAATACCAGGCAAAAAATCCTTCTCAGAAATAAATCCTGGGCGAAATGGCACGCGACTAAAACTCCCTCCGATCACCAAACCTATAAACAACATAGAAATAATACCAAAAAAGCCATCCTATTAGACAAAAAGAACTTTTACCTTCAAACACAGCAAACCTACCACAATGCACCACATAAATTCTGGTCTAGCATTAACAAACTTCTCTACCCAGGTCAATCTAGCACACCCAATCCACTAGGCTCTAACCCTGACAATCCCTTACATACTGCTAATGCCTTCAATTCATTTTTCACTGATGCTATCCAAAATCGTGCTAGTCATCTTTCTCCTGACACCTCAAATCTGCTAACTTCTACCACTATCCTACCTCCACCTTTCCATTTACAACCAGTGTCTACTTCCTTCATCTGTTCCCTTCGCCTAAAATTAAAGCCTACCAAACCATCAGCTGACCAACTCCCAGCAGAATTCCTCCAAAAAGGAGCTAAAGCCATAGCTTACCCCATCTCTATCCTGATCAACGGAACCATAAATGAAGGAACTATCCCATCTATCTGGAAAATTTCCCATATCATCCCACTACATAAAGGGGGACACTCCAACGAGTACTCTAACTTCCGTCCAATAGCTTTGCTATCTCCCCTTGCAAAAATAATGGAAAAATGCATCCATAAGCAATTACTCTCACACCTTCTCCATCACAACTTGCTTGCCAACTGTCAACATGGTTTCAGACCTTTCCACAGTACCACCACTGCCCTGCTATCTTTCACAGACACCATTAATAAAAACCGCAACAACAATAATCTCTCCTCTGCAGTCTTCATTGATTTATCTAAAGCCTTTGACATGGTTAATCACCAACTCCTCCTACACATACTGAAATCCCTCTCATTTGATCCCCAAGCCATGAATGGGTTTAAATCTTACCTTGAAAACTGTCAACAGGCGGTACTTTGGCAAAACAAACTATCCAATAACCTTCCTATCTCCCTCGGAGTTCCTCAGGGCTCCATTTTAGGTCCACTCCTTTTTTCCATTTATATTAATGACCTACAAACAGCTATACCACTCACCACCTGCATTCAATATGCAGATGACTCTACTATTATTTGCACAGCCACCTCTGAAACTGAACTTAAATCTCTTACCCAAAAAGCTTTCAATGCAGTAGAACAATGGTTTTCAAACCGCTGTCTCCTCCTTAACCCTAAGAAAACTAAATTATTACTTTTTACTCCAACCCGAAAATCAACTCCCATCCACCTCACACTTTTATCAAATGATGGCACTATCATTTCTCCCGACCCAACCATTAAACTCTTAGGAATAACAATTGACAACCACCTCAACTTTGATACCCACATTAACAATACAATAAAATTAGTGAACAAAAAATTGGGATCCCTTTACAGAATTAAGCCCTTTCTAACTCCAATAGCTAGGGCTGTTACAGCCAGAACCCACTTAATATATTCTATGCCTCCCCTATATATACTAATTTATCTAAAAACAACCTCAACAAACTGGCCGCATCCTATAATAATATTGCTAGGTTTGCCACAGGCTCTCCATTCAGAACCCATCACTGTCTGAATCTAAAACAACTAGACTGGCTAGAATTTCACAACCAGCTTCAATTTCTACAGCTTCCCATTGTCCACAAGGCCCTGTATAAGCCCACCAACACCCCTATACCCTCTACCATCATTACACCTTATAATAACAATAAGAACCTACGTTCCTCCAATAAACTGCTGATTAATACTTCAAGATCTAATCACACAGCAGGTGACTCCCTGTACTCTAACTCTGTAGGAAAACTATGGAATTTACTACCCACTAATCTCACTACACAAATGTCACTGCCACTCTTTAAAAAGAATCTAAAGCTCTTTCTTAAGACACACTGGCTCTGCTCCTGTACTAACCCTGACTAACTTTTTTCCTTTCAAACTACAACTACTCTTATACCTAATAATTTCTGACTTAAGAATCTAAATACCATGTTATTATATATATAATGATGTATACATAGATATTGTATCTCAAGTACAATACCCATTGATTATTACTGCTAGCTCTACTACTTCCTTAGACTAATGCATCTTTTATATACAAAACAATTTTTTTTCTTTTATAACAACTGCTTTTTTAGTTCTGGGTAAGTTTTAACTGCTATCACTTTTTTTAAATGTATGTATGGATTTTCTATTCTTTTGTTTTTTGGAGCTTTTCTCCCCGGGCCTCTACTGAAAATGGACATGTATCCAGCTAGACTAGCCCGGTCAACAAACGTAAAATAAAATAAAATAAATAAATAGGTAGGTACATGCCTAACTGCCCGAGGCCACTCATAAGCTTAGGCAAAAAGTGTCTGCTGTCACCACCCCATCGATTAACTAACTGTCCCTCTGTGGAGCAGAGCCACTTGTGGGATCCCTGGGGTGTATCCACTGTTCCCCACGCACTCTGCAAAGATTCTCTGGAGTGTTAGTGAGGGGTTTTGTATAATGAAATCAGGGATGTAGTTCCAAATAAATGGGAGTAACCCTGACAGGAATCTTCTCAGATGTTTACATATTACATAGTATACCTTAAACACAGCTTAGATATATAGGTAGTATTCCACAGAATAATAAACATGTGGAACACACAACCACTGAAATGTGCGTTAATCACCCTTGCACTACCAGTGCCTGCTCTGAGAGGTAAAATACCACTGCCAGGATTAGAACCCGCAACCATGTACATAATAACATACCACTAAGCTACTTGAGATGTACCAATGACAGGATAAAACACAAAAGGCAGGAATGTGTGGAAACAGGACAAACCGGCATGTACCCAATGAAAGGTTATGTTTATATATATATATATATATATATATATATATATATATATATATATATATATATATCAACATATATATAAAGAGAGAGAGATATATGTCGATATATGAAGATATACATATATATATGTAGATATATAGATAGGTTAACAACATCTACATAACCATGGTGGTACATATAAATGGGATACCTACCACATACCGATTGCTTGACATACTGACGCGTGTAATCCCGAGGCTTAACGTCCGAAAAAACACAGTACTGAAACACCAGATGCGCGAGGTTTACAATCACGATGTTAAGGGACAGTTAGTCAGTGCTTCCGGTGTTGCGGTTCATGAAGGTTACTGTGTGTAAGTGTATTTCTGAGGGCTGTAGTTTGTGTAAGTGTGTGTTCTGAGTGTGGTGTGTGTTCCTGGGGGACTGTAATGTGTGGGTGTGGGTTAGCTTTGTGCCTGTTTGCATGATCTAGGAGGTAGAATATTAAAGTAGGGGGGTGTGGGGGGTGCAGACACCCACATGCAGGGTGTAGGGGGGGCTTGCCCACTTGCTCATACGTAGTGTAGGATGGTTTGTTTGGATGTGGTGGGTAGCAGTGTGGCTGTGTGTGCATGTGTGTGTTCCATGTTCATGTTACTTTCGCGAGTTACTGTCGCTGTGGGCAATGTGGGGTATGGGAGTCTGGGCCCGGTACTGTGGGCGTCGGAACTGTGTGGTTTCCGGATTCCATAGGTATCCTGTATACAGAGGTTGAAGTGTTCATATATGAGTATAACATGGACCATAGCAATCACACATTCCGCCACAACCAACCTTTATGAACAAAGGATATGGAGAGTATATGCCTATACACTATTACAAATATGTGCTATGGACATGAGCCAATGATAGGGTTACCACCTGTCCCACTATGCAAGGGACAGTCCCTCTTTGGGTGGTTGTGTCCTGACCAAATATATTAAACGTGGCAAATGTACTGAGATTGTAGGACATAATTATGTCCCATATGTAATGTAATAGTTGCATGCAATAGTTCTTTCTGTATCTAAAATACCTACATGTTACAAGAAACAGGATAAGCAACTAAACTGCTGCAAGAATAAGCTTATATTTAGGCAAGAAAGGAAAGTTCTATCCCTTGTACTGACCGTGGGTTTGTGTCGGCCTGTCCCACTATGGCCATATGCAAAGGTGGCAACCCTAGCCAAAGCAGGTCAGTCCCAACACAACTACAATGACTGCAAATACCTATGACAGAAATACACAGCTTTCATGTAGCAACACTTTATTACATTCCGATGTATTGCCGAAAGGATTCAAGGACTAACATCACCTGCATGCTATACAGGAACCACTTAACAATGCCTTAATGAATCAGCCTGCAATTATCATAGAATTTGTCCACTAAAGGATAGGTGTTCAAATAGGGAAGGAACCCTCACGCTCATATCGATTATATATAAAAGCAGTTCCTACACACCTGCATCTGCTATGCACACCCACCAACATCACCCCCACACCCAAACAAATTACAATACAAACTGTAATAATGTACACACAACCCTCTGAAATGGGATTAGTGCAAACAAACCCTGTAACATCAGCAGCTGTTCCATTGTATAACAGCAACTATTTCACATAGGGCCATGTTAGTGTGTCTCTGACAAGGTATGTTAAGGCTTCTGCAGATGTTGTACAGTAAGTGAATGATTTGTGATGTTATTACAGTTTGTATTGTAATTTGTCACAAGGCAAACACTGCATACACCACAAGGGATGCTATAGAAGGTCTTTGAACACAAATATTCCTCACCAGCTGCTGTCAGTGGCAGGGCTGGTCCAACAAGTATGTGCTATAACAGGGATAGTATATGTTGATATATTATAACAGTAGCCATATGTATGGGTGTATTACTGCGAATAATATGTTGAAGGTTGGCCCACTGTGCAATTATGATTTGCATTGTGGAATATTGTGCCAATAACTGTGTAATGTACAGTATTGTAGGCAGATATGTATTACAAGTTACATAGCATTACTGTTATGTTAGGCAAACATTAGTTATGTCTATTGGCATTTACAATACACAATAACAGGATACATATGACATGTAGTCACCCGACAGTTTATCAGCATGATAGCAAAGTAAAATGGAAGAGCTAGTTAACTATCCATGCACATAAGACATGTAATAAGTGTAAAGGTAGGTACTAGGCTGTCTTACCAAGGGTATTTATAAGCCTAGCTAGAGTGTGTGGGCTTTCCCCACCCCCATAGGTTAGTTCCCTGTGCCTCTGAATGGCAGAGCTATTAGTTCCCTGTGCCTCTGTCCAGCAGAGCCACTGCAGTGATCCCCAGGGTACATGTCTGTCTCCCATCCACACGTCAAGGTTTCCCTTGAAGAGTGCTAGTGAGGGGCCCTGCCTGATGTACATTGGAATCATGTTCCAAAGCATGGGGAGTGTCCAGGTCAGGAATCTATCCGTCCAGCACATCCTAGTCATTGTTGTGGTTAGGTGTATATCCCTAGAGCATGTGCCTCTCAGGGGCCTCTGTTTAGGTGGAGCATATCCAGCAATACTGGGTTGGACATGGGCCTTGTATGTCAAGCAGAGGTCACCTGTGAGTATTCGGTATGCAACTGAGTACAGCTGGAGTTTCTTAGGTTAGGCTGCATAGGTCATCTGTTTGAGGTCAGTAATCCTCTTGGTGTGGTACTGTTGTGGTCTTCCAAGCTGTTGCAGTTATCTTGTAAGGTATATCCCAAATGGGGTATTGTATTCTTTAATGGGTCTAATAAGTCATGAGTAGAGAGGCACAATGGCCTCCTTTGATTTGGATGCAAACCCATTAGAAATTAGGGGGGCCACGTAGAAGGATATTCTAACCACCTTGTCATTATGGGTATCAAAGGAAAGATTGCTATCTACTGGGGTTCCCAGATACCTTATTACCTTTTCTGTATGTAGGGGACTAGCACCTATGTGGTAGTCCACGGGTAATTAGTTATATCCAAAGGGGATGACTATGCACTTTTTGGTATTCAGCTTGAGGCCATGATATTCACACCAGGTATCCATCTCAGTGCGACCCTTCCAGAGGGTGTATGTAACAGCTGGGGAAACAATTATGTCCCCTAGTTTGCAGTCATCTGCAAATCTTTTCGGACAAAGCCCTCCTGTGCTTGCCTGTACATCAGAGAATTATATACCGAACATGAGGGGTCCTAGGGCTGAGCCCTGGGGAATGCCACTTGTAACCGGTATACAGTCGGACCTAGGGTATGCAACTCCCACTGTCTGGGTTCTGTCCTTGAGCCACTTTGCAAACCATCACATGACGTATGGGTTAATGTTCAGGCAGATGGGTATGTCGATAATACCAGAATGAGGAATGGTGTTGAAAGCCTTTGAGAGATCTAGGTAGGCTGTGTGGACCTCCTTACCCTCATCTATTGCCTTGGTAAGTGTCTCTAAGACGTCCACCAGGTTTAGGAGGCATGGTCTGCCCTTAACAAAGCCAAACTGGGAGGGGTCAAAGGTTTGGAGGTAACCAATGTCTCTGTGACTGAGATCCATGATGATGTGCTCCATAGCCTTGCAGACCAGGCTAGTCAGGCCTATAGGCCAGTAGGTCCCATGGTCTATTGTGGCGCCACCTTTGTGGAGTGGGATAACTGTTGTTGTGTGCCATTCAGGATGCATTAAGCCCAATGCAAGGCTATTATTGAACATGGTGCATAGGTGGGGAGCCAGTACACTCTGAAGTTCATGTAAAATGCAGCCTGGGATGTTGTCCAGTCCCATGGATGCTGTGATATTGCGTTTAGAGTGTGCACCTTTGAGAGGGGGGAAAGGTAGCACTGAACCTATCTGCCAGGATGTTGGCAATATCAGTTGGTTCTGTAATGTTCATGCCTTTGTGCTGTAACTCAGACCAGATCTGGGTGTTGACATCCAGATATTTAACATAGCTATAGAATGCTTTGTGGTTGTTGGAATTAGTGGTGGTTTTGTTTTCATAGCTAGCTTTGGAGGATCATATAAGGGATCTCACCTTCTTACTGAGGCTGACCAGGGAGCTCCTCCATGCATGGGATTGTAGTCTCTTTTGCAACAGTGTCTTCCTCCTGTTGTACATTTGGTTTATGGCAGGGGACCACCAGATTGGTTTCCTTAATTAGGAGTATAGCATCTCGGTTCTGTTTGGGATAGCACAATCCATGCACTCGTGTAAGTGCTTATAGAGTGCATTTGTGTAGGATTCAGCAGTTATAACAGTATTGTCCATCTGCATTGTTGTCATGACGTTCACCACGTCTGTCTTAAGAAGCATGAAGTTGGCTTTGTAGACATATTATACTGTGGTCCCCTTAATGGGGAGTGGAGGCAGGATGTGGATATCAATGGTGTTCAGCTCATGGTCAGATTGGACCAACGAGGAGTTGACTTCAGGTGTGGAACACTGGTCACTCATGTTGGTAATGCCTAGGTCTAGGTTATTGTTGCCCCTGGTGGGTGTGTGGATATGTTGATCCAGGGCATTGGTGTTTATGAATTCCAGAAAGCGTTGGGCTAATGAGTTGGTACACGAGTAGTTTTCTCAGTTAATGGTGGGGTAGATTCAGTGGGACTATTTGAAGAGTGTGGTGTGGTGCGAATGTTTACCTTCTCCACATGACTGTCAGGGTCAGGCTTGGATGGAGAGAGCTTTACCTCGAGTTTGGCTAGATAAGTGCATCTCTCACAGGTTGTAGTGTTGGGTGGTAGGTGGAGAGGGTTGTCTGTGTACATGAAGCAATGTCTACATTGCCTCAAGATGTCCAGATTCATCAGATAGACAGGAGAGAACACTGCCAGCTGACCCTTGGACATGCCTGAATATAAAACTAATTTCCCCTAGATAAGTGAGGAAAGTGAGTACAAGAGCTATTTTACTCTAAGCAAGTGAGAAAAGTATGTACAAAATGAGAAAAGTATGTACAAAACCTGTTTACCTCTAGGTAATGAGGAAGATTGAGTGCTATAGTAATTAGTAGCTTACGTAGTGCCTACAAGTTCTGAACAAGTGCTGAGCATGAATAAGCAATCCAGATAGGGTCTTGGATAACATAAACACATTGCCCCCCCCAACAGGTACACAATCATATATCCATGTACACCACAGAGCCCCTGTACCCACAACTATGCAGATACAAGCTGCACTCAGGCTGCAAGGGACCTGTCCACATCACAGGTTGTATCATACACATATGGCAAAACAAGATGCTCTCCATGTACACATCATGTAAAACATAGCTCCATGTCAAGCTGTGTACACACTGAATGGTGCACACCAACAGGTATCAAAACCCACAAAGGGGGGGGGCACCACTGATAATGGGAAGTACTGCACTACTACCCTACTGAGTCTGGTCTGAAAGGCCATGAACCTTGATCAAATTATTTGATGTCAGCAGTACAGATGTAGATGACAGTAAGGTTGATTTCACACTGCATATCATAACCTTGCCAGGTCATAGGACATCATCACCCATACTGTGTTCCACCTACACTCGGTATACTAGATGTACATTCCTATGTCACAGAAGTGTTTTGCAATGGGACTGCTGGCAGAACCAACACTACAGAAGGTGTCTGAATAATACATGCTCATCACACCAGTGGCAGCTACAGTAAGACAGGGTTAATTAATTGTATTCCCCCTCATTGTAGTCCATACCTCATAGACAAATAGAAGGCATCTGTCTATTGAAGTATTCGAATGACTATGACCTAGGAGCAATTGTGGACAACATACAGAAGGGGCTTTGTGGGTGAGGTGTGTGTGACATATGGCCACAATCTGACAGCTACATATTGCATTGTCACCCCTATGTTAATAAACCTGTACCCATGAATTACCACCTAGGCAGCGGTCAACATAATGGACACTGTGTGTAAGGGATGCAACTGGGCAGTTTTCTTTCCTGTGATAGCTACGTCACCACACCTGTCAGGTAGTCATATGTGGCAACCCTAATAATGACAGGGTGCCATCTATGAATATAGAGATCATTGTCCAGCCATACACAACACTCAAGTGACCCATATCAGATCACATATTTCCTTTAAGGCGTATTGGCCATGTGCAGATGGCCTATACCAGCCTTACCATTCCCCATCTCCACTATGTAGCATGATGCATACCCTGAATAAATCCATGTCCAACCGAGTGATGTTGGATATGCTACATGTACACATCCTGATCTCAAACACATACTTCATGGACATCCACCTTCCACATGCTGGACAGATCTTTGTCCCATACATTTTACATAGTCCTGCCATACTATGCATTCCTGTCCATCAAAGCTGCACATCGCTCCCCTCTCAGACATGATGTGACGACCGCATGGTAAATGTATCATTAACCCTGTTGATCAGTAATGTGGCACTGCTCCACCTGGCCCAAGAGACCCGCCTGTCAGCTACAGCTAGGTAACCTTTCACCCTAGACTCATACATGACCCATGGCATATAGCCTACTAGTTAACTTTGACTGTACATGCTATAGTTGATATCCATCCTTGCAAATACCATCTGGCTAGCCAGTGTCTCATGTGTATCACATGTGCAACACAGGTGATACATGGCAGGATGTTGAATTGCTGTACAGTGCCATGTAGATGTATATGGCAGAATGCATACATGTAAAACCTTATGTGAGCAAGTCTGCAGGGTCACAGGTCATGTCTGTTAAGGCAGTGTAAGTCTTTATATGTGACATATACACAGCATCAAGGTCGACTGCATTAATGTGGACACATCCAGCCATGTGCTGATAGATAGGAACACCAGTACAAGCAAACAGACATGCCCACATCAAGACAGCATCCACATGTAGTATGAGCAATGTAATCAGGTGACACACACACATATATGGTGATAATACCCACTCACCATTGAGTGCCACATGTGTGTGACACAAACACGCCAGTGTCATGTAGATTTGCAAATACAACTATTTAATCGTAATAAATGCGATACACGTGTATGTTCAGCTGTAGCTCTGTATGTCTCTGTGAGTTACTGTGACCTGTTTCCATCATTATGTCTTCCAGGTATGCCATGTGCAAGGCTGCCCCCTTTTACCCGCTTGGAGGATGAGGCCCTCATCCCATACCTACTTGACAATCATGATATCCTGTTCAGCCATGTGCCACAGGATGCACAGCAGCAGGATGCCCTGTGTATGCAAATTCACAGGAGGGTTAATGATGTGGGTGGCCACAACCGCACATACCAGCAGGTGCGCAGACTCTGTACAGACCTCATTAGATGGGCAAAACAGTGTGCAAATGCAATCACCAGGTAACAAGGTGCAACAGGTGGTGGACCACCAACCCAGCCCCCACTCACACGTACCGATGAGATACTGGCCAACCTGGGGACACCTGCAGAACCACATCCACAAGCCTTAGCCAATATTGTGGAGGTGGGTGTCTCTCAACCACTGAGCCTGGAGTTGCCTGGTAAGTCAGTACTGCACATATAACAACTATATTCCATACAGTTGCATGTGTCACTGTACAATATGTAATGTTATCATCATATGCAAGGCATGTATACACACATGCCGCATACTATAGTCTGCTAGTCTGTGTATGCACACATGTGCATACACCATAGTATAGTCTAATGTACTGGTGTATGTGTTAACATGCACATTGCACCCTGTAGCCTTCATACAGGTGTGGATAATGCTCATACTGCTGTGTTACTCCTATTTAGGTACCTCTTGTGTTCTGCTGCGACAGCAGCCCATTGCAGGTGAGACTGTTATTATTTATCAGGCATCATAAAGCACAGATCTACCTGCCATGTGGCCATTTACAACCTGTACACATAATGTATGGTCATTTCACAATATACAGGTCAGACCTGCAATGCATCACAATGCCTACCCATGTGCAACACTTGCAAACTATGTGAATCAACTCACTGACATGAATCCTCACAAACTGTCACTGTCAGATGTGTGGGCAGCTGTGCATACAATGGTGGTGGTGCTGTTCACTGTAGGAACATGTACTACAGATCAGAACTACACATGTGGGGAATACAAACAGTACTACACAGTGGGCTGGAGTATGGCCAGCCCACAAGATTCACTGGTGTGGATCATAGCCCTGATATGAATGTCACACAATGTGATGTGCTATCTTGACATGTCCATGACATCTAGTGGCCTGGCTTCAAAACTGCCTAACTTACCTGCAAACATATCTCACATGCCACCCTTTGTCTGCATAACCCTGTCATCAGTGGAGCATATGACATCTCTGGGTGTATGTCATATGGGACAACACAGACATGTGAAATAGACACCCATCACAATAATTTGGCCAACACATGTACACACATGGCCATGGTGGATGGCCAGAGACATGAAGCAACACACACAGCAGACGTGATGTGCTTGTGTGTACACCCTGTCATACAATGGCTACACACGGTCCAACTATGGCCTTTGTGTAATGGTTATATTGTAGATGTGGAACACTAGACATCCTACAGGCCTGTACACATCTTGTGTAGGCGTGACATCAATCCACCACATAAGATGTGTTGAACATCTTGAGGGTGTCACAACATGACAACAGTCACCTGTACAGTATCCACATCAGCCCACAGATACAGTACATTCCCCTTGCTGGTGTCGGACATCAATGTCATACTTGCTCCTCATGTGTGTGTGTGTGTGTGTGTGTGTGTGTGTGTGTGTGTGTGTGTGTGTGTGTGTGTGTGTGTGTGTGTGTGTGTGTTTGTACACAGATGTCATGTTTGACATGGTGTACCGACGTGTTCGCCATGTCTGGCCATAGTTGCCAGGCAGCAGCAATATGGTTGCAGATGTGAAGGGGTGTCATCCATATACCCTTCAGTGACCTGTGTCACACATTCCACATCATGGTTTAGTGTGTATACACCTCAGTGATGTGGGTCACATTCCACAGTATATATGTATTGTATCTGAACACAGTCATGGCTATGAACTGTGTCTGTAACTCACACTGTATAGCAATAGAGACACTTCATGATTCCATGCAATGGCCATGCACATCAGCTAAATGTGCAGTATATCTGTAGGGGGGACACACAATACTGCATTGGGATACCATTACCCCACTGTATATTTGACAGGACACCATTGTGTTAAACATGTATGCATGTCATTGCACACATCAGCAGATCACATGTGATACTACATGTGATTGTCAAGGTCATATGCCACACATCAGACAGGTGTACTGTTAACCTGTGCTGGTCTACATGGTGTAACACAGGGATGTATGCTAACAACTACTATGATTGTGTAATTTGCATGCCGTCTGCTATGACACATGCATGCTGTTGTGTGCAACCCAGGGATGTATGATAACTACCACTATTATTGTCTGCTCTGCATGATATCTGCCATATCACATGCATGTTGCATGCCTTCTGTCATATCACATGTGTGTGTGTGTGTGTGTGTGTGTGTGTGTGTGTGTGTGTGTGTGTGTGTGTGTGTGTGTGTGTGTGTGTGTGTCTGGGTGTGTGTGTCTATTGTATAGATTGTAATGTACAGTTCTTGTCTGCCCGCACAGGTGATGTAGATGCATTGCCCTCCTGCGGTACATCTGATGTTAGTGTGCCCACAGACTCTATCAGTGATGATGAATGTATGATTGAGGCACAGGCAGAGTTGTCAGGGGCTGTAACTGTGCCATTGTTTGCCATTCCAGCTATATCTCCCTCATCCCCGCACACAGATTGCATGCCTGCACATACCCCATCACCAGTGGCCATAGAGGAAGGACAGTTGGCGTGTGGTAGCTTGGAACAGGAAAGTGTGGGGGCTATGGAAGGTGTGCCTGCAAACCATGGTGTCAGCCAACTGACTGGTGGTGCCCCACACAGGCACTTGGCCAGTGCTGCTCATAGGAAGACCTCTAGCCAGCATGCTCCTGCAAGACAGAGCGCAGCAGCTGGTGTCACCAGACTCATGTTTCAGGCTGTAATGGAGGCACAGGCACGTGCTGAATGGCACAACAGAGAAGATCAGAGGCTTCAGAGGGCTGCTGTCCTTTCTTTAAACAACAATATCCAGGCAATGGTAAATGCTCAACAGCAGATTTCTGAAGCTTTGGATAGACGGTTGGGTGACATGGTTGGAGTCCTTGACCATGGTATGACAATCCGTGAGCTGTCTGTGTTGGAACATCTGGTAGGAGAGAGGCATCGGGCACGTGGATGTAGACCTGCTACATCACCTGTTTCAGGTCTACGTGTATGAGCTACCTCACATGTCCACTCCCATAGTAGCGGTAGCAGCAGCAGTGCATCTGGTGCTGTGCTGTCCACACCACGACACAGCAGGCCACATGCACGTGGCCCGGGATGGTTCCAACAGGGACACAATTCCAGTGGACAAGTGACATCAGACAATACCCAATCTGCACCTCTGCCTGGTAGTGCCCGTGCAACCCCTGGCAGGTACAGGTCACATGTCCATGGCCAGACACCGTGAACTGTAAAACCTGGCCTGTACAGTCTGCAGCTCTCAATAATACCTCTGTGTAGGCCAGACACATGCCAGAACTGTGTGCATACATACACGCACACACACTGGAAACATATGTAGGGCACCGCAACACACACATGCATAACATCCACACATGCCCAATTAGATCAAAGGCCCTAACCCACACACATGATGTCATCCAATGGTGCAGCCTAGGCTTCTGGCAAAGATTATCACCCTGTGCATATGATGATGCCTGTGCTGCATCCCTGACATCCACACCATTGGTTCAGGGACATGCTCATAGGGTCTGATGCACAGGGTGAGCAGACAAGGAAAATAAGTGTAGTTTACAATTGTTGAGTACTGTTGACAGGCAGCAGACATACCATGTACTACAGGTGTACAATGCATTTCATACTGTTAACAGTATGTGTCTTGTGTAACAACAGTAAATGCATGTTGGTCATGATGTTCTGCTGTCCTCCTTCAGGTCTAATTGCACGTGCCGGTGGATGTCAGTGTTTTTAGTTAGTGTCCCATATGTCAATGTGGACTACTCACAGGTATGTATGAATATACCAGCATGCACCGTGTAGCTGCCACATAACAATGAGAATGTCGCACGTTCCAAACACGACCACTGATCCAAGAGCATGATAGCTGTGTATTAAGCTACTGTGGCTACAGACGTGACATCCATACAAGGTGACATCACAGGTACAGTTACATGGAGTGGTGAGGTAAGAGAGCAGTCTAGCTGATTACAAGGGTAGAGGCCAGTGGGGAAGTGTGATGTCTCATTGGGAAGCAGTAATACATGTTCCCATGGCAGGATGCCAACACACAACTGCACCCACACACTCAGGTATTGACACACATGTATTTAGTGACACAGTAACACACCCATACACTCACAGATTCACCGACACAGTAACACACACCTGCACACAGTTGCTACTGGTGAGGTGAGGACCCCTGCCTATGTGCAAATCATCATTACAGTACTGTGCACCTACATGACGTGCCACAGAGAATACACATGTACAGGTAGTCAGTATGGCCTAAGATCGGGGACATCAACATGGATAGTAGATTGCATCGTCTGGATGGGGGGAGGGGTCTTATCAGTTCTGTATGGTAACATACATCCTCACTCCAGGGACCAGACTGCCATACATACACAAACACACACACACACACACACATACACACACTGTGGCATTCAGTATTGAATGCACCTATGTCACGCACATACAGATATCTCACATGTGTGAGATACATGCCCCTGCCTATGTCCTGCTTTCTACATTGCAGACTGTACCGATGTGTACTCTATTGTACAGGAGAGTGAGTAACAATTGAGATGTATTCCTCACCATACGTGACATATATGGACATACAGGCAACCACACATGCCAGTACTGTGAATCAAAGACCTGCCTAGCTCATGATATGTATGACAGACTTACAGCAGTATTGCACACGTTACAAAGTGTACTGATGTTTCCTTTGGCAACAGTGCTGATATATACACATGGGACGTCTTAACTGTTAACAGCTGTCAAGTGATTTACCTTCGCTGTCACCCTGACCTCTGTCTAAGTTGTGTGTTATGTCCTTCAATTAACGAAACCATTGCTTACCAGTTACACAGGTTATTGTAGGACCGCTTATGACACACCTGTGAGCTGTCCTCAGCAAACATCCATCTGCAAAGATGCCCTACCACTTAGTTATTTCCACACATCTGCCCATACCTGAGGTACATCTTTTCGTACATTCAGCATATCACCATATACAGTTGGCAATGTTGAGGCTGCATTGCAACTGCATGATGTACTAGGATACACGTCACCTGCATACATCAGCAACTGCACATGTATGTTATCTGAATGCACACCACTACATGCACATGTGTGTAGGTCCTACAATCCTGTCATTTGGACATGTTTGTAGGCATTGCAATTGGTGGACATGTGTAATGACATACATAACACATGGCCTGTTGTATGATATGATAGGTGTAATGGGTGACCGGTACAGAGGGAATGTTACCTCTGTCAGCACTGATATCACACCTTATGTACTGTTAGCATTCAGCAGTCATGGACCTACATTCCATGTGTAATGGCTGTAGCCACCTGTTTGCACAAAGGACAACAACAGCTATGCTATTTATATGTATGTTGTGTGTGTGTGTGTGTGTGTGTGTGTGTGTGTGTGTGTGTGTGTGTGTATGTGTGTGTGTGTGGGTGTGTGTGTGTGGCATGTACATACCCAGGGCAGGTACATGTATGTTATATCCATACATAAGGGCGTGTACTGGTGTACAGCAACAGTCATCTGCTAATGCTGTAAATAACTGAGGGCCCCCGGTATGTGTACAGCTGACCTGGTTACAGACAGTGGTGTCATTGCATTGCATAACACATGATGCAACTGTGTCAGTACATGGTTACTCTCTACAGTTGATGTAAAGCTTGGTTCAGCCCACTGGTCAAGGGTAACATGGTGGTGTACTCTTATATGTCCTACAACATGTATGGATGCATGTTAGTGGTCCGAGGGCATGGTGCTGTCTGAGGTTTACATCCTAGAATGCAGCATGCGGTACTGTGTCCTGCACAAGACTCATCTGTGATGCCTTTCGTAGGGGTACCGGTCAGTACATGTGAGTGGCCTCTATGTATGTGGGGACAAAACCACCTGGAGCGGTCTGTTCCTGTGTTATGGCCCACATGTCTGATTCTGAGGTATATGGTAGTAGTGCTATTGTGCACTACAGAGCCATCAGCCAGGTGTTCCTCACTACATAGATGTCAGTACTCCCCATTGTTGGATCTACAGAGAGCAGCTGTGATTATGGACACTACACATCTAGCACTGGTTAGCATAAGCATACAATGCAGTTGTCCTGTAGGTGTCAGGGTGTTATCCTGTGTTTAGGACATTTGCCTTGGAATGGCACTGTATGGGCGGATGGGTATTATCCCCACTCCCTTGAATCATGGATGCATGTGATATGTGTCAAAGGCCTGTCTACTGTCAGTCATGTCATCCCAGAATGACAAACACTGGACAACCGCGTACTTACAGCAGGATATTGGCTCATTGTGTTGTTCAAGCAGTTGCCACCTCTAGCAAGGCTCATTGTGTTGGTCAAGCAGTTTCCACTCCTAGCAAGACATCACTGCGAGTGGTGATATTGTGCTTGGTATAGGATGGCACATCTAAGGTGATGGACAGCAGCAGACGTTGTGTAAAAGACCGGTGTCAAATATATGTAGAGCAGCGTTCCTGCTAACAATGACAACTACTAACACCCATGTCCATTACAATGTGTTCTTTACGTCTACCTGTAATAGCATGGCCACTGTGGCCTTCCGTGTTTAGAATCAGAGTGCATCCCAGACAGCCCTGTGCTACTAAGTGTATGAGCATGCCCAGTATAACCTTGTGTAGATGGACACATAGTACATTCCAAACAGCCCTGTGTTACTAAGTGTGTGAGCATGCCCAGTGACACCTTGTGTCGGTTATGTGCCTCTATGTATGGGCATGACCATTGTAACCCTGTATAGTGATAGTAGTCATCCATTCCACAGATGGGCATACTCCAGGTCAAGATGGATTCCTACTTTAAATACACAGGTTCACAGGTATGTACATCTTAACTGCCAGCATCCCTGTTGATGTCTGCATTATTAGAATGTCATAACGACAGCCTTGAAATGTGTGGTCTGTGTGGCACGACTAGTAACTATGTAGTATTGTAATAGTGATCTGTAAATAGGCAGGTGTTCCGTTCCCACCACTGGTGTGTGTGTGTGTGTGTGTGTGTGTGTGTGTGTGTGTGTGTGTGTGTTTGTCCCCGTTTGCCAGAGGACTGAAAAATGCTTTTAGACTGCTCACACTCCTTACATTTCTTATACCCACCTTTGGCAAGGTTGATGATGTCAGCCACCTACAAATACACCTCTGGGAGTGCTGTGTCCCAGTAATCTTGGTAGTGCATTCTGTAACTGCATAATGCTGTAGTGTCATAAAGTAGTTAGGTCGGTGTTCTAATCCCAGACTTGCCTTGTGTGTATTTGTTTGTTCCCATCTGCCTGAGGACTGAGTAATGCTTTTGGACTGCTCACACTTCTTACATTTCTTATACCCACCTTTGGCACGGTTGATGATGTCACTCACCTACAAATACACCTCTGGGAGTGCTATGTCCCAGTAATCTCGGTAGCGCATTCTGTAACTGCGTAATGCTGTAGTGTAACAAAGTAGTTAGGTCGGTGTTCTAATCTCAGACTTGCCGTGTGTGTGTACTGCTCACACTCCTTACATTTCTTATACCCACCTTTGGCAAGGCTGATGATGTCACCCACCTACATCTCTGTCACACACCTCTGGGAGTGCTGCATCCCAGTAATCTCAGTAGAACGTCCTGTAACTGCGTAATGCTGTAGTGTAATAAAGTAGTTAGGTCGATGTTTTAATCCCAGACTTGCTGTGTGTGTGTGTGTGTGTGTGTGTGTGTGTGTGTGTGTGTGTGTGTGTGTGTGTGTGTGTGTGTGTTTGTCCCTATCTGCCTGAGGACTGAGTAATGCTTTTAGACTGCTCACACTCCTTACATTTCTTATACCCACCTTTGGCAAGGCTGATGATGTCACCCACCTACAAATACACCTCTGGGAGTACTGTGTCCCAGTAATCTCGGTAGCAAGTTCTGTAACTGCGTAATGCTCTAGTGTAATAATGTAGTTAGGTCGGTGATCTGATCCCAGACATGCCATGTGTGTTTGCGTGTGTGTCTGCCTGCGTGAGACAAGTACAGTGCTTTGTAGAGTATGCACTCTCTGTACAAATCGCATGACCACCTTTGTCATGCCTGCTGTTGTCACCCACCTAGATATACACTTGTAGGTTTGCCGCAACCCAGTATTCGCTGTAGCGCATGCTCTTAATGCGTATAGCTGCAGTGTGATATGATATGGGTTTGTATACAGGACATGGCAAGTGTGTGTTTGTCTTTCAGAGCCTGTGTAGAGGTGGCAGTGATTGTCTTACCATTGTACATGTTTGGGAGCCGATTTTGTAGTTTTCCTATATGCTGTCTGTCTTATGACACACTGGCCACCTCACAAGGAGTACAGCTGTCAGTCAGCCACGGGACTGTGTTGGCAAGCTGTACCCATACATCTGGCAAAAGGCCTCGTGAACAAAGTATGCAGCCCTACTAGTACCCGGTATATGTCCTGCACCCATGTGCCATGCACAAACAAACTTGGCTGGGATATCCCACTATGTGGCTAGTACCATGCACATTGATGACAGATGGTAGGCATGATGTGAATGCAGTGGCCTGCAGAGGGCATGGCACTCTGCACAGTGGTAAAATAGGCACATATATGCAGACATTGTGCCTTCACTATGTTCCACACTGAATGCCTGCAACATATGTGGTGCGATCAAATGTGATCCACAGAGGCCAGACAATGCTGTACACATGTGCCCTGCATGGACCCATGCCACTGACACCACAGAATACCTGTATCATACTATCCATGCAGGTGCAGGGTCGACCTGCTCACTATAAGCAGGTTTCGCCACACGAGGCCAGTATTGGCATATCGGGGGATAACAAGCTGTGTACACAACATGTCTGCCAAACCAGGTACACCTATACATGTCACTGTACAGTATTGTGGGACATGCACATCCCAGGCAATGTCCATGTGAAGGACTATCAAACACAGACATGGCATGCATTACAAAGCTATGGCCATACACATTGGTAACCAGGATGTCAGGCCAGATAATGCAGTACCCATCTGTGTGGGACATTGCAGACAATACACCCCTGCACTGCACACCATTGTCGGGTGACGCGATGCCAAGGATTACCCCTCCCCCTGCCTTGTACAGCCATTTTGTACAGCCAACCAGTACACACCCATGAAGCAATGCATACCTGCATGCAAGTACTGGCACCCTGTGTCTGCATGTGGATTGTGATGCTCCCAACCACACTCACTCCCAGTATAACCCTCATTGGCATACCAACAGATGTCAGGCACCTTCACATGCCCTAGCCCATAGAACCTCCAGATATCCCCTGTGGTGCTGTGCAGTACTGCAGTGTGGCAAACTAAATAGTTACATTGTGTATTTGTGGCCCTGGCAAAGGTGTCAATGCATGTCCATTAGAGAGTGTGGTTGTGGTGACAGTGGCATCCGTTCACATGGAAAGCCATGTGTGCCACACCCAATGTATGTCTGCTATATCTCTGTTGCAGATGTCACTCACCTACACACATATATGTTCTTAGAGCACAGCAACATGTCACCTTTGTGGCACATGTAGTAATGTCATGCACATGTAATAGTAATGAGTAGTCAGTCAGGGGTTTGACCCCTGTACTGTTCGGCGTGTGGCAGATGATGCTTATGGTTAAGTCTCCAAGCCCTTCCCTGGTGTACTTTGCCTGTCCCACCCACACACTCTCTGGTGGATGTGAAGGAGTACACCTGCACAGCAGCAGCAGCATGTGTATTGTAAGTGATGGACATGGTCAGGTGATGGCCTCTGCACCTATTGCAGTCCTCCTCTAGCTGATTGCATGTGGTACAGCTGTGATGGTGTTCCCATAGCCATCCGCATGATAAACACAGTACACTATCTAGGGAAAAGATGTTGTTATTTGGCCATGACAGTCGCTGTGAGTGGTACCTGGATGTGGTGTTCTTACACGGCATCACAGATGATATCCGGATGTACTTCAATCATTTTCCACAGTGGGAAATAGCCTAAAGACAGGAGGGTGATGTGCCACACATGACTACAGCATGTAAGTGTAGCTATGCTGCATTGAGACTACTGTCTGTTTAACATGTGTGTGGCAATGGCTATTCTGCATGTTATAATACAGACATGACAGTACTCTGTTCATGAGGGACCCCCATCTGTAGAGCCATCTGTGAAATGGTCAGTGTGTGCAACCATTTGTTTCCTGTGTTACACACTGAACACACATCTGTGCACAGCAGAAGCATGGTGTGAGGATTGCAGACAGTACATGATGATAGGGATGTGTTACTGCCATCGCATCCCTGACTGGACATGTGTCACATGATTCAGTGGTATGACAGACACTGTCTGGGGTTCCCAGTGACAAGGCAATAATGGGCAACTGTTCATAGCTGCGGTCACACGTCTACTACACATTGTACAGATGGCATGCAGTATATATGCATGTGTTGTGCTCCCTCTGCAAATGTATACCATCTTTTGTGTTGGGTTGCTGGTGATATCTATGCATACTGTCATAGGTAATCCTGTATGCTGTTGTCTATCACTAAGCCATATGTGGGTTTAAACTGCAACACCATGGGTTGAATGGGTTGGGAGGTCCTGGCAGAACCTTCTGTCCCACTTCAGCTGACCATGGTACCAGGCACTAGCACATCTGGGGCTCGCCTTTAGACATCATCCTCAGATGGCTCTGCACCACCTTCTGGTGGTACCACCACTGAGGATGAAGCATGTCTACCCTTGGAGCGGGACCAGACAGGTGCATGTCTGCTGTCGTGCAGTCCCAGACGTGTTGCATTGGTAGCTCACTAAGGAGTTCCGAAGCCAGATACGCCAGCTCAAGGGCGGAGTGTCACATTTACAGGGTGATGCTGCCCCTCCTGGACAGCCCCCAACACTGCCTTCTTTGCAACTGTTTAGGTGCAGTAGCAGTTGCCCATGGCTGGGGACCTCCGTCCCACTGTTCCAATGGGCTTGTGAATGCCGAACACCAATCCCCGTCCGGGATGTATCCCCCCACATGTGTCATATACCAACCCTGTATGCTGTCTTTTCTGTGATCCTACCTATCCTCCACGGCCATACCTACACTCCTTTCCCTACATCCGACCCACACCCACGGAAACATAAGGTCAATCGGCTCCTAGGACAACATCTGCCCTATACATAGCTGTCCATTACACACACATGCCCACTGGACACATGAAACCCTTGTAATATGCATCACAACACACTCCTGTTATCCTCACCCCTGTCCCTCAGGCGCACATCCTGGTATGCACATCACTCCTACATGGTCCACGTACACATGATGGGGATGACCCCATTGTACACACAACACTACCGGTCCCTCTATGGTTACCCCATTTAACTTTATCATGATGATGATGTTGCACACAGCACCTTGCAAGAGTACTGTTCACACATAATGATTGGACAGGTACTGTACATTACATGCACAGAGCGAAGTATACGGCCAATGTACAACTATTTGCATGTATGACTGACGCATGTCTGTCTGAGTGAGTCTTGAGATCACATAGAGCAACACCACTACATAATACAGGCGTCACTGGTGTTTCCCATTTCATTCATTTGTAATGCTTTGTTGCCACATGGTATGTTCCTGATATATCTCTATATATGTACGTACCTATATGCTGGACATAAACACTCACATATACATCTACATGATGGGATACATTCCTATACTGTTGAATGACTGCGCTGTATGATATGTTTGTGGTACTGTCCATTGTCTGTATATCTGCCATGGTGTATTGGTAATTCACATTAGCTGTGTGTGCCGGGTCCTGGTTCCGATCCTTGCAAAGGACGTTTATTTGTTTGCAGGGCAGAACAAGCCCATTGGATATGGAGGGAGTAAGGCACATTAAAGCAGATGTGAGCAGGTGTGCATGGGTTTGCGCGGTGTTAAGCACTGCTGACCTCTGGTTACAGCTTCTTACACTCGGTTAGCTTCTACATTGCTTTACCAGTGCAGTACTCGCATACTGATAACCAAACACGCTTACACCCGCTCGCTCCCAGACTTGCAAATGCACCGACATTGGTGCTTGCATCTGTCACTCACACCCCTGGGTGGGAGCGAGGACCACAATATTACCTTGTGATGCCTATTACATCAGGCTACATGCCTACAATATCGGGAATGGCTGCCCATTAGGGGATGGCATGGCATTCGACTGTACGGAATCAGCGGCCTGTCCAGTGAATCAATCATATTATTTGTGTGTTCCTCATACAATCTCCTCCCACCTTGTGATGCCTATTACATCAGACTACATGACTACAGTCATAGCCAGCCTTAGGCATAGGCCAACTAGGTGGCCACCTAGGGTGCTGCTTTAGTAGGGGCACTTTTCCAGTATTTATTTGGTGTAGGTAGACCAGGATGGGGGCACTGCGTGGTGTGGTGGGGGGTGCCATTGTGCCCTTTTGCCTAGGGCACCAGTTGACCTAAGGCCGCTCTTGACTACAGTATCAGGAATGGCTGCCCATTAGGTGACAGCATGATGTTCAAGCGGCTTGTCCAGTGAATTAATCATATTAATTGTGTGTCCGTTATACAATCTGCTCCCACCTTGTTATGCCTATTACATCGGACTACATGACTACAGTATCGGGAATGGCTGCCCATTAGGCGATGGCATGGCATTTGACTGTACAGAATCAGCGGCCTATCCAGTGAATTAATCATATTATTTGTGTGTTCTTCATACAATCTGCTCCCGTCTGGCTGATACATGGGAACTGAGACTCTTCAATACAGACAAGTAGTTGGGTTGTGGGAGCAACATCCGTTGGCTGAGTCATGCTACCACATACCTATTATAGGTTTGCCACCTTTTCAATTGGCCAAGGTGGGACTTTAGGGTTACCACCTGTCCCACTTTAGAGGACAGTCCCTCTTTAGGCAGTTGTGTCCTGCAAAAATAATCAAGACATAGCAAATGTCCTGATTACAGGACAATATTATATTCTACGTTTCTTTAATAGTTGCATAAAACGGTTATTTTATATATGAAACTTCTATATGCTATGTGAAGCAGCATAAGCAATTCAGATGTTACTAGAATAAGCTTTTATTTGTGCATATAAGTATAATTCTGTACTATGCACGGCTGTAGGTATGTTTTGTCCTGGAAAGTCTGACATTTCTACAGAACATGTCCCACTTTGGCCATTTGGAAAGGTGGCAACCCTATAGGACCTGTATGTCGAGACGTCAGATTTTGCAGGGCAACACATACCCACAGCCAGTAGAAAGGAGAGCACTTTACTGTTTTGTCTAAATAAAAGGTTATTCTTGTAACATTATAGTTGCTTATACTGTTTCTTTTAACATTTAGGTGTTTCACGTAGAAAATAATTGTTTTATGCAACTACTACAGACAATATAGGAAATCTTTGCCCTAAATCACAGGACATTTGC